>NC_044396.1:32945961-33262676 GCF_006542625.1 Nomascus leucogenys
AGTGAGAACTATTGTATAAATTTTTAACTTATTGCAATCTACCTTTAAGTGAAATTATACCACTTTTCATATTACATCAGAACTTTAAAATAGTATTCTTTTATTTCTTCCCCGCTGGCCTCTGTGCTTTTATTGTCACATATTTTACTTCTACATGTTATAAATATCATAATGTAATACCCAACCTTGTTTTTACTAACCCTGTTTTTAGACTCTCCCTTTCCTTTAATCACCTAGCCTTATTTCCACCTGAATTGACTCTCCCTTAGCTAAGACAGCCAGACAGACTCCATCTTGGCTCTTTCACTGGCAGCCCTTTCCTCAAGAACTTAACGTGTGCAAGCTGACTCCCAGCACATCCAAGAATGCAATTAACTGATAAGATACTGTGGCGAGCTATATCCACGGTTCCCAGGAATTTGCCCCGGGTCTATCACCTCGTAATAGTCTTAAAGCCCCTGCACCTGGACCTGTTAACTTTCCTGTAACCATTTATCCTTTTAACTTTTTTGCCTACTTTACTTCTGTAAAATTGTTTTAACTAGACCCCCTCTCCCCTTTCTAAACCAAAGTATAAAAGAAAATCTAGCCCCTTCTTCAGGGCCGAGAGAACTTTGAGCGTTAGCCGTCTCTTGGCCGCCGGCTAAATAAACGGACTCTTAATTCGTCTCAAAGTGTGGCGTTTTCTCTAACTCGCTCAGGTACAACAATAATACATTGATACTATAATTTATTTAAACAGTTGATTGTCTTTTAAAGAGAAATAAACAATTAGAAGGTCATGTTTATATTTGCCTTTGTTATTTCCAGTTATTTTTTTATTTCTAGTTTGTGATTCATTCGAATTTGAATTATTTGACTATCAAAAATGTTCTTTTCTTTGTTGGAACTCTTTCAGTCCAAATAAGTTGATTATTTACAAAGTGCTAAAATTTCTTTTCAAGGTCATATTGCAGCTAATTTCCTCATCGTGGCTCCCCAAAACACAGGCATTATTTTCAAGTGACTTCTTTCCAAGTATTTTCTTCTCAACTAACACTACTCTAGATTTCCTTATAAAATTTGTGAGGGAACTCATAACTTACAAAATTAGAGAGGAACTCTTAAATAGGATACTCACAAGCTTATTTCCATTTCCCTTCTAAATGTCACAAGACCACAATAAATGGGAAAATTTTCAATGCTTCATCGTGAAACGCCCTAAGGAATCAAATCAGTGAGCAGTGAATGTTAAATGCTCTCCTGCTTAGCCCATGAAGCTTTTGAGTCAGATTACAAAGTTCCTCCCTGGGCAGAATTTGCTGTGTCTGTATTATATCATAGCTAATTAGTATTAAAATTCGGTCAGTTACCCCTCATGTAAAAATAGTATGCAAGTAATGGCAACCTAAACCACAGACTCTGCATCTTTGATGAGGGGAGGAAGGCGGGGTCCTAAGGAACCCCAAAAGAAGAGCTGTCTTCTAGAGAAATGAAGTTAGGGTGCAACAAGGGCCCATGTGACTGATAATCATGAAGGACAGAACACGGGTCTTAAGACACAGTGACAAAAAGCAATCAGTCATTTTGTTACCAGAAAGCCATTCTGATCCAGACCCTAAGGGACAGTTATTGAATCTCATGCAAGAAATTCAGGATGAGCTCACAGGGTAAAGTGAAAGCAAGTTAATTAAAGAAGTAAAGAAACGGCCGGGTGCGGTGGCTCACGCCTGTAGTCCCAGCACTTTCAGAGGCTGAGATGGGAGGATCACTTGAGGTCAGGAGTTCAAGACTAGCCTGACTAATATGGTGAAACCTCGTCTCTACTAAAAATACAAAAATTAGCCAGGCACGGTGGCACATGCCTGTAATCCCAGCCACTCGGGAGGCCGAGGCAGGAGAGTAGCTTGAATCTGGGAAGCGGAGTTGCAGTGAGCCAAGATCGCACCATTGCACTCCAGCCTGGGCAACAAGAGCGAGACTCCGTCTCAAAAAAAAAAAATAAATAAAATAAAATAAAGTAAAGAAACAAGGCCGGCCCAGAATAGCCGGAGCAGCCA
This sequence comes from Nomascus leucogenys, assembly GCF_006542625.1. Taxonomy (NCBI): domain Eukaryota; kingdom Metazoa; phylum Chordata; class Mammalia; order Primates; family Hylobatidae; genus Nomascus; species Nomascus leucogenys. Next base: position 32,948,001 of record NC_044396.1, read on the forward strand.
CAGCCTGCGCCCTCTCCCGCCCGCCCGCCCTCCGCCGCCCTCCACCCGCCCCTGGGTCTCTTTCGCCCTTCCTCCTCCTCCTCCTCCACCCCACCTTCCTCCTCCGCCAGCCCTCGGGGCCCCCCTCGCCTTCCCGCCTGCCCCTATTGTTCCGCCCCTGGCCTCCCGCCCTTCCCCTTCCAGCCCATTCCCCTTTTCCCCTCAGTCACCTCGAGCCTGCAGTTTTTGGCTTTCACCCCCATCGGTGACCAAAGACTTGACCATTCAAAGTCCAGCTCCCCAGAACACTGCTCGACATGGACACCGTTGTGATTGAAGGTGGATTAAATATCACTCTCACCATCCAGCTACTTATGCATGGAAAGGAAGTTGGCAGTATCATCGGAAAGAAAGGAGAATCAGTTAAGAAGATGCGCCAGGAGAGTGGTGCACGTATCAACATCTCAGAAGGGAATTGTCCTGAGAGAATTATCACTTTGGCTGGACCCGCTAATGCCATCTTCAAAGCCTTTGCTATGATCATTGACAAACTGGAAGAGGACATAAGCAGCTCTATGACCAATAGCACAGCTGCCAGTAGACCCCCGGTCACCCTGAGGCTGGTGGTCCCTGCTAGTCGGTGTGGCTCTCTCACTGGAAAAGGTGGTTGCAAGATCAAGGAAATACAAGACAGTACAGGGGCTCAGGTCTAGGTGGCAGGGGATATGCTACCCAACTCAACTGAGCAGGCCATCACTATTGCTGGCATTCCGCAATCCATCATTGAGTGTGTCAAACAGATCTGCGTGGTCATGTTGGAGTGCCCCCCGAAGGGCGTGACCATCCCGTACCGGCCCAAGTGTTCCAGCTCTCCGGTCACCTTTGCAGGTGGTCAGGCCTATACCATTCAAGGACAGTATACCATTCCACAGCCAGATTTGACCAAGCTGCACCAGTTGGCAATGCAACAGTCTCATTTTCCCATGACGCATGGCAACACCGGATTCAGTGCAGGTTTGGATGCATCTGCTCAGACTACTTCTCATGAACTCACCATTCCAAACGATTTGATTGGCTGCATAATCGGGCGTCAAGGCGCCAAAATCAATGAGATCCCTCAGATGTCTGGGGCGCAGATCAAAATTGCGAACCCAGTGGAAGGATCTACTGATAGGCAGGTTACCATCACTGGATCTGCTGCCAGCATTAGCCTGGCTCAATATCTAATCAATGTCAGGCTTTCCTCAGAGACGGGTGGCATGGGGAGCAGCTAGAACAATGCAGATTCATCCATAATCCCTTTCTGCTGTTCACCACTACCCATGATCCATCTGTGTAGTTTCTGAACAGTCAGCGATTCCAGGTTTTAAATAGTTTATAAATTTTCAGTTTCTACACACTTTATCATCCACTCGTGATTTTTTACTTAAAGCGTTTTAATTCCTTTCTCTGTTCAGCTGATGCTGAGATCCATATTTAGTTTTATAAGCTTCTCCCTGTTTTTTTTTTTTTTTTTTTTTTTTTTTTGGTTTTTTGTTTTGTTTTTTTGGCTCGTGAATTTTTCTCTCTGTCATGGAAATGTTAAGAGTGGAATATTAATACATTTCAGTTTAGTTCTGTAATGTCAGGAATTTTTCAAAAAAATTAAAAGATGGACTGGAGCTTTTTCTTTGAGAATAGAAAAAAAAAAGAAAGAAAGAAACAAGGCCGGGCATGGTGGCTCACATCTGTAATCCCAGCACTTTGGGAGGCCAAGGCAGGCGGATCACAAGGTCAGGAGTTCGAGACCAGCCTGGCCAACATGGTGAAACTCCGTCTGTGCTTAAAAAAAATACAAAAATTAGCCAGGCATGGTGGCATGTGCCTGTAATCCCAGCTACTTGGGAGGCTGAGGCAGGAGAATTGCTTGAACCCAGGAGGCAGAGGTTGCAGAGAGCTGAGATCATGCCACTGCACTCCAACCTGGGCGACCGAGCAAGAATCTGTCTCAAAAAAAAAAAAAAAAGAAAGAAAAGAAACACAAGAATGGCCATTCCATAGGCAGAGTAGCTGCTCGTTGGCTATTTTTATGGTTATTTCTTGATCATATGCTAAACAAAGGATGGATTATTCATGAGTTTTCTGGGAAAGGGGCAGGCAATTTCTGGAACTGAGGGTTCCTTCCCTTTTTAGACCATATAGGGTAACTTCCATACCTTGCCATGGCATTTGCAAATTGTCATAATGCTGGCAGGAGTATCTTTTAGCATGCTAATGCATTATAATTAGCGTGTAATGAGCAGTGAGGATGATCAAAGGTCGCTTTCATCACCATCTTGGTTTTGGCAGGTTTTGGCCAGCTTCTTTACCACATCCTGTTTTATCAGCTAACCTCCTATCTCATTCTGTGACTAAGAGCGCCTAACCTCCTGGGAATGCAGCCCAGTAGGTCTCAGTCTCATTTTACCCAGACCCTATCCAAGATGGAGTCTCTCTGGATTGAACGCTTTTGATAATTTCAAGTGTGAAAACTAATTAAAATTTACTAGAGCAGAAGTTCTAAAATACAGGCATTGACTTGTGAATAATCTGCTTTTCACTTGGACAGTGAAGTATGCTTCTAGGGGAGAAGATAATGAGATTTATTCACTTAAATATGATTAATAATGCTCCTGAGTAATGTAAGACAAGCCAGTCAGAATCTGGTATTAGTAAGTACGGTCAGCTAATGCCAGCTCACCATCAAATCAAGTATCAATTAAATGTTTACTGTGTTGATATTTTACTGTAGTCTAAGGGATACAAAAAATAGTAATACTGAGCTCTTATCCTAAAATATGCTATGATTTAGTGGAGAAAACAAGAAAGGTTTTGTACACATATTAGGAATTAACTATTTGTCGAAAGCATTAATCAATATAATTCAATATAAAGTTTGGTCAATATTATACCAGAAGATCCTTGGGGAAATGGAAATGAGAGAGATTTTTTCCTATTGAAGACACTGAAGAAAACTTCCTAAAGAACTGGGCCTTGGAATGTGGGGTGATTTTAACACGTACAGATGAGGGAGTCAAGCAGTCTCTGTAGGAGACAGGAAAATGTATGCCACTCACAGCCTACCCCTTATGTTATGGGCACACTCTCTTATACAGAATAGCATGAAAAAAGACACCAAAATGAGAACAAGAACAGGTTCCAGGAATGGCAATTCCAGTTGGAGCGCTTTGAGACATAATAAATTTGATAAAGCTTGAATGATTACAGACAAATGGTAGTGGACTATGAATTTAAGAATAAGAGGTTTGGCCTCTGCAGTAAAGATGCTTATATAAATACAAATAAGTAAGAAGAAATTGAGAAAAGAAAACAAATTGGCTGAGTTCCTAGCCAACCTCATTCTCAAGACTTTATGAATCCCCTTATTCCTATAAATCCTGTACTATAATCAAATGACGAGTTCTTAAAAATAGATTTCTAAATGCCATTCTGGCTTTTTGTAAAGCAGCAAAGAATATTGTGGAAAGAACACAGGTTTAGGACCAGTAAGACCTATGTCCCAGGTCTCTCACTCTACCATACACCTATACTTCACAGCATTATTAAGAATTAAATAGGCCAGGTGCAGTGGCTCATGCCTGTAATCCCAGCACTTTGGGAGGCCGAGGCTGGCAGAAAATGAGGTCAGGAGATCGAGACTATCCTGGCCAACATGGTGAAACCTCATCTCCACGAAAAATACAAAAATTAGCTGGGCATGGTGGCATGCACTTGTAATCCCAGCTACTTGGGAGGCTGAGGCAGGATAATCACTTGAACCTGGGAGGCAGAGGTTGCAGTGAGCCAAGATTGTGCCACCGCACTCCAGCGTGCTGACACAGCTCCATCTCTTTTTTTTTATTTTCTTTTTTTTTTTTTTCGAGAGGCAGTTTTGCTGTTGTTGCCCAGGCTGGAATGCAGCTCACCACAACCTCCGCCTCCCAGGTTCATGCCATTCTCCTGCCTCAGCCTCCGAGTAGCTGGGATTACAGGCATGTGCCACCACGCCCAGCTAATTTTGTATTTTTAGTAGAAACAGGGTTTCTCCATGTTGGTCAGCTAGTCTCAAACTCCTGACCTCAAGTGATCCACCCGCCTCGGCCTCTCAAAGTGCTGGGATTACAGGCGTGAGCCACCACGCCCGCCTGAGACTCCATCGCAAAAAAAAAAAAAAAAGAAAAGAAATAAAACAATATAAATAAGGAGCTTATCATACAATAGTCACTTGGTAAACTTTTCTTCTCTAACCCCCTACCTAATTTTTTTCTGTTAATTCTTCATTCTTTCTATCTTATATCTTTAAAGTACATCATGCATAACTTAAAATGTTATAACTTAAGTGATTAAATATGTGTTGATTAATCATTTTTATTTTCAGTTTTCTAGACTCCCATTTCAATCCAAGAGGAAGTAACAGGAACCAGATTTACCTTCCAATCTGAATCAATCAAAAACACCAAACAAAATATATGAAACAATGGTTTTCAAGACACTAGATACCAGGCAATGAAGGCTAGTAATCCCTGATCCCTGAGAGACAGGAAACAAACAAAAGGAGCACTCTAACTGTCAGGCTTACTCCCTTCAGGACGTTCCCAGGCCAAAATGTAGCATAGGGGAAGCCAGGCGAAGCCAGCGGACTCTCTGAGTTGAAGACACAGAGCTGAGTCTTCGGGGAAATCCAGCTGGCTATAGAGTTCACAGAATTGATCACTGGAGAGGCAAGAGGTGCACAGAGAAAGAACCCTGGACATCTGAGAGTCCTCCTTGAGTATTTAGCAGAGCACTGAAGAACATGTGCATATGAAGGAGGTCTCCAAGGCTAGGGAATTATCTAAAAGCATTAGAGGGAACCCTAGAGATGTTGATACAGGGCTGGGAATAGTACCTGCTCCCTCTAGCCAGATGGGAAAAAAAATTCATATAGCATGGAACATTGCCTAGAGTATTCAGAAGATTCTTGCCTCCCTAGTAGATAACAATTAGCCCAAGTCTAAATGTTGCTCTGGCGCTTGTTAACAAATCTTAAAAGCAAGAGTCAAAAGGACCAAAATTTTTTAAAGTAGCTTAACTACATCTCAGAACAAAGATCAAGATATTTGTAAGAATACAACAAATATCCAACACTCAAAAGTATAACATTCCCAGTGTCTGAAGTAAAGCCAAAGATTGTCAGGCATGCAAAGGAGAAAGAAAATATGACCCATAATGAGAAAAATCAATCAATCTAAACCAATCCAGAACCAACACAAATGTTAGAATTAGTAGACAAAGACCATAAAACAATTATTTTCAGTTTTCTACTTTTCTTTATTTCTTTGTTGTAACAAGGCAGTACCTCATGTCATACAGATTTAACAGTAAGACGTTTACCACAATGTGGTAATGCAGCAAAGTAACAGATTTTCAAATCACAGAAAAACCACATATTTTTAAAGTTTTGAATAAAGTTGCTCTTTTGACAATTACTGTCCATATTAAATTTTGTTTCATACTGACTAAAAAGTTGGTCTAAAGTCTTAATTTTTTCTGGAATTGGTGACAGTTCTCATCTAGTAATTGTCATCCCTTCTTTTCTCTATGATGTTATTCATTGCTCTAGTACTTTTGTTCAGAAATCTTTGTTTGGAGTATCCCTTTACTTCTCAAGTTAAATGAAGCTTTTAAAAAAATTGCTTCTGTTTATTATATGGCCTGTCTTACTAACCTCATAGGACAATTTGTTATTACTTAGTTGTCTAACTGGCAGAGTGATATAAAGATGTAATAATCTCATGCCTGGGGACAGGGGTTCAAATTCCAGCTCTGTGAAACACAAGTTCCATTCTCAGAGCACTTAACCCAACTAGAGTTTCCAGAGAATCACTTTTGGAACTTTATACAACATGTGGATAACCAGATTCCATTCCAAATGAATTGAATCAGAATCTTTGGAGATAGGGCCTGACCATCACAGCTTTTGTAAAATTCCAAAGTGATGTGTAGCCCAGGTTAAGAACCACTGAGCCCTAACTTCTCTAGTTCTCAATGCAGGCTAGTAAGAATGATAATACATTATTTATTTATCTCATAGGGTTGGTCTAAGCACCAAAAGAGAAAATATATGACAATATATATACCTCAAAACATTTAAAAGATTTTCTCATGTCTAGTCCAAAAAAAAAAAAAAAACACTATGTTAAGTGAAATAAGCCAGGCACAGAAAGATAAATATCACATGTTCTCACTCGTATGAGGGACCTGAAAAAAAAATTTAAATCCTGGAAAGGTAATAGAATGATGGTTACCAGAGGCTGGAAGGGGTAGTGAAGATGGTTATTGGGTACAAAACTACAGTTAGATACAATGAATAAGAACTCATATTTGGTAGCACAATAGGGTAACTATAGTGAACAATAATTTATGGTATATTTTAAAGTAGCTAAAAGAATGGAATTCAAATATTCTTAGCACAAAGAAATGATAAATGCTTAAAGTGATGGATAGTCCAATTACCCTGATTTGATCATTACACATTGTATGCTTGTATCAAAATATCACATGTACCCCATAAATATATGCAACTATTGTGTGCCCATAACAATTAGAAATTTCTTTAAAAGATTAAAGACTTCTGGAAATAAATAAATCCTCTTTTTGGTAAAGGAATATAAATATTAAAGGAATAATATAAATATATATAATATACAAATATTCCTCCTATTTCCTAGAAACATTGAAGCATGACCAAACCAATAATTCTTTTTATTTCCCTTCAACTTTTATTTTAAGTTCAGGGGTACATGTGCAGGATGTGCATGTTTGTGACATAGGTAAACGTGTTCCATGGTGGTTTGCTGCAGATTGACTCATCACCCAGGTATCAAGCTCAGCATCCATTAGCTGTTCTTCCTGATGCTCTCCCTCCCCTTCACCCCTGACAGGCCCTAGCTCGTATTGCTTTTTGCCATGCGTCCATGTGCTCTCATCATTCAGTTCCCACTTATAAGTGAGAACATGTGATGTTTGGTTTTCTGTTTCTGCGTTAGTCTGCTGAGGATAACGGCTTCCAACTCTATCCATGTCCCTGCAAAGTACATGATCTCATTCCTTTTCATGGCTGCATAGTGTTCCATGGTGTACATGTACTACATTTTCTTCATCCAGTCTATCATTGATGGGTATTAAGGTTGATTCCATGTCTTTGCTATTGTGAATAGTGCTGCAATGAACATATGCATGCATGTATCTTTATAATAGAATGACCTATATTCCTTTGGATATATACCTAGTAATGGGATTGCTGGGTCAAATGGTATTTCTGCCTCTAGGTCTTTGAGTAATCGCCACACAGTCTTCCACAATGGCTGAACTAATTTACATTTCCTCCAACAGTGTAAAAGCATTCCTGTTTCTCCACAGCCTCTCCAGCATCTGTTGTTTTTTGACTTTTTAATAATACTCAGTCTGACTGGCGTGAGATGGTATCTCACTGTGGTTTTGATTGGCATTTCTCTAATAATTAGTGATGTTGAGCTTTTTTTGCATGTTTTTTGGCTGCATGTTTGTCTTCTTTTGAGAAGTGTCAGTTATGTCCTTTGCCCACTTGTTAATGGGCTTCAAGCCAGTAATTCTTATCTTTCAGGTGGTAGAAGGAAGAATGGCAGATTGGCAGATTGGGTGACCAGGAGGCTTCACAACGACCCCACTGAGAATCCGATAAAACCTATGGTTCCTCTTTTAAGAAAAATACATAGGCACACACAAAAAAACCTTGGTCTTTGTTTCCGTGGTCTTTGTTTCCACACATGCCCTGAAGCCCAGCTGTGATGCAGGTTAAGAATCTCTACCCTGGATTCCAAAGTGGTTAGTAACATTTCTTGTTCTGTTCTTTTTGTTTTCTAAAGGCCTGAAAGCCTGAAGCCATTTGTTAAGGTTTTTAAAAAAAAGAATTATTTCATGCTTATTTTATGATTATTAGAATGTCACTCAAACTGAGCTATTCATAGAATTCCTCCCTCTCTGGTAAACAAGGTCATTCCTGATGAATTAATAAAGCATTTCTTCTCATCAGATAGGAAGAACAGGAAATGATCTATGGAACTCAGCACTTTGCTTCCAGGGATTCCTTCAAGGCTCGGTGATGTGATGGGAGCTCTGCTGTAAGTAAAGCACTCACTAATCAGTGAGGAGAGACAGCAGTTCATCTTCCAGAAGTTTGCCCTCCACACCCTTCTCCAGTCATCAGGGAACAATACCACCATGCAGGTAGTTCTTCCAGTCATTACTAGAAAGAAACAACCAAGAGTAGCTCATTTCGTCTCCTCCCAGACTAGAAGCGATGGGAACCGTATGTTGGCAACCTATAGGGTTTTGTGGCAGCTGTTCACTCACTGCAGTAACTATGACTCTTTGCTGATGGTTGGAATTTATTGTATGCATAGATGTTGTTTAGCTATTTAATAGATTCCTGTATTGTGTTAACTAATCTTACCCTCTTTTCCATCTTGGAACTGTTTAATTCAATAGAAGATACTTTTATGGCTTTTATCTCACCTAATAAAACGCTTCTGTTTTCAGGCAACTTTGGCATCTTTAACCCTTGTTTATATCTAATTAATTATCATTTTCTTTTCTGAAAGCATCTCCTTCAAAATTGTAGACCAAGCCAGGTGTGGTGGCTCATGCCTGTAATCCCAGCACTTCGGGAGGGCGGCGGGTGGATCACCTGAGATCAGGAGTTCAAGACCAGCCTGGGCAACACGGTGAAACCCAGTCTCTACTAAAAATATAAAAATTAGCTGTGTATAGCAGCATGTGCCTGTAGTCCCAGCTACTCGGGAGGCTGAGGCAGGAGAATCGCTTGAACCCAGGAGGCAGAGGTTGCAGTGAGCCAAGATTATACCACTGCACTCCAGCCTGGTAACAGAGAGAGACTCCGTCTCAAAACAAAAACAAAAACAAAAACAAAACAAAACAGTAGACCATAAATCAAAACTCAAATCTAGCATTTAAGGCTCTATATCAGATGTGGCTAAATGTTTAACAACCAGCTTTCCAGACAGCTCCTCCACCCCACCCAACAAGGCCCTGAATTTGCTCATTTTCATGGTTTATATATTACCATTACCATAGCTAATTTCAAGCCATCAAAATGATATCAACTATCTAACAAGATTCCTGAAAATTTAACAGTTAGCTCTCGCAAGGCAATACCAATCAACTCTAGCACACCATTATATTTGTTGAATCAAACTTCTCACTCTATTGTTCCATGTTTTCTTTAATGCATTTTGTGTGTAAAGAACCACTGATTCATTTTTCAACATGGAATCCCACCCCTTTGTTCATTTACTTACTCTCGAAAGCACTTGCCTCATCGCCACACATCAAACTCCTAATAGCCTTTGAACACGAGCTTATAGGAGATATCTTTCATGGGCACTTTTTTAATGCTTCCAAGTGAACTAAAATCCTCTCTGCTTTGATATCACCTAATATTTTTATGTCACATTTCAATAGCTGCTTTGCACTAACTTATTTATGCAGTCTTATTTTCCCTAAGACCTTATGTACACTTTGAGTGTAGGATCTGCATCTAATTCATCTTCATAAGTCTTAAAATACTTACAAAGGTGTCTTGTTCATAATAGATGCAACACAGATATTTTCCAATTTGTTAATTAATCTCAATTAAGTATGCAAAACTTTAGCTGCTTGAAGTATTTAAAAAAAGAAATTTGATTTTAACCTTCAAATATAAGCTAAAAGTTTGAAAATGACTACATGATCTAATAGAACTATAATCTAAGCCAAATGAATTCTGAGTACTATAGTAGGCATTTTGCTAATTTATAAAACTAAAACTGTGGTGTTACACTATCTGACTAACTAGAGAAGTATGTAGCCTAGACAAATGATTTTAAAAATATAAAACTTTGGGATGAAGAATATTATCAAAAATATATTTTATTTATTTTTATTATTTATTTATTTATTTATTTTTGAGACAGAGTCTCGCTCTTTCGCCTAGGCCGGAGTGCAGTGTCTCTATCTCGGCTCACTGCAAGCTCTGCCTCCCGGGTTCATGCCATTCTCCTGTCTCAGCCTCCCTAGTAGCTGGGACTGTAGGCGCCTGCCACGGCGCCCGGCTAATTTTTTATATTTTTAGTAGAGACAGGGTTTCACCATGTTAGCCAGGATGGAATATATTTTAAAAATTAATTTTGAAATGTTAATAAAAGAAAGTAGAAATGGGACTTAATAAAAATATTAGAGGAAATGTCATTACCACTTAACAAAGTCCTCATTTTTGAGGTTGTGCCTCTCCCCATTTTTGTTCCCAAAAGGTTAACAAAATATGAAAATAGAATTTGAGGGACTTTAAATCCTAAGGGAGAGCTTGACCTTACTAGTTTAGAAAATAATGCACTTCTTTCAATTAATCTTTCCAGTGATGGTTCTTTTCACTATGATATTTAAGGAAAGGAAATAACTCAGTGACTCAGTTGCAAGTGACCAAGTTTCAAGTTAGATAAAAACTGGGCACATGGCAAAGTGATCCAAACAAGTACAGAGCCATGGGAAAGAGTAAGAAAAGTTGAGCTTAGAGGACTAGCAGTAATAGAATGAAAGAATATGACGGTGGATATGTAGTCATAAGGAGAGGAAAGAGATTTCTTGGAGAATTTTTAAAACTCAGGGGACAAATTAAATGAATATTTTTCTGGAAAAAAGTTCAGAAACACAGATGGTAGGCAATATGGTCCTACATCTTTGAGAAGTAAACTGTGGTTTAATATATAGAATCCCTTGAGACTTTAAAAAAAGATATTAGAATAAGAAATGCAATAGTCAACACAGGAAGAGATTTTAAGTAAAAGTGTCTGCCACCTGTTCAATTGTGATGCAATCAAACAAGACTCCCTAGGCCATTTCTCACAGACCAAGTAAAGACATTCTATTTGGACTATTTCATAGAAGTCACCATGAGCAACTGCACAAGATGGACAAAATCTTCACCACTGAAGTTCAAATTTATTTTTGGTGATTTGAGTATTCTTCCAGAAAAACTCAAAATTCTTATTTTTTCTCACATATCTACTTGTAACAAATGCATGCCCAAAAAATCACTTTAACTTCTTTCTAAACACATTTTCTGTCCCATACAAACATAATAAATGATGTTTTTTATACACCAAGCATTCTTAAAAGACTCTTCCCATCCACTCATAACTTCTTATCACACCATGAAACCTATTTCAAATTTCACTCTTTGCACTATTGGTTTCCGTTTAGAATACATTCAGAGAAAGCTATAAAAAGACATATATTCTCTGGGCTCTCATAAAGAATTCATTGCCCCTCGGTTTTATTGGTATTTGCCTTAATATCATCACTATATCTATGAACGCATCTGATACAAATTGGTTGAGAACAGAAAACCTAATGTTTATTTTCTCAGTTCTCCTGAAGAGCCGTGCTATTTCATGCACATGCGTCTTTGATATCAATGGCCTCTGCCTGAAAAGAATCCCTATTTACCTTACCTTATTTCCCCCTGTCTAGAAACATCTACTCAGATCACCTTCAGTAGAAATTTAGTTAGATTCTTCTACTGTGTTGACCTAATCGTATCCTCCTTTCCATCTTAGAACTGTTTAATTCAATAGGAGATAGTTTTTATGGCTTTTATCTCACCTAACAAAATGCTTCGGTTTCCAGGCAACTTTGGTGATTTACCCCTTGCTTATACTTAATTAGTTATCACTTTCTTTTCTAAAAGTGTTTCCTTTAAAAGAGTAAAACGTATCAAAACTCAATATCATGAATTTAATTGCACTGAGTATCTAGTGTTCTGTATCAGATGGGTCCAATGGTATGCTGGTAAAGGTTTAACAATCAGCTTTCCAGAGAGCTCCTCAGCCCCCCTAAAAAAAGGCCCTGAGTTTGCTTTCCTGACTCCTTCAACTGAATTGACCACTTAAAATCTCTACTGTATTCTTTTCCCACACATTTGTAATGGATTGTATTTGTTTGTTTACATGTCTACCTTCCCTACACACTGACTATATAAGATCATAAATTCTTAGAGGATAAATAGTATATCATTTATCTTTATTTATATTCAGCCTACTAATATAGCATAGTGTTTAATAGATTCTCTGTAAATGTTAAAGTGTGAATGACTATATAAACTTTATAGTTTATCAAATGCTTCATCATATTTTGACCTTTCTACATCACAGGTACTTAGGGAAGAGATTATTTATACCATTGACACTTAAATGAAGGCTCAAGTGTCTCCTGTCCAAGATCCCAGAGCTAATATGAAGCAGATTTCACAATAAACTGCTCCTCATTGTTCTCAATCACCTCTCATTAGAGAGCTAAATACATTTTTGAAATTGTATTTTTTAAAATTTGGGAATGGTTTTGGCTCAGCCAGCCATATATTATCGACTACACATATTCGAATCTGGAAATATATATTTTTAATTCCATATTTAAAGCCAGCTTTGCCAGATCCAACTAGTTGCATAAGTGTGAATTAACCTCAACATAGCACACATTACATTATTTCACATGTGGAATGAATGTGCACTCCAGCCCAAAATGCCTTATCTAGTTTGTTTTTACTTCTGGATTGTTTAAGATTTTCAACAGATGGTTTAATGCTTCTTGTTTCTACCCTAAGTTGAATTCCACGTTCCATGTAAGGGGAAGGTGATCCCAAGAGGTGGAGGCCAAGTCTACTGACAGACACAACACAAACCGACAAAGGGAATCATGTTCGTAAATCAGAGCTTAAACTTTGACCAAAGACCTCTTCTTAAGTAAGTGATACTCTGAAGAGAAAGAGCTCCATAAAAGAAAGCTGTTTCATTATAGAGGTAGAAGTAAAACTGGGTTTCAAACAAACTTGTGTGTTAGTGACTGAAGGAATTCAGAGCATGCCACCCCCAAAGGATGCCACTTGGCATATTGACTGTTTTGAATTAAAAGCACTTGAAAAACAGCAGATGCAAAAAGGACATTCTGACTTTCCTTTTTTTCCTGAAAGCACTAAACTCCCATGTGAAAGATGCCCTCCCTGTACCAGAAGGAAAGTATCATTTTTGTCACCAAAGACAGGAAAAACAAGAAGTTAAGGCTGAGGAAAATCTGTACAAGTCTTGCTAAACTAACCCTTATCTTCTTAGTCACTTCTTCATGACTAACTACCCTAGCCCAAGCTCCTTTGCCTTGTCACATTTCCACAATTTATTACTTTGTCCAACTTGATATATGAGCACTCTATTAAACTCTAACTACTTTTTTGTGTCTTTATTTTCCTATGAAGATTACTCCCATGTTAATGTAGAAATCTGTATGCATTTTTCTTTTTAGAGACAGGGTATTGCCCTGTTGCCCAGACTGGAATGCAGTGCCACAATCATAGCTCACTGCAGCCTTGAACTCCTGGGCTCAAGCAATTTTCTCACCCCTGCCTCCCGAGTAGCTAGGACTACAGGTGTGGGCCACCACACCCAGTTAATTTTTTTACTTTTTTTAAAGATGGGAGTCTCACTATGTTGCCCAGGCTGGTCTTGAAACCCTGACCTCAAGTCATCCTTCTACCTCGGCCTCCTAAAGCACTGGGATTATAGGCTTAAATCTGTACAGTTTTTTCCTGCTAATCTGTTTTATGTCAATTTAATTGCCTACTCCAGTCAGAGACCCTAAGTGGGCAGCGTGCTGGGCATGGAAGCGAGGGAACCATTAGCAGCAGTTCTCTGGGACTCTTCTTTCCTTGGAAGCTGGGATATTTGTCCCATGAGAACGATCCGGAGTTAAAAAACAAATCTTGGATTTGATGATCCAACTAGTGCACTTGGTAATGATCTTAGTGATCTTTGATGAATAAAACTTCCAAACTAATATCCCAAGATCATCAAAAGTATTTAGTTCTCTGAAATATAGGGTGAAAAACTATTCTTAAGCAAAAACTTAAAGGTTTACTATGTGTGGGCTCATTCCTTATTTTATCCTTTCAGTCTTCCTCTCTGCTTATACTCCACCCCAAGCTAGACAACTGATAGTGGGAGAGAGAGGTAGAACAAACAAAAAGTATAGACAGGCTTGCTTCCATTTAAGGAAACGCTATAGATGGAAAAACTTTCAAAACAGGTGAAGTTAAGGGCTGAATTCACTTCACAAATGGGTTCTCCAAAGAATTTATCTCCAAACAACTATTCCTCCTAGGAGATTTAAACACGAAATTCCATTGACCTAGGTTCTTTTTATATAGGACTATATTCATTGATTGAATAATATAAATCCATGGAGAATAATGGGCAAAGAAGCAAGATAAACAGCAACAATATCCAGGAGATATTATGAATTGCAGGGACACAGACGGCTGGTGCTTCCTTGTGTTTCTATAGTTTTTTTTTGCATCTAAGCATTGTCACACACACAAAAAAAGACTTGGTCAAAAAAACTTTCAGTTGAAAAGAAATGAAATGATAAAGGAGCCTAAGAACAAAATAAGAAAAAAAGATTGCACTTAAGAATTTTCTTAAGTAGCACACCAGATCCATGGTCTTCATTAGACAATCCAAAACCCATGCTAGGATGTTTAGCCCTGAAAATAAAATAAAAACAAAGAAAAAGTAACAAGCAAACACCATCCTAATCCTGAAAAAATTAGTTTATTTTAAAACAAGTTTACAAAAGGAGGGCTGAAATAAACATCAAGCTGAAGAAATAATAGTCTGTGCCTGTTTTTTTCCTCACTTCTCTCCAGTCTCAAAATTGTAAAACCAAGCCTAGACCATGCATTTCGTGCCCTCAGTTCCTGTCCTTCCTCCTCTGTGTGACTTGCTGGGTTAATTATTCCCCATCTCCTCAACCTCATCTTCCCATCAGCTTCTTCCCTGCACTTCAACTTGGTTACTGTCTCTCATATACAAAATAATAATAATAAAACCCTTCCCTAAACCCTGACTTGTCTTCACAACTTCAGCACTTTCTTTTACATGTACTGAACTGTCTTCCTACTTCCACTTAGCAAACTATGGCCAGCAGTCTAAATCCCACCTCCACCTGTTTTTGTAAATAAAGTTTTCGCAGAACACAGCCAGGGCCATCTGTTTACATATTGTCTCTGGGTTCATACAACAGTGACATAGTTGTCTCGTCACAACAGAGACCTAATGGCCTGCAATGCCTAAATATTTTACACAAAAGGCTTAGGGGTCATATGGAATCAAATGTCCTGAAAGAAGAGTCTACATTTGCTGTTACTTCTTTCCCTCTCCTCACCCCTCAAACCACCATGCTCAGACTTCCACCACAACCCTTGTAAAGTGACACCATGTTTAAAAATTATTAATACCCTACTTATTAAAAATTTCTCAAACACTTAACTCTTGTCTCTGAATCTAAATTTTGATCACTCTTTTATCTCTGTCTTCTCTTGGTCTTCTTATTCCTCCATGTCATTATTTTTCTAGGTTTTTTGTTTGTTTGTTTGTTTCTGTTACTCTCTTCCCCCTGCATTCTAGTTCTAAGCAATCTTACCTACTTCAGCGACTTCAATTGTTGAGCCTATGTGGACGATGTCCAAATTACTCCCAGCCCTGATCTCTCTTCCAAGCTCAACATTTCATATCATATACAGGACACTGAACATTACATGGAAAATTCCAAATGTCAAAACTAGAACATCTTATTCTTTTGTGATCACTAGTTCTTCTAGGGATTAGTAATGGCATTACTAATTTCCTAGTTCCCAAGCCTGGAAATTCTGGAAATATCATGCTCTTTCATTCCAACCATCTAAATGCTTACCAAATGTCACGGTATGAATCCATTCTGCACCCACAATAGCTATTGCGCCCATTCCTCCTTTCCATTTCCACAACCCCATCTACAATTTAGGCCCTCACATTCTTCCTTCCGGAAAGTTGTGAGACTCCTACATGGTTTCCTGTCTACTCTAATACACTGTATATGTGGCTTCTCTGTTAATCTTCCCAAAGCACATTCCAGTTCTAGCCTTCTCCTAACCCTTTTTTTTCCTCATTGGAAGTCCTAAGTCCTTAATGCATGAGTCAGTCTCAGCAGGAAACAGATGACTCAAGCTGGATGACTGAGGAGAGTTTAGTGAAAGCATACTAAGTATAGGCAGAGTGGAAGGAAATCAAGTGTAATGTAGGGTCTGGAGGCTAATGATAATGGAGAACCTCTCTACTCCTAATCCTGAAGAAGAAAGAGAAAGTAGAACTTGCCAGAACCTAGAGGGGATAACAGGTGGAGAGGGCTGCTTGACAGGAGCTGTGGCCCATTGTAGAGGGACTCAGCCAACCTGCAGAGAAGAAGGTCAGAGAACAAACCCAGACCTCACTCCCCAGCTACATGCCATCACCTCTGGTGCTCCTTGATGGCTGAACTCAATTGGAACCCAGTGACCAAGGAAGAACAGTCCATACAGGGCAGCACCCTGGGGCATAATATAGAAAAGAGTAGAACATGAATCTGGAAGAAAGATATCCAGCACATCACCTTAACATTTAATCACTCCCTGATCGATCCTCAAATGACATTTCTACTTTACTGCAAATCCCCTTTACACTTTCTTTAATCAAGCCAAACTAGAATTCTCTCTAAATATTCAGAGATTTTTTCTTTTTGCCTTTCTATCCACATGTTCAAATTAAAATTTTAAACTCCATAGGCTTCTAGCAAAAACTTAAGATGCCACTAGGTGTGAATTTCACCCCTTCTAACATCTCTGTTTCCAAACTTGCCTGTCATTCTGGTAGGTTGCATTAATAACTTTAGTCCTTCACTGCTCACCATATCTTTGTGGTGCCCTTGCACTCTGATATTGAGGTAGACATATGACTAATTTGGGGCAATGGAATGAGGCAGAGGTGGCGATTAAATCCTGTGCCACAAGAAATCCTGTGCCTCTGTCATCACCATGAGAAGAATTTGCCTGAGCTTTGCCTGATCATACCAGGAGGTGAATGGGAGAACCAAGGAGCAGATCCAATGTGCAGACAAGTGATAGGGCTGGCTGAACCACAGGTGCATGCAGGAGTCCAGCCCAAATCAGCTGAGACCTGCAGATGCATGAGAAATAATCGGTCATTTTTATATGCCACAGGTTTTGAGATTGCTTGCTCAACATCAAGTACCTCAATACTATATATTCTAACCTCATTTCCTGCTGTCTGAGAAATGCCCCTACTCCTCCTCAATGTTACAGTTCTGTCTTTAGCCCTATGTATAACCACTTCAAGGTATTACTCCAGGGAAAAAAATTCTCTAATATCTTTAATCTCCCCTTCTCTACTTGTTATTTTTCCCTCTACCTGCAAATATATGAATCTAACCCACACAAAACCTAACATTCTGCACTGTGATAGGAAGAATTTTGAGATAATCCTGATGTCTTATGCTTTGCATAATCTTCTCCCATCTAAGTATGGTAGGAACCTGTGAATATAATGAATACCACTACTGTGGTTAGTTTATATTATATGCCACAGTTGACCATAAGAAAGGAAGATTGTCCTCAGTGGGCCTGACCTAGACAGCTGATCCATTAAAAGGGATGGGGCTTTTCCTTGACAGAAAAAAAAAAAAAGATTTGAAGTGAGAGAGAGCTAATGCATGGGACAGTCTCTATTGCTGGCTCTGAAGATGGAGGGGGCCACATGGCAAGGAATGTGGGCAACCTCCAGGAGCTGAGAGTGGCCCCTGTCTGACCCCAGCAAGCAAAGAGGGACCTCAGTCCTCCAGCCACAAAGAACCAAATTCTGACAACAACCTGAGCGTGTTCAGAAGCAGATTCTTCCCAGAATCTCCAGAAAGGAAGACAGCCCATCTAACATCTTGATTCACACTTGTGAGAAACGAGCTCTACGCAGGCTCCTACCCTCCAGAATGATGAGATAATAAATGGCTGTTGGTTTAAGCCTCAAAGTGGATGGTAATGTATTACGTACCAATAGAAAACTCATACTCGTGCCTCTCAACTGTTCTTCTCAGAGGAGCTTCTCTAAAGCATAATAATAGTTTTGTAGATGGCACTTACCATAAGACATCTACAATTCTAAGTGTTTTACATACAATTTAATCCTTACAGTCATTACTACTGCCATTTTCCAGTTGTAAAGCCTGAAGTACAAAGTGGTTACTAATGTGCCCAAGGTCATAGCTACTAAACTGGCTAAGCAGGAATTCCAGCCTAGGCATCCTGGTTTTTGAATCTAGACTCTCAACCATCCCAATCTACTCCACTTCTCCAGTTACCACTTACTCCTCCACCATCAGATTGTGACTCTGCCCCCAAAACTCTACTGAAACTTCTCTGCTGAAAACACCAGGCCCTCACTACTTTTCAAACTCAAATATATAATACTCCTCAGCCATTAAGTTCTCCACAGCAGTTATTGTGTACTGCTTTCTCCTTCTTAAACCTCTGTACCTTTCTGATGGCTTCCTACCCATGGAAGTGCTTTGACACATCTTCCCTTGCTCAGCCCATAAGTGTTGCTGTGACTCACGATTGTCCTTGGCCTTTCCATAGTACATCAATTCCCTGAATGGCCTAGGCTTCTTTCCTGATGAGAGCTGTTGTCTACGTGCCTGTGACTCCCAATGAGCATAACCCTCTCTCCAAAATTTAGGACCCATGTTTCTAGCTGCCAGTGAAACAAACACAATCTGATGTCCTTTTGTAGATCATTGGGAGTTAAGTAAAGAAAAAATAAAAATAAAAAATAAAAAGCAACTTGGTGGCCCACCTCAATCAGAGCACATCCAAGATACCCAAGACAAAAGCCTCTGTCATCTATCTCAACTTTCACTCTCAGCTGCAACATTCTTTCTTCCATTTGCCAGCCTCCCTCATCTCAAACCCAGTAATTTTCTGGTGTTATAATTTTTCCTTTTCTCTCAGAACCCATTCTTCTCTTACTCCCAAACAGTGACCCACCTCAAAACTTGCATAAAATAAGTTTCCCAAGACATATCTTAATCTTTTTGGTCCTTAATTTCCACTAGGTGCCTGTGAAACAATCAGGTAAACTGATCTCTTCAAAAATGTCAGCTGGCTACCATTCTCCAGATAAGCCCCACCTTAAGCAAATAAAACACCCAGACCTTTCTATCAAAATCCTTAAGAAAAAAAATAATGCCAAGATTTAAGAAAGCAGAGATTTGTTTTTCAGAGGTAAGGAATCTTCAGAGTTTATTCCTCAAATCTAACTTCAGTGATTTCATCTCACTTTGCCTTACAGGGCAGTCCAGCAAGCCTGAGCACTTTACAGTTTGGGATTATGCTTCAGACAGGCCCAGCTCCCCATAACCATGTCTCCATCTGCAAAATGTCCTCACTACAAATATGGATCAAAATCGAACTTCTGAATCTTGTTGCCTCCAGCATGAAGAATGCTTAATGGGATGAGTTGAATCCAAGGCAATTCTCTATTGCCACCAAATAATAAAAGTTCAAAATAACTTTTTCCACTTGTAGTTCCAGGAACATCTCTGTTCTCTCCTCTCTGGTATCAAGTCTAAGAGCATATGTCTAATTTTTAAAAATGAAATTACTTGAGATATGGTTCAAATTATTCTCTCAGCACTCAGATATGCCACCGTGATAAATGCAGTGAGGTCATTGTCTTTTCTGCTAGCCTACAACCACTGCACTTCACATGCTTACCTGTATTGCCAAGGATACAGAATACACATCCTAGCTGAGACCAGACCCTTATTGACAGCTCAGGGCCCAGAGTTGGCTACACACCTTAATTGAGTGCCACTCCAAGAAACATAATCAAGTGAAACCATCATGAGTAAAAAATAATATTAAATGCACAGAAACCAAGATCAGCAAACTATGGAAGTAAACCAGTGTAAGCATTCTTTCAAAGCCTCAGATGATCACTCGGTACATGACAATACCTTGCCCAGTGAATTTAGTATTAACCAAATGCTTTCAAAAGGAATGAACTCTAAATGGTCACTTGACCTTAAGAAGATTGCAATTCCATAGGAAACAGGCCTGGGTAAGTGCAGGCTGAGGGTGTTGATAGTGTGTCCTCAGTATAAATTATACATTATTTGGGTTCCTTTCACATGTACTCACATAAACATTTTTTATTGAAGTACAGTAAGAAAAGTGAAAAAAGGACAATTAAACTAAAATAAATATATAGAAGAAGCTGAAATCTAGTAATGGAGATTGTTTCAACCTAAAATTCAGAAACAATACATTTTCTTTGTTGTACTAGAAATGAAGTAATAATAGATTCTAGTCCTGCATCTATTCCTTATTAGCCCTGTGACCTCATCCATAAAATAATCCTCATCTATTAAATTGGAGTGATAATAATAGCTCACAGACTTATTAGGAGGAAATGAGGTCATGGAAGTGAGAACACTTTATCCTTTGTAAAGCACTCTACAAATGAATGGCGTTATTACTATTGGTTTATCCAAAGGTAATGTAATCTGTGCACCTGTCTAAAGCCAAGAGGTACAAAACCAAGAACAAGACAAGATTAGAGCGATCATAGCTGTGCAAGTTTGTTTTTTTGTATCAGCGAAAAAGGTTCCTTTCCCACTTTTTCAAAGAATAGCCAAATTAAATGGTAATGGAATAATTGTTTAAAGTCCATGCATTATTTTTTTAAGTTGCTGCCTAAGTGAATTCATTTGTAATAATACTCTGAGTGTGATGGGTAAGAAAGTTTGGTTTCTGAGTAGATATTGCCTGCACACCTTCTTTAAGCCTGTGTTCCTGTCCTCTATCCCCACTTTGCCACACAAACATCCCCAGCATTAGAAGGGACCAGCAGCAGGAGCACCTTCTACCTTTACAGCATTGATCTGAAACCATCAGCACGTCTGGGACCTCCCTGATTCCAAGCTCAATGCTTATCTTCCATTTACAGTGTCATCTCCAACTTGACCTTCAACCCTCCTGGGAACCTATCCTTCATTG
Organism: Nomascus leucogenys; assembly: GCF_006542625.1. Lineage (NCBI taxonomy): Eukaryota > Metazoa > Chordata > Mammalia > Primates > Hylobatidae > Nomascus > Nomascus leucogenys. Next base: position 32,968,981 of record NC_044396.1, read on the forward strand.
TACTTCAGATTCTTTTCCCATTTTTACCCTAGACCACCCATCAAGCTCAATGCTGGCCTCAGGATCCTTCTGTGGTGCTAGCTCATGGGCAGCCACCTTCCTTCCAGATTCACCATTGACCTTACAGTGGACCTGGGCAGGTAGGCCAGGCCATATGAGTTGTGTTGCTAAGTTGTGCTCATGGGTTCTATGAGAAGAGCCAGACTATTCTGCCTCCCCTACCTGACTTCTGTTTCCCTGTGTTTTTCCCAGGGCTCTGTATGCACTTGTTTTGTACATACTCTTCCAGCCAAAGTACACAGGTGGTCACAGTGTTTCTCTCTGTTGACATGAGCTTTCTTCAAGCTAAGCCCCAAGGCCAGTGTCTATCTGCCAAGGCACTGCAAAGCCTCCAAGCTAAGGATGAGATCATTGACTGTCTTCTGTTTCCCTTATGAGATAAATCACATCAAGCCTTTCTTGACCCACCCTTTTGGCCCACACTTAGGAGTTATGGCCACACTTCTCACTGCCAAAGGTGTTGGTATCAAACGCTGGCTTGGGGAGAGTGGGTCCTGTAAACTTGCCTCATCAGTAGGCTTTGAGGAATGACCCCAGGGAGCTAGATATGAACTTGCTGCTAGCTTATTTTTCACAAATATTGTCCTCCTGAGAACACCCAAGTTCAGCCGCAGCAGTAAAACAACTACGTCTTGTTGACATACACTCTGTGCTGATAATTCTAGGGGAAGCAGAGGGCAGTACAAGTCCCTCAATCCCTAGACTTACAAGTGACAGCAAATGCCTAAAAATTCAAAGGCCTCCTGTTTAGGGAGGTGAATTCCCCTATTTGAATGATCTAAATAATATCTTTTATTGCAATTTATATAGCAACTTACAGTTTCAAACAATATTATCTCTCATCATAAACTTTCATTCTTTTATCTTTCCTTTCTTACAGCCCAGTCTTAGGTTCACTGTTCTAAGTGTTGCTGGTGGCAGGATAGTAACTTCTCTATGCTTTCAATGATTGAATGTGATCTCTCCCAAATTCACTCATGGTCTGATGTACCAAGTTTATAAAGATAGGGCCTGAAAACACTAGGGTGCTGGAACACAAAACATATACCTCAAGGGTTTATATAGTTCCAAACTGACAGTGCATAATCCTCCCACAGATTAAAGGCTGCTCAAATGTTACTGCATAATCAAAGCCTTTTTCTGGAAAAAAAAATCTTAAAGACACTCTGGATATATTTTCTGCTTAGTATATTATATGGTTTGGATCTGTATCTCCACCCAAATCTCATGTTTCATTGTAATCCCCAATGTTGAAGGTGAGACCTAGTGGGAGGTGACTGGGTCATGGGGGCAGATTTCTTGCTTGGTGCTGATCTCGTGATAGGGAGTGAGTGAGTTCTTGTGAGATCTAGTCGTTTAAATGTGTATGGTACTTCCCCCATCCTCCTATCTTACTCCTGCTCTGGCCTTGTAAGATGTGCCTGCTTCCCCTTCACCTTCCACTGTGATTGTAAATTTCCTGATGCCTCCCCAGAAGCAGAAGCCACTATGCTTCCTTTACAGCCTGCAGAACTGTAAGCAAAATAAACCTCTTTTCTTTATAAATTACCTAGTCTCAGGTATTTTTTTATAGTGGTGCAAGAATGGGTTAATACAGTATACTGGCTTAGGACAGAGCCTGTTAATTTAGATGGAGCCTCAGATTAATATTCTAGGTTGCTTAATGTATTGTGAAAAAGTCTTTAATGTTCTACAGTTAATAAATGAAGGTGACAAGGGCTCCTCAATAAAGCAGACTTAGCTGAATTACCTGGTAAAGGTTCATAGAAACTCTAGAACTTCTCACATAATAGCTGATGTTTATTAAATGTTTATTATGTGCTATACACTGTACTATATGTTTTACGTACATTACTTTATTTAGTCCTCCCAAAAACCTCTTAAGGTGAGAAACAATTTTGATCCTGGGAAAGTACTATCATTGCTCCATTTTGTGAATGAGAAAACTGAGGCACAGAGGAGTTAAGTAAAGGGCCAATTTACACAGCTAGCAAATGTGGAATCAGGATCTGAATGACAGGCAGGCTGGGTCCAGAGCCAGCCCTCTCCCCGAAACCACACCTCTGCTCATTATATCAACTTTCACATCAGTCCTTTTGCTAAGAGTTGGGACACCAGACAGCAGAGGTCTTTCTGCCTGCAGGTCAAAGATAACCCACAGTATTCAGAAACAGACATAATGTTGAAGAATCTGGATTGCATCCAGAGTCAATCAATGAATGCCATGGATCCGGAAATGAAGAGGAAGAACCAATAACTACAGTTTTAGTTTTGCAAAAATTTGCAAGCTCTATCAGTGTTTGTTGCAGCATACATTCACAATTGCTGGTTTCTTAACATGACAAACATATATAACCTCTTTCACTTTACTCCAGCAATAGCCAAACATCATAATCCCTATAGCAAATATTTTCAATCCTTCAAGTTAAAAATATTTCTACATTACTCATCAGGAGTAAGATTACTAGACTGGGGATGGGGGTAGGGAGCTATGCATCTTCTCACTCGAGCCAACAAAATCAACCCTAGGCAGGATCAGCCCTCAAGAACCTCCCTAAGACAGTCAAGGAATGTTGCTTTCCCTCAGGGCCTATTCTCAGAGTACCTCTTGGCTTTTCCCTTCATAAACAAAAGGATGCCTTTCAGCAAGCGTAGGTGAAGAAGACTTCAAGCATCTACACTCTGTCACTCTCATTCTTTGTGAGATCAGTGACAAGATTTTGTGAGAGAGGCAGGGGAGACTGGATGCTCCATTTAGATGGAATGCAAAATTTGACCCTTGTGAAACCCTGGAACTGTCCTAGAAAAAGTACTATCATATTATAATCCAAAGATTATTAGAAACCCTAAAGGAAAAGGCAGACAGAGAGACAGAAGGTAGTTATGTTGTTTGGGAAAATGTTGCATTATATTTCCATATAGAAAGGAAGTCATACATTGCTATGCCTCGGGGATCTTAAAACCCAAAGTTTACAATTATTTATAGCACAAAGTATGGTTATAATGTGGCAGTTTTTGAATAGGAAGGATGGGATTAGGAAATAAATTTAAGAGGCTAAAGACACGGATGAAGGAAAATATTTAGACACTGTCATTATTTACTTTGACAACTAAAATAGGATTGAAATGACAGACATCTCATGAAGTAGGTTAGGTATTACCCCATTCCTGCATGTTTTCATAACTCCCCACACTTCACCTGTCCTATGCCTTTGGTTATTTCTTGTCTTTTTCACTAAACTATTTGGGAGACTTGGTCATCCCTGAGCACTCTCAGTCCTAGCACAGCACCCTGCTAGGGCACTAGCAAGTGCTTATTAGGTATATTTTTATGGCCTGAATGTTTACATCCTTCCAAAATTCTTATGTTGAAGCCTTAACCCCCTAGTGTGATGGTATTAGGAGGTGGGGACTTTGGGAGGTAATTAGGTTTAGATGAGGTCATGAGGGTGGGGTCTTCATGATAGAATTCATGTCCTTATAAGACGAAACCAGGGCTATCACATTCTCCCCACTACCCTTACCCCCACCATATGAGGATACAACAAAGGCAGCTGTCTATAAGCGAGGAAGCAGTCCCTCACCCAGAACCCAAGTGGCTAGCATCTTGATCTTGGAATTCCCAGCCTCTAGAACTATGACAAATAAATGTTTGTTATTTAAGCTACCCAGTTTATGATATTTTGTTATAGCAGCCTGAGCAGGCTAATACATACATATTCACTGACTGATAATGAATGGATAAACAGTGCTTCTGAAGAGCTAGATGTAAAATTCAAGTGAAGATCAATACAATTATTTCCCAACAGTGGCAAAGAATGCTTCAGTTTCCTGCTTCTGTTTTACTCTACCCTGAAATCCTTTGAAAAACTGAATTGTATCAAAGGAAGCATCCAATCTGATTTTTTTTAAAAGAAGGTATTGATCTTCTTTGCATCCAATCTGATTTTTTTTAAAAGAAGGTATTGATCTTCTTCAAAGGAGTCATTTATATGAACCATTAATGATGGTGGATGTGCAGAATCAGATGCCTTGAAATGACAATGACATTTACTTTCAAGTTTATCAGTCCATTGGTTAGTCTAAGCCAAAACACCTCTCTTTTGTAACTTTTCTAACAGATTATTTTGTTGACTAAACATTTTAAATAACACTTGAAAAATTACTTTGAGTCTGCTTATACACTTGATTTGTTTCTCATGACATAGTCTAATTGTTGCATCCAGAGAATTATTAAGAATAATGACACAGCAAATGGACAGAGGAGAGTAAACAAATTGTTTTGCTGTTTATTAAAGATTAAAAGCATCTGTTTTGTTTACTTTGATTAATCAATATGTTAGAGCTCTCTGTGGGGTTTTGCAAAGCTGACATGTCCGGTATACATACATTAAGGAGAAAATATCTCAGCAACTTAAGGTCTTATGCTACGAAGCCCAGTGAGCATAAGTTTATTGCTTTAGATGTTGGCTCTTTTTCCCTCCTTAAATTAACTGGAAACAGCTTGGAAAGAACTTCACAGTAACTTTCTGGCTCATCAGCACAAGGACAGCCTAGGACCTATTGGCAGAAATGTCATAGGAAACTTATATTCGTTGTTCTCCAATTTGGATCAATTAAATAGAACAATATAAGGGAATTTTTCAATTACAGTAGAAGGCCCTAAGCAATCTGTTGGATGGGGATTTTTAGGATTCATGTTTACTGTGTTTAAAAGAGAATAATCTTCACTTGGAATTTAAAAAGATGAAAACAGTGAGACCTCCAGAGAGCAGAGGACAAGTCCTCTTTTCAGGGCAGTGTCCTTTCCTCTCCTGAAAGCAGAACTACAGTTTTCTTGGAAAATAAATAAATGAATGAAGAGCTAACTTGAAGCCAGCAACTTCTAGCGGCCATTGGTAATAAAGCATCTCTATCCCTTTCTCAAATCAACCCAAGAACACAGCCCACAGGAATTATGTGGAATGAGGGCAGACAGAGAGGTCACATGAAGTGGTGGCACAAAAGGGAGAAACCAGGTAAGACATGCTCTCCCTTTCTCAGAGTTTCTGTTTTTCTGGTCTTTGGCTATGCATATTTTACTTGTTCTCTGAACCCTAAGAAAGAATGTTCACTCATTAGAAATTTTTACTCCACCCACTATGTCAGGAAATGTTAAAGATAAAATAATTTTTTGGTGATATGTTGGTTATCTCTATGATCATATCACAATGAAAAATCAAATCAAAAAGAAGTAAATAGAATGTCTATGAACAGGCTTAAATATATATGATGCAGCTATTCAATACATTTGCGTCATTTAATTTTTAAATGTCTGAAGACATTAAGTTAACAGACCAGTGCTATAAACAATACGGAGACCCCCAGACCATTATCTCACACCATAAAAAATGATGCAAACACATTTCTTATGCACCCAAAGTAAAGCACAACTGTATCTTTTCGTGATAGCTGAATCTTCACATGTGGTGAAATGATGTCTCCAACATTTTGCAAAACCAGAAAATATCTATTTATGGCCACTCTGCCAATTATTCTGGTACCCACGTCCTCAGTCAAGCACATTAATTTAAAATAGTACACACAAGTGAGAGGAAAAAGACTTCTCTGTTCTCTTTTCTTTTGATCTCCACTCAGTTTCAGTTAGTCAGTAAACAGCTTTTTAAATATTTACTGTACCAAGAACTATGGAGAGTTAAAATTAAAAATGAATGTTCAGTTTTCCCTGAGGAGTTTATGAAATTAAGGACAAATATAAGGATGATCTTTTTGCTTTGATCAACTAAGCAACTACAAAGACAACTCTCCAGGTAAAGAAGCAGCAATGATGTGCTCCACCTACAAAAGGAAGGATGAGAATGAAATTGCTGTGGAAAATTCTCTCAAAATGGAGAGAAAGAGGCAGACAGAAAAGACAAAGACTAAATTGACTTTTTTAGTGTCTGAATTAATGAGAAACTGTGTAACTACATAAAATGCATGTCAGAGTCTCACACATAATAGGCACTCAATAAATAATATAGAATATAAATGCTATATTATTAGCTTCTCAATTACTCCTTATTATACCACTCCATTGCTCCCAGACTGCTATGATTGTTGGGCCAAACTATCTCCCACTGGAACCCTAGCTCCCCTTAACTTCCATACTGGTTTCAAGTTCTATTTCTACCTGTCATACAAAATCAATCTTCTATGACATGATAATAATTCCATTATGTGAAAGAATCCACGCTTGCTAGGCCAGTGCTGTAAAACATCCTCTCTTCTCAATTTTACAGACGCAGCAGCTAAAGCACAGAAAGGTGAAGTAACTTAGTGAGAATGGTGAAGTAACTCAGTGATATGGTTTAGCTGTGTCCCCACCCAAATCTCACTTTGAACTGTATAATCCCCATGAGTCAAGGGTGGGGCCAGTGGAGATAATTGAATCATGGAGGTGGTTTCCCCCATACTGTTCTTGTGTTGGTCAACAAGTCTCACAAGATCTGATGGTTTTATAAATGGGAGTTCCCCTGCATAAGCTCTCTCGCCTGCCGCAATGTAAGATGTGACTTTGCTCCTCATTCACTTTCTGCCACGATTGTGAGGCCTCCCCAGCCACGTGGAACTGAGAGTCAATTAAACTTTTTTCCTTTATAAATTATCCAGTCTTGGGTGTGTCTTTATTAGCATCATGAGAACAGACTAATACACTTAGCTAAACAGACTCAAAGTTAGTAACAGGTGCAGTAAGGCTTTGAATTCAGGTCATGTAAATCTAAAGCCTCTGATCTTTGTGCTACAAAATGATTATCATCCCTGACATTCATGTTTTTTGTTGTGAACATTCTAGGCTCTCTCCTGCCTTGGAGACTTTGCACTGGCTAATTTCTTTGCCTAGACCACTCTTCCTGAAGTGAGCTGGGAGTCTGCTGTTAAGCTGAAATAATCAAAAAGACCAGAATCCAGTTTTAAGAGTTTTATTCAAGCTCTAAGTTGAGAATGGCCATTAAGGTAACACAGACTCCAAAGGAATGGGGACAGTGCTCTACAACTGAAAAGTTAGGTCTTGTTTATACAGGCAGAAAACAAATAAATTTAACAGGATTACAGTATGTTTTTTACAAGGCTAGTTTATGAGTTACCACAATTTGATTAGTTACAGTTGTTTTTCTTTTCCTTTCACAATCTAAATGTATATTTAACATTCCACCTTAGACAGTGTTGTCAGAGACATCGGAACCAGAACCACTCCATCTTAAATAGGTGCTGGGTAAAATGAGACTGAGACCTACTGGGCTGCACTCCCAGATGGTTAATGCATTCTAAGTCACAGGATGAGACAGGAGGTCAACACAAGATACAGGTCATAAAGACCTTGCTGATAAAACAGTTTTCAGTAAAGAAGCTGGCCAAAACCCACCAAAACCAAGATGGCGATGAGACTGACCTCCAGTTGTCCTCACTGCTACATTCCCATCAGTATCATGACAGTTTACAAATGCCATACAATGTCAGGAAGATATCCTATAGGGTCTAAAAAGGCGAGGCATGAATAATGCACCCATTGTTTAACATATCATCAAGAAATAACCACAAAAGTGGGCAACCTGCAGCCCTCGGGGCTGCTCTGCCTATGGAGTAGCCATTCTTTTATTCCTTTACTTTCCTAATAAACTCACTTTCGCTTTACTCTATGGACTTGCCCTGAATTATTTCTTGTGTGATATCCAAGAACCCTCTCTTGGGGTCTGGATCCAGACTGCTTCTCTGTAACAGTTTGATAATGATAAGGTCTTTGTGTAAGAGAAGAGTGAAGCTAATCTATAATAAATATATTAACAGTGAAGAGGGAAGAGTCTTCTTCTCTTGCACCCTGTATTCTTTTACAACATTTTAAAAAACACTGTAGGTAAAGAAAAGGCTAATCTATCATTAGAAGAACAAGGGTCACTGCTTCCTAGGTTACAGCTGCAGAGGGTATAGCTGTCTGTCAAGTGACTCTGGTCCCATAATCACATCCCTTTAAGGCTCATTCACATGGTGCCTTAAAATTTCTCATGAAAAGTCACTTTCTCAATGAGGCCAACCCTCACAACCCTATTTAAAATGGTAATGTCCCACACTGTACTCATGCTTTAATTTATTTCATAGAACTGATCAACTTCTAACATACTACATAATTTACTAGTTGTGTTTGGGGTTCATCTTCTTATACTACAGCAAGGATTTTTCACTCCTTTGTTCATTGATATATTCTAAGCACCCAAAACAGTAACTGACAACCGTGGTTCTCAGCCAAGATACCCGGCTTGGCCAATACAGCAACCCCTCTTGATCAGCTCCCTTATAAAGCATACAACCTAAACGATTGAAATACAATAATCATATCTGTTGAATAACTTAAGGTTTAAACCAAACTTCTCCAACTCACCTTATTTTGTTGTTGTTGTTGTTCTGTTTTGTTTTGTTTTAGGTTTTCAGTTTCTGTCTCTAGTGATAAGTGGAAAAGAGGGATGAGGAAGGGCCTTTACTGGCCCAACTGGAAACAGAAACTGAGAACTCTGACTGTATTCTCTCCCTTGGAAACTCCTGGTTTAAACAAAAAGGAAACTCATAAGTCACATCCTCCTTAGGCTGCTATGATTGTCACATGCTCTATAAAAAATCACTGCCCCTTCAACTTCAATAAATTGTTACCAGTCCTATTTCTTACAGAATATAAAGTTAATCTGCTTTCTTCATCGACATGGTCATGTGATGTCAGTCATGTGACAACAACCTAAAACTACTCCCAAAGCCTCAAAAAAATCCCTTCATTGTCTAAGCTAAGTATTTCACAATATTGCTTTGAGCAAACCTCTCATCTTTTTACCGCTTTAAAGGCAAAGTAGTTGGCAATTATCTTCCTTTAAGAGTGTTGTTCAAAATTAAAACCATAAAATATCTATTATCTTCAAAAGATAATAGATTCTTCCAGTGGGCAAAACAAACTAAAAGAAACTTCTTTTACAACATCATCCATCACTGTAAATAATTCCTACACATGTTGGGCACATAAAGGCTGCAACTTCATTCTGTTTACTACTCAACAAAGGGAGATTCTTATGCAAATTAGTGAGTTAAAAAGACGTTAATTAATTAGAATGCATAAACATTGTGAGAACCAATTTCTTACAATGTGCTGATCCTAAATGATCTCTGATTAAAGCAGCTCTACACTGATCATTTTTTGCCAGCCTTGTCAGATTATTCATTTATATAGCTTTGTTTTTTTAATGTGCCACAATTTCTCATTTCATGCTCAGTAATACACATAATTATTGACAACAACCTAATTACAATAAAAGTTCTGATATCTGTGCTGAGTCCTGAATTGAACAACTTAACATAGTTATATAAAAAGTCTTTTAACAATCCAGTTTATTTTGACTAGTTATACTTAGGCTTGAAGCACATATGCCTCCAGAAGTGCCTGTAAATAATCAAGAGGCAACAAGTGTGGCTCTTAAGATCAATATTTCCACGTACACCTATGAAATCTCTGCAACTGAAAATATTATTTTCTGTGTGTGCTTGCAGATTCTGCTTCCATGAATCCTAGCATACTGCAGCTACCTCCAAATTTTCTCACAGCTTCTAGTCCTCTACCCATTCTCTATATGGCACTCAGAGAAACATTTCTAAGATGAAAACCTTACCCTTTTGCTCCCGATATGGTTTGGATCTGTGGCCCCACTCAACTCTCATGTCAAATTGTAATCCCCAATGTTGGAGCTCGGGACTGGTTGGAGACGGCTGGATCATGGTGAAATGGGAGAGTTCCCTGATCCCCCTCACAGGATGTGTGACAGGGGTGCGGCTCACATGTTTAGTTACCAATGCTCAAACCCCTGATGGGAGAGGGAGCATGCAGATGGTCAGATGCAGTTTCCTCAGGGCGAGTGCTTTGGGCTCTGACTCTGTGATAGTGTCTAGGGGTGGGTGCCTGCAACCCCAGTGTTACAATGCTCCTTTAGCCTTGCCATCCACAGACAGCTTAAGTGTTAACCAGCTCAATGGACCCTCTGCCTTTTCACAAGGGAGGAGGGCCAGTGTGACAGCTTTCTTTATCCTGAGCTTTTGCCCAGTATCCCAAAAGAATTGGGTCACACGTGAGCTTGAAGGATGAATGCAGGGTTTTACTGAGTAGTGGAGGTGGTTCTCAGTGACATGGATGGGGAGCTGGAAGGGGGATGGAGTGGGAAGATGATCTTCCCCTGGAGTTTTGGTCATCCAGTGGCCAAACTCTCCAACCACCCCCAGCTGAGCTCCTCTCCATGTTCAGATGTTCCTTCTCTTCTCCCTTTCTCTGCCATGGCATTCCACTGTTCGTCTTTGTCTCCTCATCTGCTTCATGAGCCTGGGCTCGGACTTTATGTGAGTAAAGGATGGGGGGCATGGCAGGCCAAAATGCAATTTTTTGGGCACGAAAACAGAAACAGCTGTTCTCACTTAAGGCTGCGGGTCTCCAGGCTTGAGGGTGGGGCCTGGCGACTCATCTACTCAGTATTTCCCTGTCTCCTGTCCATATTAGTGGGTGTCATTTCTCACGGTTTAACACAACCCCCCTTGGGGCTGTCATCATGTTAGTGAGATCTGGTTGTTTACAAGTGTGTAGCACTGGCTGGGTACAGTGGCTCATGCCTGTAATCCCAGCACTTTGGGAGACCAAGGCGGGTGGATCACCTGAGGTCAGGAGTTCGAGAGCAGCCTGGCCAACATGGTGAAACCCTATCTCTACCAAAAATACAAAAATAAGCCAGGTGCCTGTAATCCCAGCTACTTAGGGGGCTGAGGCTGGAGAATCACTTGAACCTGGGAGGCGGAGGTTGCAGTGAGTGGAGACCGCACCATCACACACCAGCCTGGGTGACAAGAGCAGAACTCCATCTCAAAAAAAAAAAAAAAGTGTAGCACCTCCCTCACTTTCCTCCTGCTCCATTCATGTGAAGCACCAGCTCCTGTTTTGCCTTCTCCCAAGATTGTAAGTTTCCTGAGGTGTCCCCAGAAGCTGAGCAGATGCCTGCATCATGCTTCCTATACAGCTGTGGAACCATGGGCCAATTAAACCTCTTTTCTTTATAAATTACCCAGTCTCAGGATTTCTTTATAGCAGTGCTAGAACAGACTAATATGGCTTCCTTACTTAAATTCCTTCAAATGCTTCCTAGTTTTTTTGCCTTGTTTTTCTGTAAGATAAATCCTAAACCCCTCAAACCACTGACCCGGTCCTGGGTGATACAGCTTATTAGTCCCACTCCCTTTATACACAGGCTCCACAAGCCATCAGTTCTAGAAAAATGCCACGTTCCTTTTGTCTCTAGACCTTTGCCTAAGCTACTCCATCTGCCTAGACTGCATTGTCCCCACCCTACTCCTGTCATCCCCCTTGATAGCCAATCTCCTCTCTACCATTAGGTCTCAGCTGGGGCTTCACTCTCTCCTGACGACCCCAAATCTGGGTTCAGTGGTTCACTTCTTTCTGCCAGGATACCCCACACTTCTACTATCACAGCCCTCTTTATACAGCCCTCTTTATATTTTTAAGTTCACTCCTCTGTATCCTACAGCAGATCGTGAGCTCAATAGGAGAAAGTTTATTTCTATTTCAACGGTGAACCTATAGAACCTAGCAATGTACTTAATAATATATATTGACGGCCGGGTTCACGCCTGTAATCCCAGCACTTTGGGAAGCCGAGGCGGGTGGATCACCTGAGGTCAGGAGTTTGAGACCATGCTGGCCAACATGGGGAAACCCCGTCTCTACTAAAAATACAAAAATTAGCCAGGCGTGATGGTGAGCACCTGTAATCCCAGCTACTCGGGAGGCTGAGGAAGGAGAATCGCTTGAACCCAGGCGGTGGAGGTTGCAGTGAGCCAAGATCTCGCCACTGTACTCCAGCCTGGGTGACAGAGAGAGACTCTGTCTCAAAAATAATAATAATAATATATATTGACATAATCAATGACAGATGACAAAATAGAGGGAAAAAACTCCAAGTTCACATAATTCATAAAGTATCCCACCTTTCAAACTCAGATCTGTTTCAAACTCAACGTTTTCACTATAATATATGACTGAAATAAATAAATTAATACCCCAGGATGGCACTGGCTATTAGTGGACCAATCTTCAGGGACTGGAAACAGGAAATCCATAGAGCAAAGAAGGGGAGAGGCAGCCCACAGAGCAGGTGGTGGTGTCTGAGATTTCAGCATGTGGAAAAACAAAGTCCTAACAAATGGCCCAGGCCAGAACATAGAGTTTAAGAGAACCAACAGGCAGAGGTCCCAGTGGAGGTTATAGTTGGGAATATCTTGATGCAGATAGTTGCACCTCAGCTACTAGGTTTGAGTTCAGAGCCAGGATACAAATACTTTTTGGAGAGCAACACATATCTCTAGTCTTAGGCACACTTTCAAAGAAGGAATCTGGGAACAGAGAAACATGGAAGAACTATTCACAGTGGCAAAGACATGAAATCAACCTAGAGATCCATCAACAGTGGACTTCATAAAAAAAATGTGGTACATATACACCATGGAATACTATGTGGATATAAAAAAAAATCATGTCCTTTGCAGGAACATGGATGCAGCTAGAGGACATTATCCGAAGCAAATTAACAAAGGAACAGAAAACCAAATACTACATGCTGTCACTTAAAGTAGAAGCCAAACATTGAGTACACGTGGACACTGAGAATGGAACAACAGACACCAGGGCCTGCCTGAAGGTGGGAGGAGAGTGAGAATCAAAAAACTACCTATCAGGTACTATGCTTATTACCTGGGTGATGAAATAATCTGTACACCAAAGCCCCGGGACACACAATTTACCCATGTAACATACCTACACATATACCCCTTGAACCTAAAATAAAAGTTGAAAGGAAAAATGAATAAATAAATAAATAAAATGTAATTAAAAGAAACAGGGCAGAGACCAAGGGATGAAAACCTATAAAGAAAGTAAGGATTTGGTGACTAGAGCACATCCTTCCTCTCTTCTAGTTATGGTATCTATTTTCCTAACTTGTACCCCTATTGAATGCCTGGTATGTGTTTGCACTTGAGTACCTTATTTTATTTTGTTTACATAATTGTCATTATTTCTGTTTATAAACTTTGTACGTGCTCAGTCTTTAAAAACACGTGTGTGTATAAATGTAGACATACTTAGCACATTAAAAGTCCAAATAATCTTACCACTGCCATCACTATCCCCTTCTGAGATGAGCATTACTCAAAGTTGAACAGGAATTTTTCCAGATTTATTATATGCAAATAGTAATATGTAAAATGTTCACAGTGGATTTGTGCAATGCATACTATTTGCAACTGGCTTTTTTCACTAAAAAAATGTGACTTGAATATCTTTTTCCATGCCTATACTTGAAAAAAGCTACCTCACTTTTAAAGCCTCCAAAATTACACTATATTTAACATAGTTATGTTGCCTTGAATTTTTCAGAAACAAATCCTTTTTCTTATTCATCTCCTTAGCTCTTTGCAGAATGCCTGTCACATAGAAAAAGCTCAATGATATAAATAATTTCTACTATTTGTTGACCTGTAAACACAACCCAAGTGCTGAAACATGTGCATCATCTAAATCTCTCAAACCCTGTGAGGGGTGTATTACCATCTCCACTTTCAGGTGAAGAAAATTTCATGTTAAAAGGTTTAATCAAATTGCCTGATATTGCAGTGCTAGATGGTGGTGACGCAGCCTTAGAACTCAGGTCTAACTCCCAAACCACAACAAATATAAACTGAATAAACGCATAGATGAGTCTCCATTTGTACAAATCCATGTCAAAAACCAAGTGTCAAACTCTACATAAATCCTTCAAGAATGAGAAAAATCATTCAAGGAGCAGAAGAAACGCAAAAGATAAATACAAAGCTGAGAAAGTATCTGAGAGGGCAGATGGTGACCAGAGCAAAGGGCACGTGGAAGAAACGATGAAGGGGAATAAAGAGACAGGTTCTACTCATGGGGGTGTGTCACACTGAGGAATATATCAGTGGATAGTCACTGTGAACTGTGATTATGATGTGACATAATCCATGAGAACGGTGCTCAGGAAGAGACAGTGGGGAGTAAGGCAGAAGTGATGTCAGGTGCAGATAATAGTTTTGCCATAATCCAGGAAAAAGGAAATGAAGAATTGAACAAGATAGAGACATCAAGAATAAAGAATAAGGGTTCAGCATGGGAGATGTGTAGAAATAAAATAGAGCAATGCAGCTGATGGTTGGATGTGAGAAATAGAAAGGCGAAAATGTTGGTAAGAATCTGCTGTCAGAGATAAGGTGGGGCCATGAACCAGTATGACCAAGAGGAGGAGAGGGGTCAAAAGGAAGACGACAAGTTCAATTTTGAACATTTTTATTTAATGTATGAAGAACATCTAGGTGAATTTCAGAGGGAAAGAGAAGGCCAAATTGTTCGCCAATATGCCATATCTTATTCAACAAAGCTGCAAATATTTACTGGATTCCTACTCTAGGTCAATCCTCTGCTAAGTGTCTAAAGTCTGGGAGAAAAACTGAGTTAAACAGGTATTTAGGATCACTGCAAGAGGTAATTGCTAAATGCAATGAGAGCTGAGAGGAATAAGCATTAAACAATTTCCATCATTCTTGGTATCTCAAGAAAGAAATCTGGAGAACAAAAGTACCAGAGAATGGGAAAGGGCTCAGTGTTACTGAACTCTCCAATCTTATGATGTCAGCAGACCCTGACCTTGTTTCACTCCTATTCAGCTTTGTTATCAATGCTTAGAATGAAGGCACTGAAGGCAGCTTATCACATATGGAGCTGTTCCCTAGTTTGGCAGGGTGGAAGAGGGCTGGAAAAATAATATTCAAAATTATCTCAAGCAACTAAAATAATAGAAGCCCAAGAGATAAATGTTTAGAAACTTTGTTTGGTAATATTTTATACGAAAAATCAACCTGAGATTTTTACTGAACCCCAAGTTCAATATAAAAGCCAAAATATAAATCAAAATAAAAATTAAATTTTGGAATCTTGGCCAAAAAAACATTATATTCTTTACTAGTCAAGAAACATCTTAGTAGTTTAATGAATTTTGGATATTCAATTTTACATCGAAACTGGCAAACTTGAGACAGATAAGCGATGTGAAGAATTACATCACATTTAGAAAAAAAGAAGACTTGGAGAACTTAGAGGATTTAGCCCAGAAAAGACTCAAAGGAATAAGGAATGGAATGTTGTCTTAGGTATTTAAAAGGTAATAATTTGGAAAGTAAGTAGTTTTGTCCAAAGTGGTCCGAAAACCAAAACTAGAAGCAATTAGTAGATATTACTAAGAGGTACATTTCACTCTACTTAAGAAATAGCTTTCTAAAAAGAACAGCTGTTTAATGGAATGGACTGTTAGATAAACAAGTAAACTCCACTTGCCTAAACCTGTCAAGCATCTATAGCCACTGTGGAAGAGAACTGCGTATTAGTGAGGAGGTTGATTTTGATAATGACATCTTTAAGATTTGATGACCCTGCATTTTGCAGAAGATCAGTAATGACTTTACACATGAAAAAGGATGCATTGAATCAATACAATAGAGTGAAAGAGCTAGAATTTAGAATCTGGGATCTTGGATTTGAATCTTGATTCTGTCCATTGTTTATGAGTTGTATAATTTTACCAAAACTCAGTTTCCTTATGTAAAAATGGTAATGATAATGCCTGCCCTACTTCATCCTTATGAGAAAATCAAGTGAGACAATGTATATGAAACACTCTGTATAAGTTGCTTTTTTTTTTTTTTTGAGACGCAGTCTTGCTCTGTCACCCAGGCTGGAGTGCAGTGGCGCGATCTCGGCTCACTGCAAGCTCCGCCTCCCGGGTTCACGCCATTCTCCTGCCTCGGCCTCTCCGAGTAGCTTGGACTACAGGCGCCCACCACCACGCCCAGCTAATTTTTTGTATTTTTGGTAGAGGCGGGGTTTCACCATGGTCTCGATCTCCTGACCTCGTGATCCGCCCGCCTCGGCCTCCCAAAGTGCTGGGATTACAAGCGTGAGCCACCGCGCCGGGCCAAGTTGCTAGGTTTTGTTACTAAATAATCATCAAAAGTTAGCCTCAAACCTCCTGATCAGGAAATTGAAACCACTCTGCCCTCATTAAACTTATATTCCAGGGAAAATTGGTTTCTTCTATTTTGTTCAGACCAAGCATATTAAGACATCAAGTAACATGATTTCAGGCATTAATTAAAACCTTGTGTCAATTTTTTTCCTACAAATAATTCAGAATCTATTTCTTAATTTTGCCTATTGCTAAAAATCCTTAATTTTTTATAACTTATTAATTGCTACAAAAAAGAATTAAATGTAGAATCCATTATGTGTATGTGAAGAGTTTATATTGTAGAATTTATTTTTTCTATACCAATAAGTATCACATTTTTCCATTTATTCAATTTTAGCTTTGATGTTTTATAATGTGTTTATAAAGATCAGGTCTCAGACACAGTGCTGACTTGAAATTATTCTGCTTTTTCCTCTTTCCTTTAGAATTATCTTGCTTCTATAATGTTTTCCAGACTGGTGTAGCTTTTCAGAAAAAAGAGAGAGGGCCCTGATACTGATTTGCTCATAGCAGAATCCAGCAGCCACTACCAGGACTGAGATGCAAGATTTTTGCATATGCTTTCTCTGGCAAATGCCAACTTTTTTTTTTTGCTATTTCCAGTGTCCAATCTGCTTGCCAATTATTTCTAATATACTGCTGTCTGGTTTAGCTGTGAATTACAAACAGTACCATATTTTAACATGCGAGACAAAAGACAACTTCCACCCCCAAGATGATCAAGCATTCAGTTTTCTATCTGAAAGATCCAGAATAAAATTCAATTTGAGAGCATACTGTGTGTCGGTATCAACCAAATACCCAATTGCTTTAGTGCTTATCCTGAAAGTGGCCAGACTGAATCTGACAATTGGAAATTGCAGAAAGAGTAAAATTATTTTCACAATTCAAACTGAAATCAAGGTGTTAGTTTGTAGTTTATTTCCAGGAAACCAAGTGTGTGTGTGTGTGGTTTCTATACTTTGGGGAATTTAGGAGTTCATATACCTAGATTCTGTTCCAAGCTCTACCGAGTAACCATATGAACTTGTGTACATAAATTGACCCCTCTGCATCTGTCTCATGTATACAGTATGAACTCACTATAGTGAGTTAGATTACTTATAAACTACCCAGCAGCTCAGATTGTCTAAAGTTTGCTTTTATTAGGATTCTTTGACACCACACTAAAGATTAAAATGTAAGTAATCATCTCAAGTTGATAATAATCTTTTATCTAAATAAGCCAGATTTGGAAGGAGAAAAACAAGAGAGAGAGAATTGTTTTGGGGTTGGCACAAGTCAAAATGAAGTTGAATACAGGGAATTTAAACTGTAGGAAGTAAACCAAATAGCTGGTTCAAAATGTGCAGCAGAAGCTTGCTTGTCTACTTAAATTTGTCAAGTATTTGCTAATGAGATAATTGTGGATACTAGCACCAGTGAAAAGGTAACAGTCTGCTGATCGGTCTGTTTACCAGCTAATTCACAATTGCAGACTGACAAATACTTGTCAGGGACCTGACACTGATATCACAGGGGAAATAAAGATGTGTATTTAATTTAGTTACTTAAGCTTAAGCCCAAGATGTTTCCCTTGCCTCTGAAAATAAGTTATTTATTCATTGTCCATTATTAATCAAATAATCAGTTATTTTTTAAACCGTAATTTATACTATTTTAATTAAAAAGTGGCAGTGTTCACAAAGTATTTATTATAAAAAATACAAAACATTTTTTAAAGTTAGGATTAAATAGCAATGTCAAAGATTTTATAAGAACTCTGGCCTCTCATCTTTTGGTATATTTGAAAGATAGAGTTACGGAAAGAATTATGCTTCATTTTTACAGGTTATATACTCTTTGGGGAAAAGTTAGGTCCTTGAATAAAAAAACTAGAAAAATATGTTATTCTCAATATGTGCAAATGGGCCAAAAATGACCTAATTTCTCCATAAAAGAGTTCAGTACTAATATCTTCTAAATGATTGGTTTGTAAGAAAAGACAGCCTTTTTTTATGTTTCTTACTATTGTCTTTTCTGGATATTTAAAATATAAACTGTCTTACAACTACAAATGTGGAATATGTCTATAATATCTAATCCCAGAAGCTGGGAAAGAGTTTTAAATAAGAAGTAATATTTTTTGATAAATAAATCTAATATTTTCCCCTCAATTTTGTGTACTCACATAATCACATCTATAAATTGCTAATCTAAGAACTGAGTTACCCAAGCCAATAACAACAAAAATCAATTTCATTCCAAATAAAACAGTTCTCCCCATAAAAGAAACCGTGCACATGAGTGACAAACCATGTCTCACTCAGTGCTTCCTGCTTTCAGATATTGGACAATAAAAGGTACTGATATACTGATTATTTCTGAAATAAGACATCATGAAACTGTTTAATTATAAGATTATTTTGTAATATCTTTAGAATATGTAGTGGTATAACCACCCAAGGAGTTTACCTTGCCTGCTGCCTAGACAGAACCGATTTACCAGGACATGGGAATTGCAATGGAGAAAGAGTAATTCACACAGAGCCAGCTGTGCAGGAGACCAGAGTTTTATTATTACTCAAATCAGTCTCCCCACACATCTGGGGATGAGAGTTTTTAAAGATAATTTGGTGGGTAGGGGCTTGGGAAGTGGGGAGTGCTGACTGATCAGGTTGGAGATGGAATCACAGGGGGACGAAGTGAGGTTTTCTTGCTGTCTTCTGTTCCTGGGTGGAATGGTAGAACTAGTTGAGCCAGATTACCAGTCTGGGTGGTGTCTGCTGATCCACTGAGAACAGGGTCTGCAAATATCTCAAGCACTGATCTTAGGTTTTCCAATAGTGATGTTATCCCCAGGAGCAATTTGGGGAGGTTTGGACTTTTGGAGCCAGAGTCTGCACGACCCCTATATTGTAATTTCAAATCTTGTAGCTAATTTGTTAGTCCTGCAAGGCAGACTGGTCCCCAGGCAAGAAGGAGGCCTCTTCAGGAAAGAGCTGTTATCAATTTTGTTTCAGAGTCAAACCATGAACAGAATTCCTTCCCAGAGTTAATTTGGCCTACCCCGGGAATGAGCAAGGACACCTTAAAGTTTAGAAGCAAGATGGAGTCGGTTAGGTCTGATTTCTTTCACTGTCAAAATTTCCTCAGTTATAATTTTGCAAAGGCGGTTTCAATGGTAGACTCCACTTACCCCATAAACGGTTTTTTTAATTGTTAAAATTAATTGTACATATTTTGGGGGTACATGTGATATGTTGATATCTGTATACAATGTGTAATGATCAAATCAGGGTAATTGGCAAATCCATGACCTTAAACATTTATGTTTTCTTTAGGTCAGGAATATTGCAATTCTTCTAGCTATTTTGAATTATAGAATAAATTATTGTTAACTATAATTTCCCTACTGTACTATCAAATACTAGAACTTATTCCTTATATCTAACTGTATTTTTGTACACATTAACCAACTTCTCTTTATCCCTCTCTCCCTTCTTTCCTTCCCAGCCTCTGGTAGCCACTATTCTACTCTCTAACCCTATGAGATCTACTTTTTAGTTCTGATAAACAAATTATATTTGGAAAATACTTATGCCATCTGCTATATTCTTTTGACTGTGCACTTCATTTAGACTTCTAGAATTAAGCTAAGTATTTTCAACAGAAATAAAAGGTAGAGTAGTAAAGAAAACAGGATGACTTACATTTTCACTTCTCTTAAAGAAAAATATATTTGAATATATTTGACTATAAAGTAAATAATAAACCCACTACCCCATGTGTTGGCATTTTATTATCAGTCTAAAGCCAGTTCTGCCAAATATAAAACCATTTGATCAGAGTAGGGCCACTTAGCCTAGCTCATGTAAAGCCATTTTAACAGCCCTTGAGCAGAAGGGTCAACTTCTGATTACTGACATATAAACCAGCAACAAGTAGGAAAATGAATATATTTCAGTGTGGAGGTTCTGTTGCTATGAAGCGAACAGAATTTCAATCAATTTTGAAACAGACTGAGTTCCTCACCAATCATTACGTTAGTCAAGGTCAATCAATGGCCTTTTCCAGCTCTAGCTGTGACAGTGGGCACAGGTGGCTCTAATTGGTACTACTTTTTTAGGGGACAGCTTTTAAAACAATTTCAAAACAAAGACGCTGAGAATGAATTCACTTTTAAACTATTCAGAGATGGTATTTCAATTCACCAATATTAATGGTTTTTAGCACTCTCCAGAGTCTTCCTGTATTCCAGTTATGTAATCATTACAAAGTAAAACTATTCCATGTCATGATTCAGGCAAGAAAAGTGAGAAAAAATCTCTTAAATTGTAAATTGAAACTTAAGAGCCAAATGTTCTTAAAACAATAATGTGGAAGACATTCCTCCTTTGATTTACATCATTGAAATCTTCATTCCCTCCAATCTTCCAGTTGAAAGAACCTCTACTTCTTTCAAGCATGAGAGGCAGATAAGATGGTGCCATGTTTGTGAATTCAGAGGGGAAAAAGACCTATAGTACCTTGACAATTCATATCCTATGCATAACCACAATTTTTAAATGAAAGTATATCTGAAATTTCAAAGAAAACAGTATATGACACAGTCCCTTTTTTCTGACTCAGTGGAGAACACTCTATCTCCAAAGCTCCTCTAAGCAGATGCCAGGCAAGAATTAATAGATGCTAAGCTTCCTAAAAGCAGGGGCCATAGCTTGTCTATGCTTATACCCCCAGGGCTCAGTACAATGTCGGTTACCTTATAAATACTCAGAAAATATTAAGTGAATGAACATATGGATAAATATTACTGTACTTTAGTTTCAGAAGGTAGATGATTTGGGGAAAGAGAACTGACTTACTGGGATAAAGCAATGCTCAGAACATAAATGTGAGGTCCATGCACATGGAGAGCAATCTTCTACTCTGAAAGACTGGATTCTAGTGAACAGTACTGTACTGCTGCACTTCAAGTCTGTATTAGTCTGTTCTCATGCTGCTATAAAGAACTGCCTGAGACTGGGAAATTTATAAAGGAAAGAGGTTTAATTGAGTGACACTTCCACATGGCTGGGGAGGCCTCGGGGAACTTACAACCACGGCAGAAGGGGAAGCAAACACTTCCTTCTTCACATGGCAGCAGGAGAGAGAGAAGTGCCAAGCAAAGTGGGAAAAGCCCCTTATAAAACCGTAAGATCTTGTGAGAACTCACTCACTGTCACGAGAACAGCATTGCTGTAACCGCCACCATGATTCAATTACCTCTCACTGGGTCCCTTCCATAACCTGTGGGGATTATGTGAACTACAATTCAAAATGAGATTTGGGTGGGGACACAGCCAAACCATATCAAAGTCAGAAAACTGAGGTTTTTGCAGTGGTTTGTGATTTTTCCATCTTTGTGATCTTATGCCAATTATTTAAGCTCTCAGCCTTATTCATCACCTCTAAAATGGGCCCTGAGCAATAACACCCTGACATGTCAGGGTATATTCTGAGTGTCAAGTGAGAAGCTCTGCATTTGTGGACAGTGACAACATTGTCATGACACATATCACAGAGTAATTAATGTGCATGCTCACCTTGTTCTTCAGAAAGACAGCTGTGGGGTCCTGCAGATTTTTAAATCATCAGAACAAATATCCTTACTATGATAATACTAGGAATGTAAAAATATTGCTTCTATAAATGTTTTTAGCACAAAATTTAGGGCAAAAAATGGTTTCCTGGAATTATAAAGATTGCTTCTCAGGAAATACCATTCTAACAGTATTTGCAAGGAAGAAGTTAATATGACTCTTATTGTTTATGTAGGAATCTAGCAAAACACTCTGAAACACTAATGTGATACAGCTTAAATAAAAGAACATTTGACTATTCTAATATTTTAGCTAAAGGGCATTTTACCCCCAGAATCCCCTTTGGGAGTGATGAGCTTTATATCCTTATTAGGAACGCTGCTGGCAGATGGTCAATTGTCAATCTCCATCAGGGATTATGTGGCTGAAGATGAAGACAACCACCTTGTTCAAGGGTATGCCGTCTTTCCAGGAAGGCCCATGTCCAATGACTGATTGACACAGAGCCTCTCACCCACCCTGGACAACTCTGAAGAGTCACCCTAGCTTCAGAGCTCCCCAAAGTGTTCACTGAGGCCTCCAGTGGAACTGCCTCCCTGCTCAGCTCCTCCCTCAGCCCAATCCTACCCTTCTCTTCCACAGCTGTTGATCCCAAGAACATCCTGAATAAACCCCCTGCAATGTTCATCTCCATCTCAGAATCTGCCTCTTGTGGAGCCCAACCTGCAATAACTCTCAAAATTTTTTTTGATTTTGTTGGAGATCAGATGGAACCCCCCCCCCATAAGATGCAATTTACCTATATAACAAACCTGCACATGTACCCCGAACCTAAAATAAAAGTAAAAAATAAAAGTAAAAAAAAAAAATGTAGTAACTTCTGCAAATAGAAACTACTGCATATTCCCTAGATTGCACGGTGGTAACAAATACTGTCTCTTACCTCGTTTTTGTAAAGCACTTTGACATCCACAAAGCATTTTCACATTTCTGTTTTATTATGGTCTCTAAAACACCCCTTGAAAGAAGGCAGGGCAAGTAGTGTCACTCCCATATTAAAGATGAGGCATTGAAGCTCAGAGAAACTGAACAACTTAACCAAGGTTACCTAAGTATGTAGGTAGGTGGGTAGGTGGTCAGTCAGTCAGTTTGTTAGTGGCAAATCTGAAATCTAATCTTCATTTTCTGACTTCCGATCTGGGCCTTACTTGACCATACATTACTTTTTCTCACAAAAACTTATGTTTGGGGTTCTGATCCTATGTAACTAGTATTTAGTGACTCACCCATGAACAATTTTAGGAATTTATTTTAAAATATCTTAAAACCCTTGCAAAATCCACCAACATCCTGAAATATCAAGATACTGGAGTTGGGAATAAGTGTTCTATGCTTACAGATTATTTCTTTCCAGTTTTTGTTGTTGAAAATCCTGGACTTGTTTTATTTCCTGACTAAGCCTTATCCATAATAAAGTGCCTAGAACATACAGGATACATTTCGAAATTAAAAAATGAAAAATAATATTTATTTTCTCTATTTTGTGAAAAGGTAATCCAGGCCCTAAATTTGTATTTATGATTGCCCGTCCTCCAAGTATTCCTGTATCTGCTATTTTAATTATACAAACTCCTCCTTAATATCTTTCTCTGCCACATACAAAACACATGCACACACACGCACACACAGAGTTTTCTTTGCAGGAAATAATCAGTCTTTTGTTTTTCAAAATTCCTTTAAAAACCTACTTCTCAGTGACTTGGAAAACTTTTTGTTTCATTTTGGGTTTTTGTTTTTGTTTGTGGTTTGCTTTGGTTTTTTTGTCTTTTCAGAGTACCCATTAATAGGAGATAGCTTAAATAATAGGTAAACAAGTAGACATTAATCTCAACAGTAGCACAAAATAGTCTGGTCATGAATGCTTCACTCTATTAGAATCAACAGTGAACTCTCTTCTCCAGCAGATATCCTGTGGCAAGAAACTTTTTAAAGATAGAATTATCTTGTGCTTGTGAGTTTCAGTGGAGAATCTTTTTTCCAGGAAC
Source organism: Nomascus leucogenys (assembly GCF_006542625.1). Lineage (NCBI taxonomy): Eukaryota > Metazoa > Chordata > Mammalia > Primates > Hylobatidae > Nomascus > Nomascus leucogenys. The sequence goes on from NC_044396.1 coordinate 32,992,807, forward strand.
ATTTTTCAAATTCAAAACTCTAATTTGTGCTTGAATTTCCAAAATTCCCAATTTTTCTGAGTAATTCAAACCATAAAGGAATATTGTGTGCTCCCTTTTAAAAGACCAAAAAGTGGGAGAACAAAGTAAAATGGTAATATAAAGTATAAGTACAGCCAGCCATTGTCCTGTAACTAATTTAGAGAACATAAATTGGAGTGTCCAGGGAATGTGAGGACACCAGCTGGGTAGGGATACAAGAGAGAATCTGAGGTGTTTATGGAAACTGAAGTGATGTGATGGGATTGAGACATTCCACACCTTTTCCCAGTAATGACAAGATTAACACTCTAGTTTTCCAGGCAAAATCTAAATCTCTTAGACAGAAAGGGTCCATTTTCTAACTCTTTTATCAGATGCAGCTTTCAGTCTGCACAAGACATAGCTTAAAAAATAAACTTCTTTCATTGTTTTAGTGCCTTAAAGTTTACTTCCAAGAAAAACATCTTATTTTAAATGATGTCACTTGTCTTATATTTACTCTAGTACTTTATAATCATTTGCTGGAAGATCTTCGTAGAGTTGTCATGATCATTGAGATTAAGTAAGCTTTTTGTATTAATGTCAGTCTTCTTAAAATGATAATTGCCTGACAGCCAAGATAGCCAGCAAACTTAAATAATTTGCCCTATGTACAAAATGCAAAAGAGCACTAGGTCTAGAACACAAGACTCACAAAAGCCTGGGTTTTTATTCAGTGCAGAAGGTCCCGGCTACTCAAAACACAGTCCATGGACCAGTAGCTTAACTTAGGACCAGACTTACTGAATCAGAATCTGCATTTAACAAGCTCCATAGGTGATTTCCGTGCATATTCAAGTCAATAAGCCCTGCATTAGGTCATTTGTCTAATCATATTTATTTATTTTTTTATTTTTTATTTTTTGAGACAGAGTCTCGCTCTGTCGCCCAGGCTGGAGTGCAGTGGCACGATCTCGGCTCACTGCAAGCTCTGCCTGCCGGGTCCAAGCCATTCTCCTGCCTCAGCCTCCTGCGTAGCTGAGACTACAGGCGCCCGCCACCACGCCTGGCTAATTTTTTGTATTTTTTAGTAGAGACAGGGTTTCACCGTGTTAGCCAGGATGGTCTCGATCTCCTGACCTCGTGATCCGCCCCCCTCGGGCTCCCAAAGTGCTGGGATTACAGGCGTGAGCCACCGCGCCGGGCCTGTCTAATCATATTTATTATAGATAAACGGTTAAGCGTCTCTATGGTCTTTGTATCATAGATCAGTCTCCTGCTAAAGTTACATTATTAATATGACATGGCTGCCTCTGAATCACACATGGTCCACAGCCCTGAACTTCAGCTTGTAATCATTGAGATGCTTAAGTCCTATCACCTACATCTGTCCACCAGATTTCCCAGAATATTTGAATCATAAGCACAAATAGGATCTGATATGCAAGGACTCCAAACTAGTCCAATATGCTTGCCCATGTTCATTGCCCATCATTTCCTCCTAAAAATTGTATAACCTAACTACAATAGCTTCTGTCATTTCTCTAAAAGCCTTGCATCATTACGCCTCTATGCCTTTGCTTATACCATTTCCTTCACCTGGAATGAAGGTCGCTCCATCCAATTCATCTTTAAAGCCCAGATAATGTGTCACCTGTAAAATGACCCCTGATCTGACCAAGTATAGCAGCTTGATTATCCTGATTATTTAGCATGTATTACATTGTAAGTTTAATTGTTCAGGTTAGTCTCTTCCACGAAACTGCATATTTCCTAAAGACAGGGAATGTGTCTTATGTTTGTAAACACAAGATCCACCTTAATCATAGACAGTACTCAACATTATTTGTTGAATTGATTTGAAATTTTATTGTCATAAATTCAGAAGAACTGTCCAAATTCTATTGTCAGCATTTGGTTACAATAAATTTTTTATAAGACCAGTGTATAGCTTGTTGCTATCTGGAGATTTTTAGGAGTATGAAATTTTGCATAAGCAGATTTGACACTGAGGCATATAACAGAGGCCACCAAATTTTGTATTAAAGGAGGAGACCTCACAGCAAAGGGGGAAGGTTTCATGAAGCTACCAGCAACTTGACCTTCTCTATTGAGTAACCTCTACAGTCCTCCAGTGGAACAGGGGCGGGACCGTGATCTTTAACACATTTAAAAAGCAGCAAGTTATAACGAGTAATTTACCAAGGCCATAGTTTCTATCGGGAAAGAAAGCATGGAGTTTGGGGAAGTATATGGGATTTAGAGCCAGAAGGTCTGTGTCCTTAGCCCCAGTGACAGGATTTTTTTCAATCCTCTTTGGCGGGAAATGGTCTAAGTCAGTCACTGAGCCTCCCATTACATAAACTAAAGGGGATGATAATACCCATCTCACCTATTTTATAGGAATTTTATTAAAATCAAATTAAGTTGCAAGCAAAATCCACCTTGTAAAACAAAATCAATGAGTCTTCACTGAATAATTGCAAAAACACAACTCTGTCCTACATGAAACCATGCCTACAAGTGAACGTTTTTCTCATTACTAGAAAAGTCACTCTCAAATTTTAAACACAAATGTAGAAATAAAAATGCTTTTACTAGCTAGCCATTTTAGAGAGATTTTTAAAAGTATATTTACCCTAGATCTGAGAAACATTTCATATAGTCAGATATTTTCAATGCATGCCCAAGTATTTACTGGTAATTTCATGTCAGGTAGTTAAAAATCTGCAAAAGACACCAGTATTTATTGAACCCTTAATATGTGAGAAGTGCCAGGAATATGATAGTGAACAAGATAGTTCACTTCCTGACTTCATGAAGTTTACAGAATAATGGGGATACACATAAGTAAATAGAATTCTTAAATCCCTATATTTTGTTTTATTTTTCCTGGAAAAAAAATGAGTGATTTAATATTGGTACTTCATAAACTGCTAAACTGACGACTAAGTTGCACAAAAAAATCAAAGAGGTGGCAGCCAGGATTATAAAAGTTGCCTAAAGGTCAGCCAGAGGCAGCCATTGCTGACTTTGAGTGGCTGTAGCATTCTGAAAGAATCCTGTACTTCAAACACCCTTTCTTACCTGCTTGCTGAGTGGTTTCCACGCAACGTATTTGAAAAGATTCAAGAAATTAATGCACAAAAAAGGAAAAAGAATCCACTGCATCTTTTCCTCAGTTTTAGTTCCAGGTCTTCCTCTAACAAGATGTGCGATGTTGGGCAAATCATGTAACTTCCCTGACCCTCAGTTCTCATAAAAATTGTAGTTTTGACTAAATGATTGTAACTCTCCTAGTTCTAGTATCTAGTCATCTCTCTCTTATTTAAATTGGAAGTTGGTATAGAGAATTAGAAGAAAACTTCAAAGTACTATAATAAATAAAAGATATAGGAATCCCAGAACTCACAATAAATTCTAATACCATTATCATAAAGATGATACCAAAAGTATTGTTTCTCATAATGTGTATCATTCTCTCCTTTTATCATAATTATTAAAAATATTGTATTATAGATCCCTAGCCCATTACTTCCAGCAATACGCTGTATATAATTTCCCAGATAACGTGCAAAAGTGTTTTTTCACCCTTTTTCTAGAAGCATGGGGATAAATGTAATTAATACAGAATGTTTTAAAACAAATAATGTTTTTAAAAAATTACTTTAGGCCAGGCGCAATGGCTCATGCCTGTAATCCCAACACTTTGGGAGGCCAAGGTGGGCAGATCACGAGGTCACGAGATGGAGACCATCCTGGCTAACGTGGTGAACCCCATCTCTATTAAAAATACAAAATATTAGCCAGGCATGGTGGTGCACACCTGTAGTCCCAGCTACTCTGGAGTCTGAGGCAGGAGAATCGCTTAAACCCGGGAGGCAGTGGTTGCAGTGAGCCAAGATTGCACCACTGCACTCCAGCCTGGGTGACAGAGCAAGACTCCACGTCAAAAAAAAAAAATTACTTTTACTACAAGCAGACCCTGAAGCATCCTGGACAGTCTTGACCTGTGAGATACCCTCTTACTTCCAGTCACGGAAACTATGCATTTTCCAGATGGCATATAAGACCCAATACCTATGTTTTTCTAGAATCCCTTTCCAGTGGGCTTTCTTCTTCCAAAGGCCCATGGTGCGTGCATGGTCTCTAATGAACAGATGGCACTTGGTCCCTGGATGAGCTCTTGTACCTGCAAATCTTGAGAGCTTGGAGACAAGCAAGAAAATCCTTTCAGACCCCCTCCACCACTGTCAGCACCACTTCCCCACCCCTTTCACCTTGATCTGCTTGATTTTGTGTTTTTGGGAAAAGCCACTAGTTATTGGTCACTACCTGCTCACAAGTCACTGTAATGCTCCCTGTCTTGTTTCCATCTTGGTTTTCCTTTGTTTAAAAGGATGAAGCCACTTAGGACCCCTATATGAATGAGATTTGTTTGGTTGAAAGTTGACCCAAAGTAATAAGTGTTTTATTGTAAAGAGGAAAGAGGTCTATAAATAGAAAACCCTGGGGGACTGAGGCTGGCCTCAGGACCAGTGAATAGCAGAACACAAATGTGCAAGTCAGAGAACTAGCCAAGGGTTTATAATCAAGCTTCTAAACAGGAAGTCTCAATTCAACTTCAAAAATTACTTTATAAAGAATTCAAGTGCCATGAAGGCATGTTTTAACTTGGCTTCTTTGGCTCAGAATAGTGTATATTGGTATCTCTAGTGGCTATCCTCTTCCCATTGTTAAAAACAACATGTAAAAAATCCTACAAAATAGGTAAAACACATTTTAAAGTGCCATTGACTGCTGAGGCAACTCACTTATATTAAGTTGATTAATAATCAACTTAATATAAAACAAGTCTCAGTTTTTGGAAGAGATATTGCCACCCCTAGAAAGGGTGGCAATATCTCTTCCAAAAACTTCACAAGAAAGTTGTAAGGAATATATGAGATCATCTATATAAAGCCCTTTGTGAACAATAAATCACGATAAACATAGACTTGTTACATCTATCATATAACTTAGGGTTTTTTTTTTCCTCACAGATTAAGGTAGTTCAAAAAGGAAGCCAGAATTTTCACTTTCTCTTAATTTCTGCTCCCAAAGAACCATCAATTGCTTAAGGGATTGCTCCCAAAGAGCCTGGAGGTAGAGGAGGGGAGGAGGCAGTTGTTTATTTAGTTTTTTGAAATGTTTCCAAGGAGAATAAAAACCAAAATTTGTGTGTGTCCTTTTTCATTTGCCTTCTGTCTAAATTGGAGTGGACAAAGGGCAGCTGCTTTGCTAGATGTGGACATTTGCTGAGCAGTATATTGTGCTCCAGTTGCAGGTGGACAGTGCCCAGCACTCCTCATTAGCTCATGGTTCTGCATCACGTTCTTCAAAGAGCTGCTAAAGCACCCACACACCTGCACCTGCTTGAGGGTGCAGCCAGGGCTGAGTGACATAGTGTGTGTCTCTCCTGCAGGTGCATTAATAAGGAGCCACAGGGGTTATAAGAGGCAGAGGGCTGAGAAGATGTTTCCTACAAATGGATCCGAAACACAGCCTGTTTGTATATGTGCAATTCACTGGCTTCTTAGAAACAATACTTTGCCTAAAGTAACAGTTTATAATCATGAAAATGTGACTAAAACATGAAACTTTAAAAGTACATGAGGAAAAGGACTATTTCTATTTTGCTGAGTCCCAGTTGGATTTGACTTTGGCCTTTCCATATCCGAAATGGTATCCACTGTTTTCAGCATTTTGGCCCTGAGAACAGATGATGAAGAAGAAATTGATTGAGTTCAGACCAATCCTTCAGATGTCTAGAATAATCAACTACCTTCCATAATTTCAGTCTTACTAACTACATGATATGGAGTGCATAGAAATCTGATTGACAGCTCAATTAGTCCAAATTCCAGTTTCCTGCCATCCACACATCCACAATGTGCACCCAAAGGTCAGCTAGTTTATGGAAGAGAAGAAGAAATGGGAGATTTATAATCGAAGGATTAAAGTTGATCACAAATGATCACTATTTAAACAAGGACCTGCTGTTACTTGTTAAACAAGGAAAGATTTGGAGGTTTCCATTTGTTAATGTCATTCAAACATCTGCTATACACATTCTACCAATGGGCTATGAGCCACAGAATCCAATTGTGACTGCTGGGAACAGTCAATGGGGCTCAGTAAACTGCCTTGAGGAAATGTTCTGCCACAAACATCTGTAGTTATTCTTCAGCTGAAAGGCCAAAATTTCCAGGGCAGCTGGGTCCCTCTAAGTCAGTGGTTCATAGCCTCAGCTGCACCCTGCAATCACCTAGGAGCTTTAAAAAGTACTGATGTTCATCTCATCCCCAAGACCCCAGGAACTTCCATTTAATTGTTCTGGGGTGTGACCAGGCACACAGGTGATTCTGATTTTCAGTCTGGTTTGAGAATTCTTGGTCCAAACAGACAGGACTTGGTAGCTGGAAGATGTAACCACCAAGCCTCCCATATAATTTAATTAGGACAGCAAATTTGGGCTCATTTGTTCTGCTGGATTCAGGCACTTCCCTGGGCAGTGGAAAATTTCTCACCAATTCGCTGCCCTTTTGCCTCCAGCTCACCGTTACTTTTTAAACATCTTATTCCCTTTTGTTATTTTCAGTAACCTTCTGTAAATGCAAAAGCCTTTTTAAAAATGTCTTTTTTTAGGCATTTCAGCATATTCAATTTGGTTTCCTTCATATTTTAGTTTGGCTTCATTGATATTTATTTTTTGTATTCTAGCTGTTTCTTGGATGGTTCTTATTTTTCGGCTAGATTCATGTTATTTGCAAACACCATGCACAGAATCACTTCTGGTGAGAAAAGGGCCAAGAAGAATAAAGTACTCTTATTTTCCCCATGACCCCACACCCCACAGAGCCACTGAGGCTCCCTTTGTAGACACTAAATGGGAGAAGCATTAACCAGCTTCACCCATCTGCTAACCATCTTGTGCAAGGTGAGCCTTCTCGTCTCCCTGGAGCATGTACAGTGTATACAACCTGAGGTATTATTTAGACCTTGATGTGTTACTTGGCAACAAAAGAGGAAACAGGTATAATTTGTTAGATAATAATCTGGCACAAAAGTGCATACAAAGACAATTAGGAAATGTAAAACACAGATTCGTTTATCAGTTATAAGTATACCCAACGCCCTAAGTGAGTATACACTTAGTATCCACTTTAGCCAATGCAGCCATGATCTCCCTCTCCTCATGTTTCATTGTCTTTTTTATAAGGAGCTGGTGTGCAAGGTTGATTTCAAACCAGTAAATTGCATATGAGACCCAGCAAGCTCAGGATCAAAACCCAGGCAAAAAAATAACAGAGAGATTAGGTATTAAATGCAGGAAGGGGCCTTTTTCTTTTGCTTTTTTGTTTTTTACATCCACTTGACTTTGAACAAAAATTGTTTATTGTTTTAATAAAACTAGACTCACAAACGTTGCCATGGCATGGACTCTGTCAGCATTTCCATTGTAACCTTTGCTTTTGGGGGGATTTTAGCTCAGCCATAAAACTTCCTCTGGATTAAAATCTGGCAACCAAAAATAACTTGGAATCTCTAAGGCTCAGCCATGAAGGAAATAGTTGTATGTGAGTGTGTGTTTATGTACCTTTTCAAAAAGAAAAAGAAAAAGTTCATTTGATAATTCTTAAAGAAACATTGTAAAATTTTTCCCTGTTTTAAAATTTTTAATTTTTAACTCAAAGTTTCATCTACACTCCATGAAAGGTATATTCACTTAAAATATTTTACCCTATTCAATATAACACAGAAATATATTTCTCTTTACCTATTTTTATCTTTTCCAGCCTCTTACTAAATGCACTTATATAGTAAAGAGATTGCAAGTTTCTGTTACAGTTTAAATTAAATAAATCCAGTTTTATTACTGTATTGTCACAGTTTATCAATCTTTTTCCTAACAGTAACTCCCTTCGCCAGAATCCACAGAGCAGACCATGAAATGGCATGGGCTTTTGAAATCTCCCATCTGCTCAACTTTTCTCACAAACATAAGTAAAATGATTAATTAACACAACAAATGAAAAGTCCTCAAAGGATTCAGGAAATGGGCAGGGTGAAAATTGGAAATAATTTGAAAATTCTAGTCTTACTTCTTCTCACTAACTTCATATGAAAACTTTAGCAAGTTTCATAACATCCCAAGAAATTACATTCTTCAAAAGGATGCATTGGGACTGTGTGAGTTCTTGTTGGTCCTATCTTTCTAAGATTTGAGTGTTGTGACATTTGCCATTTTGAGCTTCAATACCAATGTTCAAATATACTTTCTATTTATTGGAAATACCAAAATAGGTAAGAGGCAGAACCTTGCTTGAAGGAAAGGCAGGCAGTTCTAGCAGCTGGGAGAAGGATTGTGATTTCAGCATAGTAAATCAGTGTCTCAAGCCTGAGACTTTGAATCTCTTTAGAGAGTGATGCACAGGTTCAAAGCCATTCAAAGATCACTTGTCACATATATGGCAGCCAAGGCTCCAGCATTGCTGTGGGGAGGGTCTAGCACAGCTGTTCCTAGTGGTGGAGTCTTAAACACACTTCCTAAGATGATCTTGGCCATGCCTTACCTCTCTTTTATCCTACTACCTTCTTGAACATGGTTCCCCAACATCTCCAACAATGCTGTGAGCTATCTGGTATCCTTCTAATACATTCCCTTTTCATTTAACATTACCGGAAATAAGCTGGCATTATTTGTAATGAAGCATCTTAACCAGAAAAAAATAGAACATTTACCAGGACAAATTATTTTCTTTGAAAGTCATATAGGATGTTACTTTTTAGTGTGCTCCTTGGATCAACAGCATTGGTATCACCTGGGAGCTGGTTAGAAATTCAGAATTGCCTTCCCGTCCCAGACCCATTGAATCAGAATCTGCATTTTCACAAGATCCCAAGATAATCTGTACACATGTTCATATTTGAGTAGAATTAGCCTAGGGTAACCCTCTATTTAAGGTATAAAACTAAGTTTAGCACACACACTAAATTATAGATTATTACTCCTTTAGATATTACTGCCTCAAAATTTTGTTTTAGTTTAATGTCATACCTAGAGTCTATGAAAATGGAACAATAATATTCTTACAGGCAGGACCCAGATATTACTTATGCCTGTATTCTTCTGATAATTTTTCAAAAAGACTAAGCAACAAAGAGTCTGAGACATTGCTAGTGGCATTCAGAATTGAAAGCACCAGGAATCTCATAGAACAAGTCATGGTAAAGCCAGAGGACTGTTGATTTGTGATTCTTACCATCTCTTTGGGTAACCTGGGAAATATATATTTTATCCCTCTAAGACTCTTAATAACTCTATGTGAAGTGGGCAATATCACCCTTACTTTAACAATAAGGAAGCTGAGAATCAGGGCGATTTATGTTTCTTGACCAATACCAGCAGGTAGTTCTTAGACTCTGGTCTTCAGACTCCATGTTCATTTTATGTCATTACCCAGCAGCCCTTCAAGAGAGGCAAGGGGCTGGTGCTCAACAAAGAGCAACAGATAGTTATTGAATATCAAGGGTTCCAAGTTAGATTAGATGTTTTAAACAATCCATCTCTTCTACAACATCTTAGTAGAAAGAACAGAAGATTTGGAGTCAAAAGACTTGGATCTTAGCATTATCACACACACTTATCATTCGTGAAACTGACAGTAATTTAGTATCTAAGCTGACATTTCCTAACCTACAAAAGAAAGATAACCATTGCAGATATGAGAGTTCTGTGAAAAGCACTTGGAAAGAAAAGCAAAGAACTACAAAAATTAAGCGGCAATGCCATTATCAGCTATCAGGGCTGATGAGCATGGCTTAACAGCAATCTGTGTCTCACAGTTAGAAACGAGAAATACCCCCTTAAAAATACCATGTGGGAACCTGGAGAAAAGATTTCTAAGATGGTCCCATCACCAGAAGCGGTTAAATGATCTGCATTTGCTATTTAAAATTTCCAATCTTGCCACTTTTCTGTTTTATCACTTAATGAAAGAGAGGTGTTAAATCAGCTTCTATGCTTGAGAATTTCTCTATTTCTCTTTTTAGTTCTGTCAGCTTTTGTGTATATTTTGAGTCTGTGTTATTACGTGCATTCAAATTTAGAACTGCTATATCTTTCTAGTGGAGTAAGCATTTTATCACTATAAAATGCTTTTCTTTTCTCAAATAATATTTTAGCTTAACATCTTGTCTAGCATCAATTTAGCTCTGCTAGCTTTTTAGTCTTTATACGGTGAATGTTTTTCTACCCTTTTACTTTTAAACTTTGCTATGTTCTTATGTTTAATGGTTTGCCTCTTAAAAGCAACATAGAGTTTTTAAATCTAGGCTGACAATCTTTATTCCTAATTTGTTCACTTAATGTAATTACTGGTGTATTGTATTTTACATATGCCATCCTATTATTTGTTTTTATTTGTCCTTCTTACTCTAGGTTCCTTTGTATCTTACCTTATGTGTTATTATTTTTATATACAATATTTGATTATATTGTTTTTGTTTCACATTTTATTATTTTGAGATAACATTTTCCATTGGCCTAGTAGTTACTTTACTATTATTTTATGTGTATGTGGTTACTCTAGAGCTGTCCAGTCAAATACAATAGTCATTAGCCATGTGTGGCAATTTAAATTTAAATTAATAAAACTTAAAGAAAATTAAAAATTCAATTATTCAGTTGCATTAGTCAAATTTAAATTGTTCAATAGCCACATGTGACTTGTGTCAGCATGTTGGATCCCACATACATAGAATATTTTTATCATGAAAGAAAGTTCTATTGGTAGCACTACAGAGATGCCTAAAACAAATTAGTAGTTTCATCACTTTACATTATTTTTCACTCTCTTCCTAAATTGTTTGCTACTGTTGTTCCTTTCAATTCAATATGTATTTTAAGGACCACAAGACATTATTATGTCTTTTTTTTTTTTTTTATTGAGACAGAGTCTTACTCTGTCACCCACGCTGGAGTGCAGATCTCGGCTCACTGCAACCTCCACTTCCTGGGTTCAAGTGATTCTCCTGCCTCAGCCTCCCTAGTAGCTGGGACTACAGGCACGTACCACCACACCCAACTAATTTTTTGGGTTTTTAGTAGAGATGGGTTTTCACTGTGTTAGCCAGGATGGTCTCAATTTCCTGACCTTGTGACCCGCCTGCCTCGACCTCCCAAAGTGCTGGGATTACAGATGTGAGCCACTGCGCCCGGCCTATTATATCTTTATATAGCCAATATTCACTCAGACTTACCCACATATCTACCTTTTCCATTGCTCTTCTTTCTTTTCAGTATCTCTGAGCTTTCATCTGAGACTATTTCCCTTCTGTCTGAAAAATACACGTGTTTTATTTAGCCTAGGTATATTGTTAAGAAATTCTCTTAGCTTCGTTTGGAAATGCCTTTATTTCACCTGTTTGAAGAACATTTTTGCTGGATGTAGAATTCTATTTTCATAGTTATTTTCTTTCAGTGCTTTGAAGGTATGCCATTGTACTCTGGTTTCCTTTTTGTTTGTTGAGAGGTGTTGAAGCCAACTCTCAGTCTATTATTGCTCCTCTGAAGTCCTTCTGTCTTTTTCCATGAATACTTTTAAGATTTTCTTTATTTCATACTTTTAAACATTTAAGTATGCAGTGCCTAAGTGTAGTTTGTTTGTTTAACTATTCTGATATAGCTTTCTAGCACTTCTTAAGTCTATAGCTGGGTGTCTTTGATTAGTCTTGGAAAATCCTCACTCACTACCTCTTCAAATATTTTATCTGTCCCATTTTTTCTCACACTTTAATTTCTACAATTCCCATTCTACATATGTAAAAACTTTTCTCAATAGCACTTTCACATCTAATGCTGTTTTTTAAATTTTCCACCCTTTTTTCTATCTCTACTTCAGCCTAAATATTTTCTTCCGATCTATCTTCTGATAGTCTAATTCCCTCTTCAACTCTCTCTAATGTGTTGTTATGCCCATCCCATGAAGTCTTAATTTTAGTCATTGAATATTTTTCATTTTGGAATTTTCATTAGCTCTTTTAGTGCTTTTCAGTCTTTTGCTAAATTTCCCAATTATTTTGTATTTTTTTAATTTTTTGAACATATTAAACATAGTTAAAGTACAGGTCTGTTAACCATCATTTAAAAAATGGTTTCTTGGGCCAGGCCCGGTGCCCCTGCTGCTCTGTGCAGCCTTGGGACATGGCACCCTATGTCCTAGCCATGGCTAACAGCAGCCAAAGTATATAGCTCAGGCCATTGCTTCAGAGGGTACAAGCCCCAAGCCTTGGCAGCTTACAAGTGGTGCTCGGCCTGCAGGTGCACCGAAGTCAAAAATTGAGGTTTGGGAACCTCCACCTAGATTTCAGAAGATGCACAGAAATGCCTGGATGTCCAGGCAGAAGTCTGCTGCAGGGGCAGAACCCTCATGGAGAACCTCTGCTGGAGCAACATGGAAGGGAAATGTGAGGTTGGAGTCCCCACACAGAGTCCCCACTGGGGCACTGCCTAGTGGAACCGTGAGAAGAGGGCCACCATCCTCCAGACCCCAGAAGAGTAGTTCTATCAACAGCTTGCACTGTATACCAAAAAAGCTACAGGCACTCAATGAAAGCCCACAAAGGAGCTGCCCCAGGCTGTGAAAGCCCACCCCTTGCATCAATGTGCCCCATATATGATACATGGAATCAAAGGAGATCATTTTGGAGATTCAAGATGTAATAACTGCCCTGCTGGATTTTGGACTTACATGGGGCCTGCAGCCCCTTTGTTTTGGACAATTTCTCCCACTTGGAATGGGAACATTTATCCAATGTCTGTACACCCATTGTGTCTTGTAAGGAACTAACTTGCTTTTTGATTTTACAGACTTATCAGCAGAAAGGGCTTGCTGTCTCTCAGATGAGACTTTGGACTTGGACTTTTAGGTTAATTCCAGAATGAGTTAAGACTTTGGGGTAATGTTACTGTTGGGAAGACATGATTATGTTTTGAAATGTAAGAAAGACATGAGATTTGGAGGGGCCATGGGCAAAATGATATGGTTTGGCTCTGTTTCCACCCAAATCTCATCTCAAATTGTAATCCCCATGTTTTCTGGGAGAAATCTGGTGGAAGGTGATTGGATCATGAGGGCAGTTTCCCTTATGCTGTTCTCATGATAATGAGTGAGTTCTCATGAGATCTGATGGTTTTATAAGGGACTGTTCCACCTTCTCTTGCTCTCTTACACTTTCCTGCCACCTTGTAAAGAAGGTGCTTCCTTCCCCTTGTGCCCTGATTGTAAGTTTCCTGAGGCCTCTCCAGTGAAGTGGAACCGTGAGTCAATTAAACCTCTTTCCTTTATAAACTACACAGTCTCAGATATTTCTTTATAGCACTGTGAAAACGGACTAATACAGGAATGAACAAAACCTCCAAGAAAGATGGGATTATGTAAAGAGACTGAAGCTATGACTGATTGGGGTACCTGAAAGAGATGGGAAGAATGGAACCAAGCTGGAAAACTTACTTGAGGATATTATCCAGCAGAACTTCCTCAACCTAGCAAAACAGGCCAACATTCAAATTCAGGAAATATAGAGAATCCCAGTAAGAGACTCCACAAGAAGATCAACCCCAAGACACATAATCATCAGATTTGCCAAGGCCAAAATGAAAGAACAAATGTTAAGGGCAGCCAGAGACAAAGGCCAGGTCACCCACCAAGAAAGCTCATCAAACGAACAGTGGACCTCTCAGCAGAAACTCTACAAGCCAAAAGAGATTCGGGCCAATATTTAACATCCTTAAAGAAAATAATTTCCAACCCAGAATTTTATATCCAGCCAAACTAAGCTTCCTGAATGAAAGAGAAATAAGATCCTGTTCCAGACAAGTAAATGCTGAGGGAATTTATCACCACAAGGCCTGCACTGCAAGAGTTCCTGAAGGAAGCACTAAATATGGAAGGGAAAATCCATTACCAGTCACTACAAAAACACACTGAAGTACACAGATCAGTGACATTATGAAGCAACCCCATGAACAAGTCTGCAAAATAACCAGCTAGCATCATGATAACAGGATCAAATTCACATATAATAATACTAACCTTAAATATAAGTAAGCTAAATGCTTCGTTTAAAAAACACAGAATGGCAAGCTGGATGAACAACCAAGACCCACCAGTATGCTATGTTTAAGAGACCCATCTCTCATGCAAAGACAAACATAGGCTCAAAATAAAGGAAAGGAGAAAAATCTACCAAGAAAATGGAAAACAGAAAAAAAGCAGGGTTGTGATCCTAGTTTCTGAAAAAAAAAACAGACTTCAAACAAACAAAGATCAATAAAAACAAAGAAGCGCAGAATTCTCAACCCCAAAACAACAGAATATATATTCTTCTCATTGCCATATGGCACTTACTCTAAAATTGATCACATAATCAGAAGTAAAACATTTCTCAGCAAATGTAAAAGAACTGAAATCATAACAGTTTCTCAGACCACAGTGCAATCAAATTAGAACTCAAGATTAAGAAATTCACTCAGAACCACACAACTACATGGAAACTGAACAACATGCTCCTGAATGACTCCTAAGTAAAGAATGAAATTAAGGCAGAAATCAAGAAGTTCTTTGAAACTAATGAGAACAAAGACATAGTGTACCAGAATCTGTGGGATGCAGCCAAAGCAGTGTTAAGATGGAAATTTAGAGCACTAAATACCCATATCAAAAAGCTAGAAAGATCTCAAGCTAACATCTCAACTAAAAGAACTAGAGAGCCAAGAGCAAACAAATCCCCAAAACTAGAAGAAGACAAATAACCAATCAGAGCTGAACTGAAGGAGACAGAGACACAAAAAAAACCCTTCAAATAAATCAATGAATTCAGGAGTTGATGTTTTGAAAAAAAAAATAAAGTAGACCACTAGCTAAACTAATAAAAGAGAGAAGAATCAAATAAACACACTCAGAAATGATAAGGGGGATACCACCACTGACTCCACAGAAATACAAGCAACCATCAGAGAATACTATAAACACCTCTATGCACATAAACCAGAAAATCTGGAAGAAATGGATACATTCCTGGTCACATACACTCTTCCAAGACTGAAACAGAAAGAAATTGAATCCCTAAATAGATGAATAATGAGTTATCAAATTGAGGCAGTAATAGCCTACCAACCAGAAAAAGCCCAGGACCAGATGGATTCACAGCTGAATTCTACCAGAGGTAAAAGAAGATCTGGTACCATTTCTACTGAAACTATTCCCAAAAATTGAAAAGGAGGGTCTCCTCCCTAACTCATTCTATGAGGCCAACATCATCCTAATACCAAAACCTGGCAGAGATACAACAAAAAAAGAAAACTTCAGGCCAATATCCTTGATGAACATCAATGCAAAAGTCCTCAGAAAAATGCTGGCAAACCAAATTTAGCAGCACATCAAAAAGTTTATCCAGCACAATCAAGTAGGCTTCATCCCTGGAATGCAAGCGTGATTCAACATATGCAAATCAATAAATGTAATTAATAACATAAACATAATTAAAAACAAAAAAAAAACACATGATTATCTCAATAAATGCAGAAAAGGCCTTTGATAAAATTCAGCATGCTAAAAAAAACTCTCAATAAACCAGGTTTTGAAGGAATATACCTCAAAATAGTAAGAGCCACATACGAAAACTCCACAGCTAATATCATACTGAATGGGCAAAAGCTGGAAGCATCCCCCTTGAAAACTGGCACAAGACAAGGATGCCCTCTCTCACCATGCCTATTCAACATAGCATTGGAAGTTCTGGCCAGGGCAATCAGGCAGAGAAATAAAGGGTATTCAAATAGGAAAAGAGGAAGTCAAATTATCTTTGTTTGCAGGTGACATAACCCTGTATCTAGAAAACCCCATCATCTCAGCCCAAAAGCTTCTTTTTTTTCTTTTTTTTTAATTGTATTATTATTATACTTTAAGTTTTAGGATACATGTGCACAACATGCAGGTTTGTTACATATACATACATGTGCCATGTTGGTGTGCTGCACCCATTAACTCGTCATTTAGCATGAGGTATATCTCCTAATGCTGTCCCTCCCCCCTCCCCCCACCCCACAACAGTCCCCAGTGTGTGATGTTCCCCTTCCTGTGTCCACGTGTTCTCATTGTTCAGTTCCCACCTATGAGTGAGAACACACGGTGTTTGGTTTTTTGTCCTTGCGATAGTTTGCTGAGAATGATGGTTTCCAGTTTCATCCATGTCCCTACAAAGGACATGAACTTATCCTTTTTTATGGCTGCATAGTATTCCATGGTGTATATGTGCCACATTTTCTTAATCCAGTCTATTTTTGTTGGATATTTAGGTTGGTTCCAAGTCTTTGCTATTGTGAATAGTGCTGCAGTAAACATATGTGTGCATGTGTCTTTATGGTAGCATGATTTATAATCCTTTGGGTATATACCCAGTAATGGGATGGCTGGGTCAAATGGTATTTCTAGTTCTAGATTCCTGAGGAGTCGCCACACTGACTTCCACAATGGTTGAACTAGTTTACAGTCCCACCAACACTGTAAAATTGTTCCTATTTCTCCACATTCTCTCCAGCACCTGTTGTTTCCTGATTTTTTAATGATTGCCATTCTAACTGGTGTGAGATGTTATCTCATTGTGGTTTTGATTTGCATTTCTCTGATGGCCAGTGAGCGATGACGAGCATTTTTTCATGTGTTTTTTGGCTGCATAAATGTCTTCTTTTGAGAAGTATCTGTTCATGTCCTTTGCCCACTTTTTGATGGGGTTGTTTGTTTTTTTCTTGTAAATTTGTTTGAGTTCATTGTAGATTCTGGATATTAGCCCTTTGTCAGATGAGTAGATTGCAAAAATTTTCTCCCATTCTGTAGGTTGCCTGTTCACTCTGATGGTAGTTTCTTTTGCTGTGCAGGAGCTCTTTAGTTTAATTAGATCCCATTTGTCAAGTTTGGCTTTTGTTGCCATTGCTTTTGGTGTTTTAGACATGAAGTCCTTGCCCATGCCTATGTCCTGAATGGTATTGCCTAGGTTTTCTTCTGGGGTTTTTATGGCTTTAGGTCTAACATTTAAGTCTTTAATCCATCTTGAATTAATTTTTGTATAAGGTGTAAGGAAGGGATCCAGCTTCAGCTTTCTATATATGGCTAGCTAGTTTTCCCAGCACCATTTATTAAATAGGGAATCCTTTCCCCATTGCTTGTTTTTGTCAGGTTTGTCAAAGATCAGATGGTTGTAGATGTGTGGTATTATTTCTGAGGGCTCTGTTCTGTTCCATTGGTCTATATCTCTGTTGTGGTACCAGTACCATGCTGTTTTGGTTACTGTAGCCTTGTAGTATAGTTTGAAGTCAGGTAGCGTGATGCCTCCAGCTTTGTTCTTTTGGCTTAGGATTGTCTTGGCAATGCAGGCTCTTGTTTGGTTCCATATGAACTTTAAAGTGGTTTTTTACAATTCTGTGACTTTTTGTTGTTTCTATTTCGATTTTATTGTACTGTCTGTCTTGAAAAGTTGTTGTAGTTAGTATTTTTTATCAGTTTATCTTTTACTCTTTCTACTTAAGATATGAGAAGTATACACACCACAATTACAGTGTTAATGATATTTTGTTTTTCTGTGTTCTTACTATTACCAATAAATTTTGTAGCTTCAGATGATTTCTCATTGCGCATTAATGTCATTTTCTTTCAGATTGAAGAACTCCATTTACCATTTCTTGTAGGAAATGCCTGGTATTGATGAAATCCCTTAGCTTTTGTTTGTCTGGAAAGGTCTTTATCTCTCCTTCATGTTTCAAGGATGTTCTTGCCAGATATGACATTCTTGGATAAAGTGATTTTTTTCCATCAGCATTTTAAATATTTCGTGCCACTTTCCTGGTCTATAAAGTTTCCACTGAAAAGTCGGCTACAAGAAATATTGGAGCTCCATTGTATGTTATTTGTTTCTTTTCTCTTGCTGCTTTTATCCTTGACCATTGGGAGATTGATTACTAAATGCCTTGAATTAGTCTTCTTTGGGTTAAATCTGCTTTGTGTTCTATAACCTTCTTGTATTTGAATACTAATATCTTTCTCTAGTTGAAGAAGTTCTCTGTTATTACTCCTTTGAAGAAATTTTTTATCTCTCCTTCACGCATGTGCAGTTCATTTTAAGGCCATTAACTCTTAGATTTGCTCTTTTGAGGTGTTTTTCTACATATTTTAGACAAGTTTCATACTTTTTATTTTTTTCTTTTATCTTCTCTCACTGTGTATTTTCAAATAGCTTTCAAGCTCACTAATTCTTTCTTCTGCTTGATCAGTTCTGCTATTAAGAGACTTTCATGCATTCTTTAGTATGTGAATTATATTTTTCAACTCCAGAATTTCTGCTTGATTCTTTTTAATTATATCACTCTCCTTATTAATTTGTCTAATAGAATTCTTAATTCCTTTTCTGTGTTATCTTGAATTTCTTTGAGTTTTCTTAAAAGAACTATTTTGAATTATCTCCTGAGATGTCACATATCTCTGTGTCTCCCTGGTGCCTTCTGTAATTCATTTGGTGAGGTCATGTTTTCCTAGATGGTCTAGATGCCTGTAGATGTTCGTTGGTGTCTGGGCATTAAATAGTTAAGTATTTATATTTATTGTAGTCTTTGCAGTCTAAGTTTACTTATATCCATCCATCTTGTGAAGGCTTTCTAGGTGTTCCAAAGGACTTGGGTGCTGTGGTCTAAGTTTTTGATCTCAATTAGAGGCCACTCCAAGCCCAGTAATGCTGTGGTTCTTGCAGACTCATAGAGATACTGCCTTGGGGGTCTTAGGTAAGATTTGAAAGAAGTCTTTGGATTACTAGGCAGAGACTCTTGTTCTCTTCCATTACTTTTTCCCACATAAATGAAGGCTGTCTCTCTCTCTCACTCTCTCTCTCTCTCTGTGTGTGTGTGTGTGTGTGTGTGTGTGTGTGTGTGTGTGTGTGTGTTGAGCTGCCTGGAGCTTGGAGAGGGATGACAGAAGTCTCTGTCCATTGGCTCTGAATCCAGCACAGCCTTAGAATTTGCCTTCTAGGCAAGAGCCAATGGACTTATGATCACACCACCTAGTGAGACACCAGCCACAGTGCCTAAGGTAGTGCTTGTGTCATCCGTCTCCCAACCCCAGGAAGTGCAGCTCACAGCTACAAAGAGACTTCTTCCTTCTGTATGAGGACAGGAGAGGGAAGAGTAAAGGGGACTTTGTCTTACAACTTGGATTTCGGCTCAGCCACACTAGGATATGGCAACAGGCAGAGTTGTAAGGCCCTCATTCCTAGGCAATACCATTCAGGACATAGGCATGGGCAAGGACTTCATGTCTAAAACACCAAAAGCAATGGCAACAAAAGCCAAAATTGACAAATGGGATCTCATTAAACTAAAGAGCTTCTGCACAGCAAAAGAAACTACCATCAGAGTGAACAGGCAACCTACAGAATGGGAGAAAATTTTTGCAATCTACTCATCTGACAAAGGGCTAATATCCAGAATCTACAAAGAACTCAAACAAATTTACAAGAAAAAAACACACAACCCCATCAACAAGTGGGTGAAGGATATGAACAGACACTTCTCAAAAGAAGACATTTATGCAGCCAAAAGACACATGAAAAAATGCTCATCATCACTGGCCATCAGAGAAATGCAAATCAAAACCACAATGACATACCATCTCACACCAGTTAGAATGGCGATCATTAAAAAGTCAGGAAACAACAGGTGCTGGAAAGGATGTGGAGAAATAGGAACACTTTTACACTGTTGGTGGGACTGTAAACTAGTTCAACCATTGTGGAAGTCAGTGTGGCGACTCCTCAGGAATCTAGAACTAGAAATACCATTTGACCCAGCCATCCCATTACTGGGTATATACCCAAAGGATTATAAATCATGCTGCCATAAAGACACATGCACGCGTATGTTTATTGCAGCACTATTCACAACCGCAAAGACTTGGAACCAACCCAAATGTCATCAATGATAGACTGGATTAAGAAAATGTGGCACATATACACCATGGAATACTATGCAGCCATAAAAAAGGATAAGTTCATGTCCTTTGTAGGGACATGGATGAAGCTGGAAACCATCATTCTCAGCAAACTATTGCAAGGACAAAAAACCAAACACCGCATGTTCTCACTCATAGGTGGGAATTGAACAATGAGAACACATGGACACAGGAAGGGGAACATCACACACTGGGGCCTGTTGTGGGGTGGGGGGAGGGGGTGGGATAGCATTAGGAGATATACCTAATGTTAAATGAAGAGTTAATGGGTGCAGCATACCAACATGGCACATGTATACATATGTAACAAACCTGCACGTTGTGCACATGTACCCTAAAACTTAAAGTACAATAAAAAATAAAAATAAACTTAAAAAAATTAAAAAAAAGAATTTGCCTAGGAGTTGAAGGCCTTGTGGCCTACAACTGCCTTTCAAATTTATTTAGAACCTCAAAGCACTGTAGCCTGTGGTGGCAAGGCTTGGGGAAAATGGCCCATTTCAGATTTCTGTTTGATTACATGCTGCCTAGAATGAATGACTCCATTTGAGTTTGATGTGGTCTGCTGAGGCCTAAAGTATGAGCTCAGTTCAAACAGTGGCCTCCCATAAATTCTATATAACACATGGAATATCTTTTTCCATCCTTTTAGTTTCAATCAATGTGTGTCCTTAAAGGTAAAGTGAGTCTCCTGTAGGCAGCATATAGTTGGGACTTGTTTTTTTTTAATCCATTCAGCTACTTAAGTCTTTTAATTAGAGGATTTCATCTATTTACAGTCCAGGTGATTATTGATAGGCAAGAACTTAATACTGCAACTTTGTTAATTGTTTTCTGGTTTATCTTTAAATCCTTTGTTCCTTTCTTCCTCTCTCACTGTCATCCATTGTGATTAGATAATTACCACTAGTGGTATGGTTTGATTTCTTACTTTTTATCTTTTATATATCTACAGATTTTTGCTTTGTGGTGACCATGAGGCTTACATGAAACACTTTATAGTTATAACAACCTATTTTAAGCTGATGATGACCTAACTTTCATTGCATAAAATAACTCTACACTTTTATTTGACCCCTTTACCCACATTTTATATTTTTGATGTCACAATTTGAATCTTTTTGTATTGTATACACCTTAGCAAATTATTATAGCTATTATTTTTAGTACTTTTGTCTTTAACCTCCATACTAAAGATATAAGTTATTTGCGCACCATCATTTCACTATTACAGTATTCTGAATTTGACTGTGTATTTAGTTTTACCAGTGAATTTTATACTTTCATGGCTTTGTATTACTAATTAGTATTCTTTTCTTTCAACTTGAATAATTTATCATTTTTTGTAAGACAGATTTGGTAGTGATTAACTCTCTCAGCTTGTTTATCTGAAAAGTTTTTATCTTCTCCTTATTTCTGTGGAATAGCTTTGCCAGGTCCAATATTCCTGGTTGGCAGGTTTTTTCCTTCAGTGACATGTTTTCCTTTGAACATATGATCCCATTCTCTCCTAGCCTGTAAGGCTTCTGTTGAGAAATCCACTGCTAGCCTTATTGGAATTCTATTATATGTGATTTGCTTCTTTTCTCTTGGTGCTTTCAGGATCCTCTCTTTGATTGTGACTTTTAATGGTCTGATTATATGTTTCAATGTAGTCTTGTCTGGATTGAATCTGCCTAAAGACACTTGACCTTCCTGTCCCTAGATATTTACATATGTCTCCAGATTTAGAAAGTTTTCTTCCATTATTTCTTTAAGTGGGTTTCTGTCTCTTTGTCTTTCTCTTCTTTTTTAATTCCTATAACTCAAATATCTACTCTTTTGATGCTGTCCCACAAACACTACAAGCTTTCTTCATTCTTTTTCATTATTTTTTCATTTTTCTCTTCTGAGTGTATATTTTCAAACAACCTGTCTTCAAGGTTGCAGATTTTTTCTTCTGCTTGCTCAGTTCTGCTGTTGATGCTATTTAATTTCTCATTTTATTCATTGTATTTTTCAGCTTCATAATTTGTTTGATTTTTAAATATTATTTATATCTCTCTGTTAAATTTCTCATTTTGGTCATTTGTTGTTTTCTTGATTTTATCAAATTGTTTGTGTGTTCTTTATTAATGTTTACTGAACTTCCTTAAAACACTTATTTTAAATTCCTTGTCATGCAGTTTATAGCTCTTTTTTTCTTTGGGTCAGGCACTGGGAGATTATGATATTCTTTTCATAGTGTTATGTTTCTTTCGTTTTATTATGTTTCTCCTAGCTTTATGTTGATATCTCTGTGTTTGATGGAGCAGTCACCTTGTGCAGACTTTCTGAGCTAGTTTCACTATGAAAGACCTTCCTCTCTGGGGGACAGCGTGGATAGGATGCAGCAGTTCTGGCATCAGTGAGGGTGCCAGCTGTGTTGTGTCTGTGCAGGTCTGTCATCTTAGGTCAGTGTTGGTGAATGTTGCAGGGATCCTCAGTATCCAATACTGCGGATATCTGCAGTGACACTGAGGGTTGTTGGGGCCTTTGGTGGTGATGGCTGCAAAGATCCTCTCAATCTATTTCTCTCCCACTGGGGAAGTTGTGGCTGAGGGAATCCCTCTTGGCACTGGGTCTGTTTTGTGGACTTGTTTGCAATGTCTGTGGTACCAGTGACTGATGTGTGGCATCAGTACAGTAAACTTGGAAGTCAAGGTCTGAAGCACAGGCACATGTGGAAGGACTATGGCTCTGGATTCTGGGACAGTCATGGCACTGGTGTCTGGGGTACAGGCACCCCCACTGTTGCATTGGTAACAGTGTGTGAGGTCCAGGTGATTGTGAAGCAGACAGAGGATCCTCTTCACCCTGTGTTCAGCTCACGAAGTGAATCACCACAAACATGCATATCTGGATAAATAAAAGTATCTGCCCTAGGTCTAGGCACAGTTGATATTATTTTGGTCATTTCAACACAGATTTACACACCTGAATTATGCTATCATCTATCCCTAGGTCCTTTCTTTTTCTTGCCTCTTTATTCCTCAAAGTCAATTCATAAGCCAGTTCTGTCACCTCTACCACTAAAACAAGGAATCAATAAACTTGAAGGTACAAAAAATTGTATCTTTATATTTGGTAGTTTTTCACTGAAATTTTAATATTTCCTTCCAATATAAAAGTTGGCAACATTGATGCAGTGCCTTTGACTTCATCATCAACAGAATTCACAGATATTTTTAATAAAATTACTATTTCAGCACTGTTATAATGATTCTTGTTTTTATCATGGCTTTGAAATAACAGTGGTTATCATACACGCTACTAATTATTATTATTTAATGTGTGAGTAAAGGAGTGCATACACTATTTCCAAATTTGTTTTTTAATATTTTGATAACATTTCAACACAAGTGGATTATTTGACATTTTATTTATTTTATATTATGCATTTTAAAATGGTACTCTGAAAGAGTTTTACAGGCTTCACCAGACTGCCAAAAGAAAAAAAAAACAGTATCTTTAATTACAGCTTTTCTTTTTTTAACACATCACCTTCAGCCTGAATCACAGTGATAGCTGAGTTTTCTGCTTCCTGTTCCCACCCTTGTTCCTCTAAAATCCATTTCCATAGAACAGCCAGGGTCACATTTTTTAAATATGAATTAAGTGGCATTGCTCTCCTGCTTAAACCTTCAAATGGCTTCCCAATGCACTTGAAAAGAAAAAAAACTTCACAGTGATCTCCAGGTCTTATAGAGCATCAGACTCCTGTCTATCACTTCTGCTTAATATCAGCCTTCTCCCACATTCAGAATGGTCTGGCTTTTTTTTTTCTTCATTAACCACCTCAAGATCTATTCCACTGCAGGATGCTTTCCTTGCTGTCTCATGTGCCTGGATTTTAGCTTGCCTAACTGTTTCTCAACACTCAAGTCTCACTGCCAATATCAATCCTTTAGAGAGGCCCTCCTTGAAACTATTGTTAAGACCCATGCCACTCACACACAAAGGTGCTGCCCCAATACAGTGTTCTTTTCTGCAGATTGCTTGTATATATTTGAAATTACACTCACTTGTTTACTGTTTGGCACTCGAGGCAGAACATATTCTCCATGAAGTCGGAGATATTGTGTCTTTCTTCCTTTTCTCAAGCTATGCCTAAACATGGTGTAATTTCCATGCATGTAGTGTGAAATGTATGAATGAAATCAATAAATTCTAGCTGTAAGCCTTAAGAAGTTGTATATAATTCTAAAACAACAAATTCAAAGAAATAAATCCTCTCTCTATGATAAGTGACTAGAAGGCAGGCATCTGAAATATAATCTGTGTGTGCTTGTCTGTATGCTTGCCTTCTAAGGTTACCTGCTTTTACTCTAAAAGTGAATGGTCCTCCTTTGTTAGGTAATTTGTTAGGACCTAAGTATTGTTGCACCAAAGACTTAAACCAGTAGAGGGTGTGCTTGGACAGTCTGCAGTTCTGAAAATAAAACTCATTTGTAGGGCAAATAAGAGAAAAAGCAATGTATGTTTGGAACAAAGATCTGCTGTGCAAAGGCTTGACTAAAATTTACAGTAAACAGAATTGCTTAAATAAATCAATTATATGTTGATATTACATATTATATGCTTAATCATCTTTTAATTAGTTTAGACTGTGTCTCTGTACTTTTATCTCTCAAAATGTTACAATGTATGAATGAGCATGTAAAATATCTTTGCACATCAATTATACCAAGTCACGGAAGAGTTGCATTCAGGTAAAATAGACGTTTCTCAGTTTTATACATTTATGCAAGTGAGGAATCGAGCTCATATTTAAGCCTCATGTATATTATGCTTTAGAATGTATAAATATTGTGAAACAGATTTGTCTACTTAAAATCAGTATCAAAATATCATTTTGTTCCCAAATACATACCAGCACTGGCTGGGAAAGAAGGTAAGTAAGTAAATAACTTCAGATATAGTGCTGGGGTTTTACTAATAATTTTCCATTCAATTCTCACAAATCCATAGAATACAGGTATTACTATGCCTATTTTATAGATGTTAAACTGAGACTCATGAAAATTGCTCAAGCTAATGCTAGTCTTTAGGAGAACTGAAATTCAAATCCAATCCACCTGTCCTTCCCACCACAGCATAGAACTAATACTGAACTCCATTAGATTTCAGGCACACAGAAACACTGGTTGCTTGCAGTAACATAAAGATTAAAGTGATAATAAAAGGAAGTAGTCCATGACAGATCTAAGTCAGGAATTGGAAAAAAAAAAAAATGGCACAAGTGCCATTTCCCTTTTCTTTGCCTATTTCAAACATGGCTAATCATTCAAAACACTTTTCTCTCCACCAAATTCAGATACAACCTCAAAATCTTCCTGAATGTAACATGCAAAATAGCTCATTGATGACCCCTTGAAAAAGACACAGAAAACCAAAATATTAATATTTGCCATCCATCTTCAAGGACTGCAGATGACTTTTTAAAGTATATTTTTATACTTTTTAAAGTATGTATACACATATTGTATATATTATATACAAAAATTGGACTTACATCACAAACAATTGAACTCAATGCCATTTCACCCATATTGACTATTTCTTACCAATACCTTCCAATGCTTTGCCTCACTCAACTTGCAGAAAAACACTAGATTTGTAATTAAACCATTTGTTGCATATAAAGTAACTTTTCTAAATGTGCAGTGCTATCATTATTTATCTAAACAACCAAACAATTTAGCATTCCTGAGGACTGAAGTACTCAATATAAACATATTCTCCAAAAAGTTAAGGTTTATAATTTTCAAGACTAATATTCAATTTTGAAAGACACCATTATAAAATGTATTATACATTCTCAACTTACTAAACAGAATGTATACTGTGCAAACTTTTTTCACTGACATGAATTAAATTCAACATTATAAATGGCATAGTTGATACATGTTTACATACAACATTATTTAGTATTCTTTACCATTTGGCCATCAGCTATCAGGTCTTTACTATTATTATTGCTTTGAGAAAGAAAAGAAACTTTTTATCTGAGGAATGCAAGCCCTTTTTAAATTATCAGGCCAAGAGAAGCACTGGAATGACACAGCAGACACATCGCAACCACTCTAACCCCACACACCCCAAGTAATTTCCTGAAGCCACTTGCTATTATCCAGTAGGTAGCTATAAATCAAAGTAGTATCATTGCATGCTGGACATTGATCATCTCTTCTAGATGATCACTTCTAACTAGCTTTTCAAGAATTGTATGTAAAAAGAAAAACAGATAATATGAATGAGAATCTGAGGGTCTCTCCATAGAGAAAAAGAAATGCATGACTTCCATATGGGGATTTTATAAATATTTGAGATACTCAGAGTCTAGTTTTGTTTCCTTTTGGGTCTTAGTTTATATTTTGAGGAATTGAAGGCAAATACTATTTCATGCTCTGGATTACTGATCTAAAGAAGGTTAACTTACAATTCTTTAATTCAAAAGAAAAGAAAGCCATGTATTTGAAAGTCATTAATGGTTTGAATTACCCCACAAGGAAGCCCAGTAATGGAAAGAGATTGTGAGAGGGCGTCAGGGAATCTGGAGTTGGCTCCAGGCTTCACTACCAACCAATGGAGTGACCTTGAACAAGCCATTACACCTCTCTGGACTTCCGTTCTTTTCTTATCTAAATAGTCTATGTGTTCTCCAAAGTCTCTTCTAATTCTAAATTGCTCAAAGCCTATAGGAAATAAACTACATATTTCTTATTATTGTCATCCAGAGACTCTTACCAAGTCTAAATTTGATAAAGTTCGGTTTCACATATCCTCCCGCACCTAGAACTCGGAAATTCCTTCCTCTCAATCCATCAGAACATATCTTAAATAATGTCTTCATCCAGACATAAAGACATTTATTATGCTTAAAGATTCCAATAATGAAGCATGCATTCTGGAATGTGAGTTTCTTCACTGCTTCTATTCTGCTCCCCCTCAACCAGGCTTGTTTTGAATAGGACAAAGGCAGAGAAAATTACAGGCTACAAGACACGTAGATTAAATCTCCCTGGGTCTTTAATTCAGGCAAAGTGAAGTTACCAGCAATTGATTCCATTGATTCCATATACATACTTTTTAATTCTTAAAGAAAGAAAAAGTAATTAAAAATTCACTTGTGAACAGAGATTTGTATACACAGATGTAGTATCAACTAATTCTGATTTTTTAAAAGTTTGACCTGAAGCTAATTGGAGTTTGTTTTATATTAAAAAAAAAATAAAGACTGAAACCACCTGATATGGTTTTGCTCTGTGTCCCCACACAAATCTCATGTCAAATTGTAATCCTCATGTATCAGGGGAGGGGACTGGAGGGAGGTGATTGAATCATGGAGGTGGACTCCCCACTTGCTGTTCTTGTGATGGAGTTCTCATGAGATCTGGTTGTTTGAAAGTGTGTAGCACTTTCCCCTTTGCTCTTTCTCTTCTCCTGTTCCACCATGGTAAGATATGCTTGCTTCCCCTTCACCTCCTGCCATGATTGTAAGTTTCCTGAGGCCTTCCAGCCATGCTTCCTGTACAGCCTGTGAAACTGTGAGTCAATTAAATCTCTTCATAAATTACCCAGTTTCAGGTAGTTCTTTACAGCAGTGTGAGAACGAACTAATACACTGCCTTTGTAAAAATTATAACAGTGAGAAAATGATGACCGTGAAAGAGATCTGATCTAACCAACCCCCATCTTGCCTTTACCCTCTAAACTTCCCCTCCTAGGCTTAGGCCAAGTTAACCTGGGGAGAAATTTGGTTTATAGTTTAAATGATAATAGGCCTTCCCAAAACTAACTCACTTTTGTAAAGCTAATGAAAGACCACCAGGTTAGGAGGCTAAGAGGAGCCTGAATTCAGCTAAGGTGTAGATGTAAACAATTACCAATCATGGTTTCACAGGTCACAAGATTTGCAACTTCCCCAATTACTCCTGCAAATAACATCACTATTGTAGAACCTAAGATTGGTCTTTTGAGATGTCTTCAGGTTTTTGCATTTCTAATGCCCAATGGCTCCACCCAGACCCACCAACTGGCCCTGTGGTCCAACCCAAAACTGAACTCTGCCTACATGAGGACCATTTTCCACACCTGTATGATTGCATCCCCATACAATCAGCAGCACCCATTCCCCAGCCATTCCCCTCCCCACAAAACTATCATTGAAAAACTCTAACCTCTAAATTTTGGGGGAGGTTGATATGAGTAATAATAAAACTCCAGTCTCCTGTTCAGCCAGCTTTGGGTGAATTAAGCTCTTTCTCTATTGCAATTCCCTTGTCTTGATAAATTGGCTCTATTGGGCAGCAGGCAAAATGAACTCATTAAGTGGTTACAAGGCTTGCTAAGAACATTAATGATTCAGTCAAACACACTTGCAAGGAAATGTTTAACCTAATTTAAAAAAATAAGTCTCAAATCTTCTAGCATATTAATTTTAATTACAAATAAAATGTGAGTAATTAAACAATAATACTGTTTTTTTAAATGCCCTTTACATGAAATTACTTAATTATTCATTATTTTGAATTGAGGGAGGAGATCACCCCTCATATTGTCTTATTCCCAAATTCTGCCTCCAAAGAAAGAAGAAGTAAAAACTAAAAGGCAGAAATGGAATCCACAGGCAGATAGCCCAGCTCCGTGCTCTGGGCCTGGTAGTTAAAAATCAACCCCTGACCTAACTGCTTGTGTTATCTATAGATTTCAGACATTGTATGGAAAAATATTGTGAAAATCCCTATCCTGTTCTGTTCCATTCTGATCACTGGTGCATGCAGCCCCCAGTCACGTACCACCTGCTTGCTCAATCGATCACGACCCTTTCAAGCAGACCCCCTTAGAGTTGTCAGCCCTTAAAAGGGACAGGAATTGCTCACCTGGGGAGCTCGGTTTTTGGAGATGTGAATCTGCCAATGCTCCCAGCTGAATAAAGCCCTTTCCTTCTACAACTTGGTGTCTGAGGGATTCTTGTCTGTGGCTCGTCCTGCTACAGAATGACTATTTTTTTGTATTGGATAATTCTATATATTTGTAATAATTTAAATTTTTCATTTCCAACTAATTTAATGTAATAAAATACAGAAAATTTGGAAATCATGTATACAGATTCAATTGAGCAAATGGTTTTGATCAGAGTGTTCTCTCCTGGAGAAATTAAAAGCCAGCAAGTTTTATATTTTATTTCTCAAATTTTCAGACACAAAACAGTGTCTAGTAAATAATAGGTCCTTAATAAATATTCATTGAATTATTGATTGAATGAATGAATTTCCCTGCATTCATGTAGATGTCTTTAGTAATAACTTAAAATTACAGATCCAGAGATTTGGTATGACTGCATCAGTTATACCATACTCTAACAAAGTATATGAGGGCCAAGGTTCTTATCTCCCTAAAGGTTCACTGAAAAACCACTGACTTGGGGCAGACTGACTAACAGAAGAAAACGCAGACAAATTTATTTAACATGTATTCATGGGAGCCTTCGGAATGAAGACTCAACTTCCCAAATAGGTATAGAAGCTTACATGTCATATGAGATTACAGGGAGAATAGGGACTTAGATCCTGTTGAAACAGGTTATGGGAGGAAGAAGAAGAGGAATTATATTGAGAGGCCATAATGATTACTAGGGAGAATGACTGGATAGGAAACAAAAATTAACTTGTAAATAGTTTTTGGATATAAATGATCTTTGGACAGCCAGGTGCAGTGGCTCACACCTGTAATCCCAGCACTTTGGGAGGCCGAGGTGGGCAGATCACCTGAGGTCAGCAGTTCAAGACCAGTTGGCCAACATGGTGAAACCTTGTCTCTACTAAAAATACAAAAATTAGCTGGGCATGGTGGTGCATACCGGTAGTCCCAGCTACTCAGGAAGCCAAGGCAGGAAAATTGCTTGAGCCTGGGAGGCGAGGTTGCAGTAAGCCAAGATCATGCCACTGCACTCCAGCCTGGGCAACAGTGTGAGACTTGGTCTCAAGAAAAAAATTAAAATTAAAAAATTAAATGATCCTTGGAGAGAGTCACTATCTTGAAAAAAGATATGTTCCAGTGTGGTCACATCTTGGTCTTCATTTCTGCAATAGATTATGAGATAGCAGGGAGGGAAAGAAAAAAACAGTTGTTCTCCTTGGTAAGTCTGGATCTTAGGCAGATAAAAGAATTCACCTTCTATGGAAGATATGGTTGGGGGCAGGGATCACGGTCGGGGGCAGGGATCAGACAGACCTTGTGGCTTCCTCAGTTCAGCATGTTGAAAAACCACATTTGGTGGTATTGGTTTCTAAGCCCAAACAAGCAGGACTATTTTTATTGAAATAGAAGAAAAAGGAAACAGTAGAATTTGCAAATGGTACTAAGTTATTGTAGAATAAATGAAACTATGTGAAATTTAAAAGAGCATATACTCTGGAATTAGAAAAAATGGAGTTTAAATATTAATCTCACCAGTTTTTAGCTGGGTGGCCTTAAACCAGAAAATTAACCCATGACATATTTTCTGTAATAAATTGATAATGAATAAGTATTTCCTACCTCATAATATTACTATAAAAAATATTAAGATTAAGAAACTGTAAACCAAAAAGTATCTTAGACAAATCTCAATCAATTTAAAAGTTTCATTTGCCAAGGTTAAGAACATGCCTGTGGCCAGGCATGGTGGCTCATGCCTGTAATCCCAGCACTTTGGGAAGCCGAGGTGGGTGGATCACCTGAGGTCAGGGGTTTGAGACCAGTCTGGCCAATATGGTGAAACCCCGTATCTACTAAAAACAGAAAAATTACCTGGGTGTGGTGGCACGTGCCTGTGGTCCCAGCTACTCAAGAGGCTGAGGCAGGAAAATCACTTGAACTCAGGAGGCAGGGGTGCAGTGAGCTGAGATTATGCCACTGCACTCCAGCATGGGCAACAGAGCAAGACTCCGGAAAAAACAACAACAAAAAAAGCACATGCCTGTGACACAGCCTAAGGAGGTCCTGAGAATGTATGGCCCAGGTGGTTGGGCTACAGCCTGGATTTGAGGGACTAAGGGGCTAAGTTGGCTGGACTTCCTGGGTCAATAGGGACTTCCCTGAGGAGACTAATCCCTAAGCCAAAATGAGCCATAGCTGCAAGCTAAGGGACTGAAACTTCAACCAATCATGCAGGGAGTTTAAGCTCTAGCTGCAGCCTGATGTTTTTAACCAATCAGGCCCGCCAACCCACAAGTGGATAGAAAATAAGCTAAGTCTATAGGACAGAAAAAGGAAACGGGAAGAGGTCATAAGGGGATATAAGCATAAGTCACCCAAGCCAGAAACGGCAACCCTTACGGGTCCCCTTCCACGGTGTGGAAGCTTTACTTTTGGTTTCACTTTAACTTTTGCTTTAATAAATCTTGCCGCCGCACACTTTGGGTCCGTGCGTTTCTCTAATTGAGCTATAACAACTCGCGCTGCGGTCCACAGCTTCATTCCTTGAAGCCTGTGAGACCACAAGCCCTTTGATCGAGAAAAACCTTCGATCGGAAGACTTCTCATCTCAGATTTATACATTTTAGAGAAACATAAGACATCAACCAATACACTTAAAATATACATTGGTTCCAGGTCATAGGTGGGTTCATAGATTTCCTGATTGGCAATTGGTTGAAAGAGTTTATCTAAAGACCTGGAATCAACAGAAGGGAAGTATGGGTTAACATAAGGGATTGTGGAGACCAAGGTTCTTATCATACAGATGAAGCCTCCAGGTAGCTGGCTTCAGAGAGAACAGATTGTAATGTTTCTTAACTTAAAAAGGTACCAGACTCTTCGTTAATTGTCTCCTGTGTCAGGAAAAGACCTGGAAAGGAAAAGGGATTCTCTACAGAATGTAGATTTTTCCCACAAGAGACAGATTTGCAGGGCCATTTGAAAATATGTCAAATAAATAGATTTTTGGGTAAAATATTTCTGTTTCTTTGGGCCTGCTATTCATCATATTGGTATCTTATTGCTAAAAAGAGCCTGCTTTGTCAGTCTTAATGTCTCTGTTTTAATGTTAATGCTGGTCAGTTGTGCCTGAATTCCAAAGGGAGGAGAGTATAATGAGGTATGTATGTCCAACCCCACTTCCCATCATGGCCTGAACTAGTCTTTCAGATTAACTTTGGAATGCCCTTGGCTGAGAAGAGGGGTCCATTCAGCTGGCTGGGGGGCTTAGAATTTTATTTTTGGTTTATAAAACCTATGTGGATACCTCCAGTGAAAGCAAAGAAAAAAGAGTTCTGTGGCATGCAAAAAGTATTTGCTTATATAATTCAAAATTAGTATAGATTAGCATTATATTAGCATGTGCTCTTAGCAATATAAGCAAGCTAAAATTAGTGGAGAAGAAATTGTCATATATATACTTGAAACATTAAAACATATACACTTGCTACAAATACTACTAAATAAATAAATAAAATGAATTTTCTTCTACTGCTACTAAAATTTTAGAAAAAATAATTAACAATGTAGATAATACCACTTTGATGACTTCAGATGCAAGGAAATTATGATGAAACCAATTATATTCACAGTTTTTTCTTTTTATTTTTTATTTCTCTTAATTTAAAAAAATTATGGATCTTGTATGATTTTTCATATTACTAAGCTATAAACACCTCTTCTATTATAAGCTCCATGATCATTTTTGCTGGTATAGTTCCTATACCAAGAAGTATACCTGGTACATCCCAGGTACACAAGAAATATCTGTTAAAGGAATGGCATGGAATGAGGTAATCCTATATATTCATCAGTTCATAAAATCCAATAGTGTTTCCGCATATGCATATACATTATACAACATTAAATGTTAGTGTCTTTCTAGTGGATTTTGATGTTAATTAGAAAAATACAGATTCAGGCAGTGTCTACTCTGTAATTAACTTGAGCTAATTTGACAAAAGAAAGTAGTTAGTCCTGGTAGAAACATTTTAATGGTCCTTTTCATTCAAAATTGTTAGTTCATTTCTGAATCCACACAAGGTACCCACTTGGGACCTAGGCTCTTTCTAAAGAATTCTTCCAGGCTGTGGTTTCTTCAAGTTTTGTCGCCTAAGTCTCCCCAGCCATTAGAATGCAATCTGGCTTCTGATTGCTTTCCCTGGCTTTGATCTACAATACTTGGAGACATTTGCAGAATTTACCCTTTAGTTTTCAGTACCACAACCCAGGGAGGAGGTGTCTCCACTAAACACCACAACACAGGGAATGTGTCTCTACCTCCCTCCCATTTCTACTGTGCTGTTGAAGGCTTTATGAATCTAGACACTTGCTTCTCTTTATCTCCCTGAGATTTAATTTCCTTATCTGAAAGTAAGAATAATAAATAATTATCTTACCTAACTCAAATTAGTGTGGCAGCAGCAAATAAGGTGAGATATATGAAAATGTTTTTTAAACCATCAGTTCTCATACCAACACAAAATGATATTATTTAACAACTTAAAAAATAATTCTGCATCTTTCAAATTGTACATATAGAAACAAAACGAGAGGGAAAAGTTGAGGACAACTACTTACTAAGTGCCTTTTAAAAGTGATATGCAGTGCATCTCATTTCATTTCCAGAACAATGCTATGAAGCAGTCATCATTCTCTTCATTTAACTGACTATGAAGAAACCGAGCTACAGAAAGGTCAAGTATCTCATGTAAGGCCACACAGCTAATTATCAATGTTACACTAAAGATTGGAAGATTCATATGAGTCTCTTCAGCAGAATTAAGAAAGGAAGGAAGCTAGAGAAACTATCAGTAAAGATTTGAAGAGAAACAACTTCAAGATAGGGTTGAACAAGATAGGGTGTGACCAATGCCAAGAGAAGAAAGCAGCGTGATTCCCTGGGGCGTGCAGAAAAGGATTAAAGAACTCAGCAGGGCTAGTTCAGGATCTGAAGGTGGCTGCACCTAGCTCTGGGTACATTCTACTTTTTGACCAATTAAAACCTCAGTTATGCCTCTATTTTAACATCTTAATCTTTATATTAGATTTTTTTGCCTCTAAGATATGAAAAATTGAGCAACCTTCCACTGGATTTGATCAGTTTAGAAAATCACTGTGGCTATTCAGGCCAAAATGTCTGGCTTTTATCACAACATTAAATGTAAATGTTCTGGATAACTACACTAATTTATTATTCAATTCTACTATGCTCAGACAACCACTAGAGTATGGGAACAATTTGTATACGAATATCAAAAAAATGAATAGAGCATATAGTCCTGTTGGGAGAGAGGAATTTTGGAAAACTCTCTTCCCATGGCAAAACTGAGATTTCAATTTGAAATGACAAAGAAGCATTTTAAAGAGGAGTTACATGTAGGAAAAATTATTTTCCCAATGTGAAAGTTGGGTAAGGAAATGTATTTTACAGAGAGGAAATTTTTGACCGAACTTTGAGTTCAATCAAAAGCAATAAAATTAGTGAATGAAGAGCTTACATCTTTAGAGGGAATTTGGCGAAAAAAGTTACTCTCAACTCAGCCTTAACAGTGTTAGGAGAAAAGTTGATGTATTATTTCCAAACAAAACTTTAACTTAAATTCTTAACAACAAAAAAAACCTTTATTATTTTTAATCCAGCTAGTAAATTGCACAGTAGACAAATTTAGACCATTAACATGAGTCAAGAATATGTCATCTGGAAACTCTCCAAAGGCCGGGGGGCAATGGAAGCCTAGGAAACCAGGAACCCATAGACACACTTCCAATTCTACAAGGACATACCACTGAGTCAACAAGAGCAATAGACTGATAAAATAACTATGTTGTCCACAGCTATATTGCGCAGGGCTGGATCCTTGTCCAATCTTTCTTTTTATAAAGCAAAACAAAATAAAAAATGGATTTCCAATGAATGGATTGATTTATAGGCTGTAACTGTTACACTTGCAGTTGTTTTTGGCAAAACTCTGTACTTTTCTATAAGATACGCTATTAAGTTAATCCCTAACCTTACCCAAAACCAGAAAAGGAAAGGAACACTGACCAGAGTTATGCACTCAAATAAAAGTCCTTTCTACACATATAAATATGTATCCAATGTCCTGAGTCATCCTCACGTAGTTGACTCCAAGCTGGTGTTCTGGCTGTGCTACCAACAAGTCAATCCAAGTCTCTATTATGCTGACAACTTGTGGGTGGTGTGTATGGGATGTGACCATCAAGTCTCATGGTCATGAGTCCACTCCTGCACTTGCTTTTCTCTAAAGTAGACCCCTGGTCCAGTGCAGTGTTATGTGGGATCCTGTACTGGTGAATCAAGCTCTCTGTAAGCCTTTGGTTAATAATGCTAGCTGAGACCCGGCCGGCAGGAAACAACTCCACACCTGAATGTGCATCCATTCCTGTGTGAATAAACCGCTGACGCTTCCAGGATGAAAGGCTCCATCCATTCAGTTGTGAACTTGTCAACTGTGGCCAGTAGGTCTCCTGAAGAAATGCCTCCATAAGGGGGATTTGGTGACAGTCTCAGTTGCTGGCAGTGATGGTGCTACATCAGCCATGGTGAAAGGGAGTGCAGGCTGCTGTGTGTTGCCGCTGTCTCAGTCACTTCCTTTGCCCATCATGCCAGCACTAGGGTGGCAAATGACAGAGGCTGGCAAACATTAATTGGCCAGACGATTTTGTCTACTTGGTTGCTTACTGTCTCTTTGAAGAAGGATGTTCTCTCTAGCGGGTGTAACATGTACAGAGATTGCCACACTTTGTGTTCACTCCCAAATGTTAATCCCTGTGCCTTGACTCCAGACCTCCTTGGCCCTAATCTTCCCCCCCCCCTTTTCTTTCTTCCAGACCCCTAATTAGAGGTCTATCTATATTCTAATCTCCTGCCATTTCTCTTTACCCACAAAGTTGTCTACCAGGTACACCACCATCAGGAGAATTTTTCCTTGCCACTGTTTTTCAAGACTACCCCTGATTGAGGCTTCAGTGCAATTGCCATCTATTTTAGCTCATCTCCATATACCAAGCCAGCCCAGCTGAAAATTAAGCTCAGGCTTTTAACTCCTGCTTTACCTGGTCACACAGGTCTTCCCAAACAGCCATAGTTGCAAGCTGAAGAAGGAGCACTGGTGCAACCATGGTGAGTGACGTCTGTGCTGCCTACTCATGCAGTTTGCTTTGTCCTCTGGCCCACCAGAGTTTGTGCCTCCTTTGTGACAGGAGGTGCAAAGTGCACTAATTTGTCTTTATCTTTGAAGAGGTATCTTGGCATGCTCATTGTCATAAATCCGTAAACATTTTACAGATATGGATGGTCTCTGAAACTTTACAATATTTAGCTCCCACCTTCTGGAGCTCATGTGTCTTCTCAAGGTTTCCAGTGTGTCTGCCTTTGGCTTATCTCACTAATCAACATAAAATCATTGATATAATGAATGGATATGATGATCTGCAGGATGCCAAGATGCAAATATGTTTGGACATTATTATGGCAGAGGACAGAAGAAGCCCTGAGGCAAAAGTATAAGCGTATATTATTGTACCTTCTATGTGACTACAAACTGTTTTCAAATTGTTATTTAAAAAATAAAATAGCATGCATTTCTGATGTTATATTAACCCACTTTATCAAAAATACTTTATATATCTGGTTTGAAGACTGGGATTGGGGCTTTAATGTGGTTGAGCTTATTGTAGTCTGCAGTCACAGGTGGGATTCATTCAGTTTCTGCAGGGGCCAAACAGGTGAATTAAATGAATGTACTGGGACCACTATCCCTGCATCCTTTAGATAAAGGGACAACAGACTTTTTCTATAAAGAGCCAGATGGTAAAAATTTTTGGCTTTGCAGACCACATACAGTCTTTGTGGCATATTTTTATTTTTTTAACAAGCTTTAAAAATGTAAAAACCATTCTTAGCTTGCAGGCTGTGTAAAAACTGGCCATGCACCAACTTTGTCCATGGTCCATAATTTTCCAGCTCCTGCTTCAGATCCTTAAAATGTCCCTAATCTTTTCTATCCCTCACCCTGGGATGTGATAGTTATTGATTTACTATCTTGGCTGTCATGGAGGGTAGCTTCTGAGACTTCCTCTTTATTTTTCACGCTGTGATAGACCTTATCTTTCAGACCAACACCCAATACGGGGATTGTGCCAATTGCAAGCATATCAATCCTAATTATACATTTAGGAACTGGGGAAACAATCACTGGGTGGGTCATCAGGTCCAAGGGAGTTTGTCCAGGAGTCCATTTATTTTCTAGCCCCCATAATTTATTATTAGCCTTGTCTATTATTTTGAGTTTTTTGGTAAAACTATGACTATGTATAACTTTCATAAAAATAAAAAATTAAGGAAAAATTCAGTTGGGACTTTCAGCCAAGCTAGCAGTTTATGAGCAAAAATACCTTCTTACTCCAATGATGTAAAATTACTGGGTAGGATACATCAGACTTTGTTGTAAAATCAGAGCAATTCTCAAAAATAAAAAAATAGAGAAAGAGAAATCTACAGGAACCAGAAATGAAGATACATTTCACTGTTAGAATAGTAAGAAAGGGCTTAAAACAACTGGGGTATAAACAAGTATAGGACATAGATGTTAACAGTACAGTCTCCTGTTGGGGATTTTAATGGTTCTGTGGGCATAGGATATAAGGCATCAGCGCTGTATATTTTGAAATAAATTCTTTGTCAAGCTGGAAGCCTCATAAATATGTTCTGTCATCAAGGAGAAATAATCACTGAGCCCTCCAACCACTCCTTTCTAAGCAGGAAGCAGTATAGCAGCTTGTCATCTGCCAATGCTCTCCATAGAAAAAGAGTTATTGGCAAGAAGCTAGAAACCCACGATAGTGCTGTGCTTGGATGATGAGTCCAAATTTATATCAATCAAATGGGGCTAGAAATGCTAAATCTGAATTTTTAAGAAGCCTTGTTTAGAGCTGGTTAAGAACCCAGGCGAATGCAAAAACCACCCTGTAAAGATTCTTCCAAAGCCCAGGACATTCAAGATTCTCAGAGAAGAAAATCCCCACACATGTTAATCTCACAATGAAAACAAAGATCAAACCACAAGAACAAATGAACCACCAAGAGGGAAAACTATCAAACATAAATGAGAGAAATGTCATCATACCCAAATCTAGAAAGAATAACATATTCTAAAATTTTGTAAAATAATGATATTTATGATACTTTATAAGACAAAAAGCAGGAAATGAATACATTTGGTATTAGAGTTAAATCTTCATATATCATTGATATGATGGTATTAGAGTTAAATCTTCATATATCATTGCAGCAAATCAATAGACAATGTCTAAAGTTAATACACATATATATGATATGTATTATTCAGAAAACCTAAAAACAGAAACAGGTAGAAGTGATTCCCAGTGGGGAGCAGGACAGAGAAAGGACCCAAAGTAATGTTTTTTAACTAGGAGCTCTTCTGTACTATATACTATTTATTACTTTCAAAAATAATAATAATTAGCAACTGTGTAAACTAGGGAGAGAAAATGCCAGGGTCAGAAATTTGTGTGGGGGTTTGGGGTCGTGTGTGTGTGTATGTGTGTGTGTGTCTGTGTGTGTGAATTCAAACTAATACTGAGATTAATGTAATACATGGAATGCATGGTTTTAAAAAAACACTAAGAGCTTATAATGAAAAGCAAAAGTCCCTTTTGACTCATCACTTAAAGCAACTAGGTAGCATACCCCAGGAATCCATCCCTATTTTTTCTCCCCTATCTCCCCTGTTGCAGAGCCCAGAAACAACTTGAGGAGAGTACAGACATCCCTCCCAAATTCTGTCTCGGAAGATGTTGTCTTTAAAAAACGATCAAAAGTTTTCATCATGTTAGTCAATATATACTTATTTTATTGTTTTGTTTTGTTTTGTTTTATTTTAAAATATAGCCTGGAAAGAGTATATAATCTTTTCAGTGCTTCGATTCTCCAAAAGTCTGATTATGAGCCTAGATCTGTTGGAAGTTACGGCAAAAATTTGTGAAGTAGTATGTTGACAATAATAAAGAAAAGAAAGAAATTCATCCATGAAACATTGTGGAAGAAGGATCAAAATGACTTAGGGAGCAAAAATGAAAAATATGTGAGGTGACAAAATTCATGAAGAGGATGAAGTTGGACTTTGGAAAAAGTAAAGAAAAGAAAGAGAAGTCTTCGTATCAGACAATCTTAATACAGGGAAATGAAAAAGAAGCTGAGAGAAAGATACGTAGGTACAAAACTTAGAGGGCAAATGTTAGGGATTTGGAACAGCCATGAGGAATATAAAACACCAGGGGTACTTTACCACAGGGATTCGATAAGATAGCTTTGTGGACTGGAGTGCTTAACTCACCATTTCTAAACCTGCATTTCTGGGACAATGTTATTTGAGTTTCAAAAACCATATTTTCTGATGTGTATGTATACACAATGGAATACTAAATGTTCAGCCAAAGGAAGGAAATCCTTTACGCATTGTCATTTATGACAACATGTGATCCTGGAGGACATTATGTTCAGGTGAAATAAACCAGGCACAGAAAGACAAATACTGCATTGTCTCACTTATCTGTGGACTCTGAAAAAGTTCAACTCAGAAGTAGGGAGCAGAAGGATGGTTACTAGGGACTGGGAACATGTTGGTCAAAGTTTCAGTTAGATAGGAGGAATAACTTCAAGCGATCTATTGTAAATCATGGTGACTATAGTTAATATATTGTATCCTAGAAAATTGTGAAGAGAGTAGATTTTAAATCTCCTCACCAAAAAAAGTGTGTAATATAAGGCATATATATTAATTAGCTCGATTTATCCATTCCACAACGTATACATATTTCAAAACAACATGTTAGGCATGATAAATATAGGTAATTTTTATTGTTTGTCTAAATAAATAAATGAATAAAAGAAAGAAGGATGTTTTATAAAAGCATATTTTCTGGTTCTGGCTCTGATATTAACTTCTATGATATCTGAAGAAATATTTTTGTGGTAACAATTCATCCCTAGCTGAACTATAGAGAAAGGTGAAAGTGAGATACCCATTCAAACCAAATAATTCCTCCATCCCCTTTTCCAACTCAGTCCCAGAACACCATGTTGGCAGCCAGGCTTACACCACCCAGATAGAAGATGGAAAGATTCTTCTATAGAGAAACTGGCTAGCCCGATATGAAAGACTAAGAGATGATATTTGAATGTTTCCCCTGCCCTCTTCCAAAAAGAGCTTGCCTAGCTACTTTCAGCCAAGAGTAGTCAGTCATATAACAATGAATTAACAGTGGAAGTCTTCTTTGGGGTTCTTGCAAAAGCTTTTGATCTTTTGATTCAGATGTGAGTCTTCTCCTTTGTTCTTTTGTTGTTGGAATGCAGGTATGATGACTGGAGCTGCTGCACTCATCTTGTGACCATGAAGAAAGGGTGCAAGAAAGTACAGAGACTGTATCATGTATCTCCTTAGAGTCCCAGAATTGACATTTGTCTACACTGCTCACTATGTGCGAAATACAAGACTTCACACGTTTGATATGTCATCACTGGTTTATTTTTGTTGTTACTTACAGTAGGAAACTTTCCTAACTTATACAACTACTGCCATCACTCTATCAAACACTAAGCTAATGAATCATATCTGAAACCTGAAATGTGTCAACAAAAGATAGAGCATCTTAGATTTCTGGATTTCTACTCCATTCCTTTATTTTATTTTTGCATTTATTTCTTCTTCCTGAAGAAATAAGGAATTATTTATTTCAGGTATGGAACAACATTTATGTCTGGTTTTTAAATATCCCTAAAATATGTAATCAACCTGTCTCTTCTGAGTAACGATAATTATCAGGTGTTGGGAAACTTCAAACTCGTGGTAATTAAACCATCTTCTGCTTCTTTTAATATTGAGAAATATTTGAAATTGAAGTGATAGGCTCAATATCTTCTAAATATCATTAAGATGTGCCACTTGTAGAAAGCATTTGAAATCATGGAAATAGTCTTTACTGGAATTAGCCATAAAGAAAAATTTTCCTCCACTGTAAAAAAATAATAATGTGAGTACCTTTATCCTCAAAAGCCAGCACACTTCAGTGTAAAAAAAAAAAAAAAAAAGCAGAGATGTAGTTCATGTTGCATTTTTGGCACCAAACACTGAAAAGCTATACACTCAGACATGATTTGATCATAATCTTGATTTTCACTATTTCTTTCAAAAGTGAATTAAGAGAAAAGAGGTATATTGTTGATCACCAACAATTCTTTGAAAATACAGTGGATAAATATTGAGGTAGAACATACTCATCTTATCAACCCCTCCCCTGATGTAGTGGATGCCCCATTACTGCTTATCTCTCTCCACACCTGTCCAAGCTACAACATGGGTCACAAAATATTCATTAACTTAGAAAACCTGGAGAACGACAGAAGCATTTAGCGATGAACAGACATAAAGTGGTCAGGCACTTCTCTCTCATATATTCAGGAATGATTCATATTCTACACATCAGCACAACTATGCAACTGCCTCTGCTGGCCCACACATGATTTTTCCAGATTGTACGCCATTGATATTATGCAATCTATAACTGTGTCATTTGATAAAGGGATTTTACCAATCACTCATCTGCTTTCTCTCCAAGCATAAAAGTTGACATTAACTTTGTGCCAAGTTTTAAAGTTTTCTCAGAAATAGTATCTTTTCTTTCTGATTTTGCCATGATAAATGTAACTGTGGCAAGCTGAAAGTTTTGTACTCGCCACCATCTTTAGCAACAAAATTCATACATTTCATACTGTAAATCATTAATTTGCATTTGTTCTGGACCAGAGAACTCATTCTACTTTTGTTTACAATTACACAAAAGTTTCCAGAGCTTTATTTCTCTATTTGGCAAAAGTATACAATGTCACCCAGGGTGTGAGGGATGAATAGTACAACAATATCCCATTTGTAGACATTTATAATGCATCTTATTTTCATTTTTTTCTTGTGCAAAACAATAACACTTGTAGATTTGCTTGCTCCGGCCCATAAATATGTGTATTCATAATTGATATCAAAATCTGAGTGCTAGAACCAAATAATTTCTATAATTCAAAAATTTTCATTCTTCTAAGAAATACAAATGCAGATCCCATTATGTGCCAAACACTGAGATTGAAGGTGAGCAAATAGCTTTATATCACAATATGACAGCAAGTACAGAAATGAATGGTTTGATTGAGTATATTTCAGTGAAAATTATGATTTAGAAGTTGGATCTTATTTTGAAATTAAACCAAATAAAGATCATTTAGTGCTTATGCTCATGGGACTCTAAATCTTCAGAATGTTAAAGGATGCTTGGAGATCATTTAGTGAAACCTGTGACTTGTATATGTACGTATCTATGCACTACTTTAATAGCTCACAAGCAATAATGAAAATCCCACCTGAGGCAGCCAATACAGTTTTGGACAAGTCTAATTTTTAGGATATAAAATTAAATATTCATGTCACCCAATATAAATAGAAAGTATTTCTTTATATAATCATAAATCCATGTCACCCAGTCTAACTATAAAATCTGTCTTTATATAAACATGAATATCAGTCTCCTTTTCTAACATTTTATCATTGATCACACTTCAACCCTCCAAGGGTAATGCACAATACATCTCTTCTGCCTTCTACATGGCAACCCTCCAAAAGTTTCAAAACAATAATTATGTCTGGCTTTAGTATTTCCATCTACAGACTAGTCAGAGTTTCTAAGCTTCCCTTATCTAGTTCCTGTCTTCTAAACACTCCAGTCCATCAATATCTTACTTAACCCATGGTAAGCGAGCATCAGATTGTGTCTGGTCTTAATGAGGTTAGTAAAAAGAGACTATCATTTGTCTTTTTCTGGACAAAAAAAAAATCTTTCCATTAATTTGTTTAGTATTTCATTGCTCTGGGAAATCACATCATACTGTTGACTCATGTTGTGTCTTCAGGTAATTATAACTTTTTTTCATGTGTGTGGCTAAGAAGCCACATCTTCTCCCACTAGAATTGTGCAGTGGTGATTTTTGAACATGCATGTTTTTCCTTCTGTGTGAATATAGAAGAGTACAGACATTCCTCTTAAATGCAATTCAAATAGTTTCACCCCATCATTCCATCCTCTCAAGATCTGTCAGGATCACTGGGTGCAGTGGCTCACGCCTGTAATCCCAGCACTTTCGGAGGCCGAGGTGGGCAAATCACGAGGTCAGGAGTTCGAGACCAGCCTGATCAACATGGTGAAACCCTATGTCTACTGAAAATCAAAAAAGTAGCCAAGTGTGGTGGCACGCCTGTAATCCCAGCTACTCAGGAGGCTGAGGCAGGAGAATCGCTTGAACCCAGGAGGCAGAGGTTGCAGTGAGCCAAGATGGTGCCACTGTACTCCAACCTGGGTGACAGAATGAGACTCCATCCCAAAAAAAGAAAATAAAAAATTTGTCAGGATCCTGATTCTGGCATTGCCTATATGTAATACATTGCCAATTTCATCTCATCTGCAAATTTTGTAAACAATCCATTCTTATGCTATACAATGTACTAATTAAAAAATAATAAACATGATATATGAAACATGCCACAGTAATATTGTAAAAACAGATAATGAATATGACAGTGCTAAGGAATTAGCTATTAAAACATCTCTCCTAGTTAACATGAATTTATCAGCTCATTTTCAGAACAGGTATTCCATTAATACTAATGGGTTTCACCATCCCATCATCCAGTTGTTTTTGCACTTTTTCTCAAAAAAACGTCATGAGAAATGCTGCTAGAGTCTCACAAAATTCAGCTATTCGGGGTCTACTCCATTCCTTGAACCAATGGGCCAGTAACACTGGTGAAAACTTAGGTTTCTAGATTGTAGAAGGGCATGGTTTTGCACTAAGTTAAAGAGGGAGCTAAAATAATATTTCAGAGTATCAGAAAATTATAATATAGAAGGTAAACTTGATTCATTAAAATAAAGAGAGAATGAGGTATTTAGAAGGCAGCTCAAAAAAATTCATTGACCCTGTGGTTTGGCTAAGAAGTCGTGCCCTGGGGGGACTTAGAGACAGCCGGCTTTGCCTTCAAAAGATGTAATTGGCCTGGCCCTAGTGTTTTTATGAAGCAAGATAGAGAGCAGAGAGTTTGTCAGTTCTGAAAGAGATGTTTTGTGTTCCACACAGGCCAGCATGGGAGTGGCATTCAAACTGCAGTGTCGTTCTATAAAGAATGTGTCCTGTCTTCTGAACGTCTCATATCCATGTCACCCAGTCTAACTTCTAGCTGACTCTTACAGTTCCTTCCTTTTTACAAGTAAGCTCTGTCTAAATATGGGCATGGGCCTCTGTGAGTCTAGATAACGTACAGCAACA
Source organism: Nomascus leucogenys (assembly GCF_006542625.1). NCBI lineage: Eukaryota > Metazoa > Chordata > Mammalia > Primates > Hylobatidae > Nomascus > Nomascus leucogenys. The sequence goes on from NC_044396.1 coordinate 33,037,297, forward strand.
GAGAGTGATCTTCATTAGAGAGAGGGAAGGCAGTAGGGAGGAGCTGCCAGACTTTCCTCCAGTTGCCTCCAGCACAAAGGACGCACAACAGAACAAGATAGCTCTAAGGAGCTACCAGGGATCTCAAACTCAAATGACAAGCAGCTGACAGAGACAAGAGAAGCAGGCAGGTTTGGCAAATGGAAATTAAGAGCCCCATCTCAGCAGGACAGCAGTGATGCAGTTCCAGCCAACTATTGCCACACAGGGTTGTAGGATCAGAGTTACTGAATCTTCTGATTATTTTTAAAAGAAGCCAGAAAACTGTATTTTGGTGAATCTGGTATCACTGAGAACCTAAAACAGCTATATGTAGCACCAGAGCAAGGAACCAGGCAGCTGGTTGCCGAGGTTTGCTCTAAGCTCTAAGATACAGGGAGAGGTGATGGGAAACTAAAATTTTCCACACTGTCAATCTATTTACCACAGATCTTCAGGGGAGGAGGAAGCAAAAACCCTGATTAGGACTGCAGAGTGCGTGATTGATGGAAGCATTCCATATTATGTGTCTTTCCAAAAAATGAATAAGGTAATTAGAATGCTGAAAAGAAACCCAAACTTCTGGGGGAAAAATGGTTTTCATTCCACTCTCTTTAACCCAATGATGGAGAAGGGCTACAAGATGCTGGTCCTTCTTGACTCCTTGATCATTGCGAAGCCAGCAAGTGGAATGAACGTGGAGCACTTTCTGCTTCAGAGACTGGAGTGTGGCTACTTCCTCATTTGAGCCTCCAGACTGACCATCATGTTAGTTCTCTTCTCTCCAAGAAGTTAAAATTTGAAATTTACCTTTGGGATTCAATACACTAATTCTTTGCATTATAAAATCTTTTTAATGATAAGAATGAAAGCATGTCTTTTGCAGCAACATGGATGGAGCTGGAGGCCGTTATCGTTAGTAAAATGACTGAGAAACAGAAAGTTAAAAACCACATATTCTCACTTGTGAGAGCTAAACAATGGATACACATAGACATATGGAGTGGAATAATAGACATTGGAGACTCCAAAATGTAGGAGGATGGGAGGGGGAATGACATATTGCCTATTGGGTACAATATACACTATTGAAGTGATGGGTACACTAAAAGCCCAGATTTCACCACTGTGCAATATATCCATGTAACACAACTGCACCTGGACCCCTAAATACATAACAAGTAAAAAAATTACAAACATAAAAAATTGCAGGGGATAGCAACAAATATAAATTTATAATTGAAAGCATATACTTGTCTTCAATTATATCATTCAATTAATCAATTTGTGTTAGATCCTGAAGTAGGCTCTGGTGATATAATTATTATCTTAATTTGGGTTCCCCCAAAAGCAGATCCTAAAACAAAGGTCCATGTTCTGGTGGTTTATTTGGTTGAGAAGTGGGAAAACGAAAAGAGAAGGCAGACAATAAAAATAAGCCAGCTACCACAGTGGATGATTGGGATTTTGTTCCACAGGGAGGCTCTGGGAAACATGCATCATAGAGTTATATTGCCCGAGGAGTGAGGGAGTTGAGATATGTATACACCAACTAATTCTTTTTGGTTAAGGAATTCTGGAGGATATGAATGGTGTTAATTTTCCTGCATGAGCAAAGTGGCTTTCCATAGCTTAAAGAAAGTTCTTAGGCAAAGAGACTGAGATTTGCTGGTGCGCCCTGAAGTAGTAAGTCCCCTGAGATATGGACAGACCATCAGCACCATCTGTTGCACTCCTAAGTCAGTCAAAGTCCTACCCAACTACAGCTTACAGTTAGTAAGGAGAAGTTAGAAAATAAACACAATACGATATGTATAATGATGAAAGTCCATATGTATTTTACCGTTAAACTTTCTAAGAGAACTTTTCAGTATCAATATTCTGTATTCATCTAAAAATAATCATGATGAAATCATAGCTAGTATTGTTTGTGTATTTACTGTTTATCAGCAACTTACTTGATCCTAGCCTTCTTCTATGAAGTATTAAATTCACAGAGTATTTTTCTTTCTATGATTAATATTCTTTTATTCCTCACTCATTTCTAATTATGTCACTTTGCAATATTTTGTGAACCATTTTAAGCCACCGTGGATCTTCCTCTGGATCAGAGAAAGAGATTGCGCAAGTGAGCAAATGAAAGAAAAGAGGACTGGGAGAAAGGAGAAAGAGAAAATAGAATAAAACACATTTTTTTAATTTGATGCAGTAGCCTTTTGAGAAGCAAAATAGATTTGATACAATCTAACTTTTCTTTCCACTTACAATATAATATATGGCTCCCTGCATTGGTAAGGAGATAGAGAAATCTTCTTGCAGCAAAATATTTGTTCTCCCTAAGAGGGCCTCTTGAATAAGTGAAGTAAATGATAGATGGCCCTGTTAGAGGAGCTGATGAGAAAATTCATACTAAGTAGAAGGAATTTTAGAAAACGTTACAGAGCTGATCAAATGGACATGTATACTAGGTCATTTATCTAAAATGCTCTGGTTAGGAGTAGTATGTATAAAGAAAAATCTTTGGGGAGTGTTGAAAATGGTCTCAAGAATCCAGAAAGCATGGTGATTGAAATAATAACAGAGAAGCTTAGATGATGAGCTATATTCCCTTTCCAGAACCATCTTGATATACTAGGATACCTGGGGAGCTCTAAATGAATATAAGGTTTCTACACGGAGAATATTAGCAGGACCAATTCAAGGCATGTGCCTATTTGTCAACAATGGTGTAACTTTTTTGCAAAATTTTATGGAGCTGTCAGACAATAGTAATTACAAAGAGAGGTAGAGCTGTATAGTGAAAACAGCATACCAGCTCAGTGAAAAGATATAGGTTCAAATTCAGCACCACCACCTAGCAGTAGCTTGATGACTTGCCCCAAGTCATCTAATCTTTCTAAGCCTCATGTCTCAATCTACAAAATGGAGCTAATATTAATACCTAGAATTGGCAGGTATTAATAATACATGATGACAACAATAATTGAATGAGATAAAGGATGCATACAAATAATGGTTATTTACATATTTCCCACTGTCAAATTAAGCAATCAAAAGATACTTCATTTGGTGTCCTAACATGATTGTTAACATACGTATTTCCCACTGTCAAATTAATCAATCGAAAGATGCTTTGTTTGGTGTCCTAACATGATTGTTATCAGAGAATGTAAGAAGATTCTGGATTATAATCTGCTTTTTTATAGCATCCCTATCTCAACTCTATCCTTACCAAAACTATACAGTTTTAATGAATGAAGACTGATTTAGAAATAGTGGGCTCTCTCACCACTGTAACATTGTGGTTTCTAATATCATGAGTCTAGTAATAGAGTATTGGCATCTGAAATGCCTCTTACATGAGAAGAGATATTTCTTTCCTGTCAGCTGCACATAATAAACAATGTGTGCTTGTTTTTGTTTGTTTGGTTTTGGTTTTTTACAATAAACAAGGTGTGTGACCTCTAACTCTGCCTCAGCCTGGGGCATTATTTTGTTATCAAACAAGATGCCTGTCCTGATGTGGCCGTATAAAGACCCTAAGCCTCTGTGGCTGTATGCACTCTACTTGATTGCTTGTACGTACCAGGATGATACATATTTTCAGGACACTGAGTATATGTACAACTCCGTTCAAAAACAATTCATCAGGTTAATAGTCCTTGAGTTACACATATGCCACCATTTTTCCATGGCCAAGTTGCTTCAGTTTGAACTAATCATATATTAAGTAAGTCCTCATAAGCAAGATTTTTATGCTTAAGTTTGTTGGCTTCCTACTTAACTTTTCAAAACACGTCCATAACACTCGAAGTGTGGCCTGTAATCCTAGTTCAGCTTGAGTCCATTGTAAGGATTTATTGATTGATTACTTTGAAAACACTAATGCAAGATCAGAAGGGTAGGAAAATTTCCCACACAATCCTGATGATATAAAATAAGATAGCAAGACGGACAGAAAGGCTCCAAACCTATTTATTCATTATTTGCAAATAAAATTTTTAAAGTGGGTTTGCTGAAATAAACCCAACTGGCAGGTGCCAGATCAGCTCTGCTATTGATACACTGTCAAGGCAGCCAGCTCTGCCAAGTCCACTGTTGTCTTTGGCACCAGGTTAGCTGTTCTTCCATCAGTATGCTGCATGTGAGAAGCTAAAAATAGAAAGCAAATACATTAACTGGGTAATTGCATTCAATAAATCATGGTCTTCAGCATTTAATTATATAGTTTGTAAGAACATATTAACCAAGATAAGTCTCAATGTGTATGTAAAGAGTATACTTAGGTCAGTAGCAACTAACTCACTCCACCCATAACAACCACCATTAGAAACCACAGCCATAGTTGTTTCTTTAGAGTCCAAGAAATGTCATTCTTATGTCCAAGTATGATTAGAAAGTTACACTAAAAATTGATGAGGGTACAGGACACTTCCCAAACTCCAGTTGTGGAGGAAAGGAAGAAGTACTCCTAGGAACTTTATCCCTCAGGAGCTTGACAAAACCCAACAGTGATATTTTGGAAATGCCTTACAAGTTAAAAGCAAATATTCTTTACCAATAACTTCTGTAGAAAAAGATAAAATATATTCCGATTGTTAAGTACTCAAAATGCCTGTGGATCAAAGTAGAGGAATGAATGAATGTGCTAGTTTAATAATTTTTAACTTTAATAATTAGACTTTAATGCTTGTTCTTCTAATATTTTATTAGTGGAATCACTAGAATGTACAAGAAATAGAGGTATATATTGAAAAAGTTGTAGCAAAAGCAGTACATTGCAGAAGAGTATTCTCTCTGTAAAAGGCTGAGAAGAGAATGGCATGAGTGTGGAATGGCATATGAACAAGTTTGTTGAATTTAGATCTGGCACACAAATCTCCATTTTTATGCAAGACCCCAATATTTGGATCAAGATGTAACTCTTAGAAATGTCCTAGGCAAGCACGTCTTTCAACAACACTTCCCAATTTATGGTCCGTATTCTTCAGCTGACGGCAGGATGGATGCCTTTCCTCTCAGCGGACCTTAAAGCTCAATCCAGAGCTGATTCTTAGATCCTAAGATTAAGTTAAAGAGGCAAATATAAAATATATCCCTTGGCCTAAATGACCTACTGTACCTCTCTACCTTTTGAATTTCCTAAAAAATTGTTCATATCTACATTACTTTCCAGTCCTGCCAGAGAAGTAAAAAGGACCAATAGAACACATGAACTTCACATTTGGCTTCAGCCATTCAGGTCTATCCCTGCCAAGCCCATCATTTTCAGTGAGAATTGAATATTCATATTTCCTGCTTTTCTCAATTATATTAAGCCAGACACCTGCTATGTTGGTCTAGCCATCATCAGATACAAGAGGATTTGCCCACATTTGCCAGCTTGGACAAAGAAGTTTTAATTCCCTTTTAAGAGGCAGTATATCCCTCCTCTATGCAATATTGGAAGCCAGGATGGAAAGAAGAATGGCTATGAATTAATGTTTTAGAAAAATAATATATCTTAGTTTTCCTATTTCCCTCACTTTGGGGCTTGCATTCATCTTCCTTAAGGTATGTTTTTATTGAAATGGTTTCCTTCATTTCCACTGCAATGTATCAAACTGCTAATTCTAAGACAACTGACCTATTTCATTTTCTGGGAACAGCCTATTTTCACATATAATATTAATAAAACTAACATTAATCAAGGGTTTACCATGTGCCAGGCACTGTGCCATGGTCTTTTAAATGCATATCTCATTTAATAACCATGACTCTATAAGGTATGTTCTACTATTATTCCCAATTTACAGATGGAAACGGAGGCTTAGAGAGGAGAAATAACTTGTGAATGGTTACATAGCTTGTTAGTGAGATAGAATAATTTAAACCAGGTCTACCTGACTCCAAAGCCTATTCATGTTTCTAGTATGACTGTTTGAAGCCTTACTGACATAATTCACAATGAAAAGCATCAAGAAAGTGCAATGAAGGACAGATTCTGTACCTATACTTTAGTATTTATTGACTGTTGATTTAAGTCATAGGAGAAACTGCCGAGGGCAGAAAAATAAAATACATTAATATCCAAACAGGGAATATCATGTGGCCTTCTTCATTGAGAAAGGAGACTTCAGGTAATAATTCTGTGTATTGTCAGATCCATAAATGAAACCACAACAACCTTCACTACTCAGTGAAGCCACTGTGCTTCATAATTCCCAACAGTGCTTCGGCCTCAAGAAGAACAGTATGTTCCCTTTTCTGGATTTTTGAGAATCTTTCAATCTCTTTGTGTGAAAACAAAATCATCAAAAGCAGAAATTCCAGCGTCAGCTGGTTATTCACTAATTTATTCGTGGAGTGCATTATGCAAAGCACTGAAGATAAGATAAGATTCTGACCACACAGAATTTGCTGTCCAGAAGGAGAGCTAGACATGTGAAGGAAACCTTGCCTCAGCATGTGATAAGTGTGCAAAGTGCAGCAAAGGCAGCAAAATAGAGTGACCGTCTGTGGCTGCATCATAAAACATGGCATTAGAACATAAGAAAAACATCACTGTATTTTCATTTCTATTTTTCCTATCATTTAAAAAAAAAAAAACGAGTAATAGTAACTCTATAGGTTTCTTGGCCCAGAGAAGAGACATGTCATCTGATACCAAACATTTTCCTGTAGGTAATAATTTTCTGTTCATTCCGTCCTATGACAAGAATCCTATCGGCCTATGTGTGTAACTATGCCCCCATGGAATGGTGGGAGCCAAGCCTAAGTCTTGCTAACATGGATTTCCCCTTCAGTGGAATTCTCTCAAGGAGGCTATGTAAATAAAGAGAGAATTGCTGCCCCTGAGTTCAATACCACAGATTTTCTTTCCCACACAGGACAAGTGACCATCTCCCACTCACCACTTTTGGGTCAGTTTTCCAAAATCATCACTGTTGCCATGTTTCCTCATTCTTGGGCTCTGGACACCACAACAGTTCCTATGGTCCAGCAGAGTCCACACTCCCCCTAATCCCCCCATCAAATGGCCAAACCTCACTCAACAAACCATTTTCCCTACTTCATTCAAGTTGGTTTCCTCAGTGGGGCACAAAATTGCCACGTATATTCCTGCTTCTGTGATTTTTTTTCGGCTTTCCCCCTCACTTGGAAGGCCAAGCCTCTCTCTGTCTCTCCAGCCTTCAGGTTCTTCCCATTTAAAGCCCTTCTTTTTTATTTATTTATTTATTTATTATTATACTTTAAGTTTTAGGGTACATGTGCACAATGTGCAGGTTTGTTACATATGTATACATGTGCCATACTGGTGTGCTACACCCATTAACTCATCATTTTAAAACCTTTCTTAATGACTTCAACTCTCTCCTGAATGATAACGTAACACTTTGGGCTCTGTCAAAAAATTAAGTGCTTGATTATATTGGATCTTGTATTGCTCTTTAACCATTTTTTGTATATATGTTTAAATGCCACCTCTATGACAGCAAGAATTGTGCCTCATATGCGGAGGGACCACCTAATCTATCACCCAAACTGAGAGTAAAAAGAAGGTATTAATAGTGACTTTTAGATATCAGACATAATCAAGGGATGTCCCTGGAAAATGGTCACCCTATTTCATTTGTATGTGTCACAGTTCTTGGTATAGAACCTAGGTCAACAATTACTTGACTTAGATTGCTGCACTGCTTTCCGAAGGACAAACAGAATTTTACCTATAAATCTTTGGATTTGGAATAACTTTTAGATTTCATAATCGTATCATGGGAATTGCTGTCAGTTTTGAATAACTGAAACACGGAAAGTTAAGAGGGAAATGGGTAATATTTTAAGCTGTGGAACCCAAAGGAAAGGAATTATAAAAAAAAAAAATTGCATAGTAACTAGTGTAACTTTATTCTGCAGGTGACAGAGCACCATTTGTGATTTTTAAGTAGTAGGGTAGTTTTGCATGTGAATATGTGGGTTTGAAATGGTAAAGGATAAACTTGGAAAATCTGAGAATGGCTGAAAAGAGACTTTGGGCAATGGTTACCATAGTCTAACTAAAAAATGATGAGGGCTTGAACTTGGCCAGTGGTAATGAGAGAACACAGACTTCAGAGATTTTTTGACTTACTGTATAGGGGATAAAACAGAAGGAATCAAGATGACTAGGTTTATGGGCTTTTAGGAAACTCAGTGGACATATCCAGAAAAATAAGATTTGCCTCACAGAAACAACAAGCAGAATGCAGGAGAACCAGACATCTACTGATGTTCCTCTGTGTGTTGTCTTTATAGCAAGTCCATTTTTGCCAGTTCCCAGGAGCAGTAATGTGGATCTAGGATCAGGTATCTCATAACATCATGGTTTTTCTGAAATGGGAAAAGCATACTCATCCATTCGATGATTCAGGCTAATTTTATGATTGCTTATCCAAGTTAGGCAGAAATCTTCTCCTTCTTTCATAGCTATATATCATAAAACTATTGCAGAATCAGTAATGTATTCTATGATGTTTAGTTGTCATTATTTTCCGATATCCTTAGAACAAAGAATGAATACATAATGGAATGCTGTTACAAATGCAATGTCTACTATAATAGCTGGTCCTGAGTGAATGACTAAAAGCTCAGTCATTTAAAGAGCAACTTTATATGTCTAACCTCACTGATGCAAATATAATCTGCTAATATATCCTGGAATCAAAAATTCAATCTGAATGTATGATGTATAGAAGAAAATTATTAATTGGAATGTTCAATTAATGTTCAGCCTATCGTATAATTTTATGGTATAACTTCACTTTTTAGAATCTTCTAGTTTTTGTAAGCAACTTCCATACAAAATTTCCAGATCAAATTATAATTTTAATTAGTATTTTAAATGAACATTTATCCATTAAACCAATATTATTGTATACAATTGTAGATTGAACTCAATTTTCTCTTGCCTCCAATAAAGAAGGAACAACATAGATATGTATGCACTTTTCTGAGCAAAATCATGTATTCCTCACTATATTAGTTCCTAAGTCACTTCATCCTGTCGAAATCCGTGACCACTTGGAAGGAAAGAAGTCTTTGGCCAACTATCCCGTAAGGTGGCCCTGGGACACACAGCCTTTAGCAGAAGAAGAAATCACTGCATTTCAAGAAAATCCTGGTTCAACAAAAGGCAAGAGTTAGCCCTCCAACTTCTCCTAAGTAGAAGGTATTCCAATATAACTGGAATTAAGCATGACTCCTGTAGGTAGACAAAACATATAACCAATATATAATATCATTTAAGAGTTCTGGAAAGATCCTTCTGGCCAAAAATAATCTCCACCCACTGCTTAGTAGTGCCTCTGAGAGTATGGAGTTTCTTAACACATAACTAAAGACAGTGCTTTAAATGTATATAACCCTGTAAAAGATGACTTCTTTGAAATGCATGCCAATGCACAGATGGCTTGTCCAATACTTTATCTTGACAGTACCCTTTAATAAGGAGGAAAAATGAATGCCTTCCTATCCAAAAGCTACCCATGCTTTAATACACAGTTCTAATTCTATTCAGTTGGTGCAAAAGTAATTGCGGTTCTTGCCAGAAGAAACACAATTACCTTTGCACTAACCTAATAGTGTGTGTAAAGCCTTATTCTGAAAAACTATGGTTCAAATGTCTACCCTCATTATATGCTGCCTACTGTTATTGTGAGTTTATCTTATTCCTCCGTAAGAATATAAACTCTGAGCATTTGATGGAATGTTATAACTCTTTCTATTCCTCAAGGCCCTAGCTCAGTGTCTTATTGATCTAATTAATACCCAATAATAATTATTTACACATATAACTTTAACTGTGTGTCCAGCAGAGCACTAGCTCTATGGTCTCATTTATTTATTGTGATCAGAAATGACCTCATAAAGTAGAACAGAGTTTACTTTCATTTTAAGATTAAGCTGCCAGGGCTTGCAGCAGTTAAGCAACTTATTCAAGTTACACAGCCAGCAAATGGTGCAAGCAGAATTCAAGTCCTGGAAGTCTGACTCCAGAGCCCATGTCTGTAACTCCTACACTGTACTGCCTCTATGAGCATTTGTTAAAACAGGAACGAGCACAAGAGCATCAAGTACTTAGTGTCACAGAGAGTGCAGAAAACAGAAACTAATTGTAATGAAAATCACATCATTTCACACCAAAGTTCTGTTAAAAGTTGTTTCTACCCAGAATCACAGGCTCAAAGATTTCTCTTTATCCAGTAAGTGTGCCTTTCTCACTTACAATAAGGAAAGAGAGGCTGTCATATGCATGTGTCGTGAAGAAAGAAACCTGGAAACGTTGCTTCCAAATGAGCAACTTCTAAAGGAGGAAAGAAACAAGCAGTCCAGGTGATACTTTTGGATGTGTCCATGTTAAAGGAATGCCCAATCATCTAAATGTTTTTGTTTCATTTTTTTTCATTTTTTAACCACTTTTGTTTTGTTTTTTAACCATGCCACATAACACATCTTCTCACACAAGTAGTTGATGCCCTGCCCATTTATAGACAGAAAATCTGGAATACAATGTGAAAACTAAGTAAATGAAACAAATTCCTAGTAATTCCTCAAGATCAGAAGAGGAAGTAGAGGCGATATGCCCCTGGAAAGCCATATTGGATCTGTGCATAGGGATAATTTGCTGACATATTCATGGAGGGCAAATACTGAGGAACTATATTCCTTATCACATGGGACCTGCCACTTTTGCCTGAAGGAATCGTGAACTCCATAGGTTTGATGCTGCTGCTGAGAATAACATAAGAATGTAAATGAGGCAAATAGTATCAAATTAAGCTACTTGATTCTGGAAGAAAGATGACCCCCCTACACACAAAAAAAACCCCTTCAGTTTGGTTTGAGAAGCATGTGGGAAGTCTAACAGAAAGTCCTTCCCCCTTCACCACCGTACTGCTCCTTTATCCCCATTCCACCTCATACCACAAAAAGTCTATCTCCATTACACCAGATTTCTCTTTTAGACTCCTCCCCTGCTAAAGACCAACTCCCATGTCTATATCACCATTGTTTTATTCCTTTGTCTAGCCTGTTTAAAATAAATGATGGTTAAGTTATGTAATCCATTTCCATCATCAACCATAACAAACAAAAAATTGGGTATTTTCCCAGCAGTTTTCAAGCTTTTTACTCCCCCTTCTCCTTGTTGTGCACTGGTGTTTTTTATTATTAATAGGAAAATTATTCAAGAGAAGAGAAGCTTATTTTAGTTAATAATACACTGAGGAGCCAATTTTTGGTTTTAGCCTCCAGAGTAATGAGCAAATCTGAACTGGCCTAGCTCCAGTCAGACCAAAACAAAGCCACAGGGGTGAACAACTTATTAGAAAGGGAGTTGTTATTGCCCAAAATGAAGGTTTCTCTGGAGAGCAGCAATTCAAAGAACTGAGATATAAGAAGGTAGAACTTTATTACACTGATGTAGGCAAATAATCCCAGTCTTATTTTTAGTTATAAGAAGAAAAATCTCTACAATAAGGCATGGACTTCACAAGATAAGGCCAACATAGTCAAAAAACAGACTTTAGGACTACAATGTCAGAAACGATATATTGTCTATATACTAGTAACCAAATTCTGTAGATGCCAATACTGCATCTATTCCAAGTGCCATCCTAGAAGGTAAGTAGAACTGACCACTGACCTGGCTTAACCTTGCCCTGGCTGAAGGCACTGTTCTGAGAACGATTACTGCTGCTTATTTTTACTAGCGTCCAAATGCACTGGGTGTCCCAAAGGCAGCTAGTCTGTGACAGAGCTAAAACCCAATCCCAGGCATTCTGATTTCAATGTCCACTAGCTTGGTAACCTCTCAGTGTCACGGTTTCTTCAACTGTTAAATGAAAATGGTAATATTAGCTCCCTAAATGGGTCATTATAAGATTATAAGGATTAAATAATTTAAAATACATAAAGTACTCAGGATACATTGTAAGTACGCGATAAATATCAACTACTAGTTTTTTCCCAAAACAAACTACGACCCCCCAAAAATGCTTTACTGCAATCAGGATACAGTCTTAGATTCCCAGGAAGTTCTACTGGATCCAAGATGAATTCCATTACCTGAATGGCTTAAAACAAATATAGGAGAAAAGGTCTGTTCTGCCAACTTCCACCCTATTGCCCAAATCTTCTATTCCAAAGTGAAGAATTGGAATAGGTTTAATAAGAAACAGAAGAAAGCTCAAAAGACACAGTGTAATTATCTAGGACAAGATTATTTTTCATACTTGACATTAAAAGTTGGCCTCTAGAAATGTGACTCAATTTTGTGATTTCAAATTTGACCAACACATAGATAGAGGAAGACAGTAAGGAAGCTAGGAGCTTCTGTAGGGCAACAACTTCCTTTTATGACTGACAAGGACAATACCATTCACATATCGTCCAAACAAGAAATCATAGACTAAGGGGTCTTCAGTTCCTCATTTGCTCTCACTTGCCAAAAGCAAATGATGCTTAACGTTTCTCTGCCTATGCAACCAATATTCTAGTTCAGACCTTTAGTATCCATTTCCCGAACTTCTGAATAGTCATCCTGGAAGTAATCTCTTTATTCCACAATCCAACTCCTAGAGTGACAGTACAGTTAATGTGTCTGACTGCAAAAATAGCCCAGTACTTTGCAGTGCAGTTCCATCCATCAAGAGACAGAGTCGGCCGGGCGAGCTGGCTCACACTTGTAATCCCAGCACTTTGGGAGGCCAAGGCGGGTGATCATGAGGTCAGGAGATCGAGACCATCCTGGCTCACACAGTGAAACTCCATCTCTACCAAAAATACAAAAAATTAGCTGGGTGTGGTGGCATGCGCCTATAATACCAGCTACTCAGGAGGCTAAAGCAGGAGAATTGCTTGAACCTGGAAGGCAGAGGTTGCAGTGAACCAAGATTGCACCACTGCACTCCAGCCTGGGCAACAGAGAGAGACTCCATCTCAAAAAAAAAAAAAAAAAGAGAGAGTCCATTTCTTCACTCACTCAGGGATCACCATGGGAATTGGGAACAGCCTGGCTAATTCCTCTGGCCAATAGATAGCAATAGAAGTGACGTTGTGAGTTCCAAGCCTAGGCCTCAAAAAACCCTACAGCCTCTGCTTTTGCTGTTCTTAGAACCTAGTGTCTGCCATATAAAAACCCCAGGCTAGCCTGCTGCATAATGAAGGATTTGTGGCCTAGCAACCCTGACACCCTGACAGGGTCCAGTTATCCTAGAAGCTTCTGCTGCCAGCTCAACCTACCAGCTGGCTACACACATAGGAGAGAACCTAGCAGGATTAGCTGAGCTGGTCCAGACAAAAAGAATTGGCCAACTGACCCACAGAAGAACTAAATAAATAGTGATTGCTTTAAGCCACTAACTTTTCAGGTAGTTTGCTATTCAGCAAAAAAGATTCCATTTAATATAGATTTCATTTAATCTTTTAAAAATTGCAGGTAAAAATATCATTTAACATAGAAGCAACATTCATAAAAAAGAAATTATAGGAAATAAAGATCAATAGAAACACTTTTATAATTAGGAGATTTTAATTTCCACTTCTCAGTCCATGAAAGCTAAGTGGGAAAAAATATGTAAGGATATAAAATATCTGAATAATATAATTACAAAGTAGACTTGATTAATATTTATTGAACTGTCTGCCTTAAAAATACAGAATACCCTTTTGAAGGCAATAAAAGTAGAAATTAAATACAAAACCAAATAACAGAAAGGTCTTCTACCTGGAAATTTAAAACTAGCAAGCAAAATTTCCAGAAAGTAATAATAATAACACTATTATAAGGTCTGTAAAGCACAGCTAAAACACTGTTTAGAAAAAATTTTGGCATTTAACTTAGGTCACCAAGATGGCTGACTAGACTCAATCAGGAGGAACATCTTCCACCAAGGGACCAGGACATCAGAAAGACTGGTGCACTCCCAGCAGATCTTCAGAGGGAAAGCATTGAGGGTGAATGGAGGGAAGACACAGATGCTGAGTTGAAAGGGGAGGAAGCTGGGAACCCTGTACAAGGCTACCATGGACTAGAATTTGTTCCTGGTCCATAATGACTCCTGGGGAAGAGGTGAGTTGAACTGGCAAGAGCAACTGCTCTCACCATAGTCCTCTGGCATCCTGGCAGAAGGAGACCCCTTGGCCACCACAGACACTTGAGATGTCAGGGAGAACTGCTTACACAAGTGGTAGGGGCAGAACTCCAGCTGGTGCGGAGCCCAGAGGGTCTGGTGTGGGAGTGGCTACAGTGAAGCACAGCCAGGGATGCCCATTCCCCTAGGCTGGACTTGTGCCCACAGGAGACTTTTAGTCTTAGGGGAAAAGTTAGATCTGAACTCTGCAGGACGGTACTACCTGCAAGATGGGGCCAGTCTGACCTGAGCACCCCTCAGTCTGCTGGCATCTCCTGGGGCCCCAGCTTGGCCATGGCTGCTTGCGGTGCAGCCTCCAGGTACCTCCTGGGGGCCTACATCACAGCTCCTGTGCTGGCTGACCATACCTGACTGGTAGAGTGTACCAGCAGAGAAGCCCCCATAGACACACACCAGCCTACCCATGCCCTCCCTGTACTGCAGCCTCCCACCTGCCACTTTGCCTGCATACACTCGACCATGGCCACCCCCAACATCACTTGGCCAGCACGGCTGTGCACCAGTGGACCTTACTTTTCCTTCCCCACCAACACATGTGTGCATGTGCACCCAACCATGTCACTGCTGCGAGTGTGAGTGCACTCTGCCCCTCTCCCCTTGCCACACTGCCATTGTTGTCAGTGTTGGCAGGCAGGAAACCTACCAGCCCCACCCCTACTAGCTTCTCCACACCCCCACCGCCCCACCAGCACCCTGTGCCTGTGCTAACACTGCTGCCAGCGCAGGACTAGGCAAAAAGAACTGTAAAGCCGTCCTGGCTCTGAGCAGTCACTGCCACTGACACGAATGTGCACATAGGACACACACTGTCCTGCTCCCACTAGCGCCCTGCTGCCATCCTAACACCACCATCCGCAAGAATGCACACCCAGTTGCTGGCAAAGGGGAGGGCACCACCCCAACCATGCTGCTAATGTGACTACTGTGAACATCCACATGAAAGCCAGTACCCCAGCACATACTAGCACCTTGCCCCAGCTGATGAGTGTGCAGTGCACTGCACTGCCCTTACCACTGCTGCTGGTATATGTGAATGAAGACAGATTCCACTGCCACTGCCCTATGAAGTGCTTTGGCTGGCACCACCCATTACAGTATTGTGACCAGCAGTCTGGGAGTACCTGGGCCCCTCCAACACAGCAGGTTTCTAACCTTAAGGAGCCAGAAAACAAAGCCAGTCTTTATATCAGTCTCCCAGGGTTAGAGAATGCAGCCTAGGAGTCCTGAGCTGAGCCTTGGCCCCCTAAAATCTTCCAATAACAAAGCCAGTTGACTGAGTTCACCTTATACCACAAACCCCCAAGGTCATCAAATAGAATTAAAAAAAAAAAAAACCATCCAAAGGACAGCAACTTCAAAGATTTAAGGAATATTAGCCCACAAAGATGAGAAAGAACCAGCACAAGAACTCTGACAACTCAAAAAACCAACTCCAAGCAACTGCACTAGTATTCCAGCAAAGGTGCTTAACCAGGCTGAGATGGCTGAAACGATAACAACAGAATCAAGAATAAGGAATCTGGTTGGGAATGAAGATCACTGAGGTTCAAGAAAATGTTGAAACCCAATCTAAGGAAGATAAGAATCCTAATAAAGTGATACAGGAGCTGACAGACAAAATAGCCAGTAGAGAAAAGAATGTAACTGACCTGATAGAGCTGAAAAACACACTACAAGAGCTTCATAATGCAATCACAAGTATTAACAGAATGATAGACCAAGATGAGGAAACAATCTCAGAGATTGAACACTGGCTTTCTGAAATAAGGCAGTCAGACAAAAATAAAGAGAACAGAATGCAAAGGGACAAACAGAGCCTCTGAGAAATACAGGATTATGTAAAGAGACCAAATTTATGACTCATTGGTATCCCTGAAAGAGATGAGGAGAATGGATGTAATCTGAAAAACATATTTCAGGATATTATTTATGACAACTTCCCCAACATAGCTAAAGTGGCAAACATTCAAGTTCAGAAAATTCAAAGAACCCTCACAAAAGACTTCACAAGAAGATCATCACGAAGACATATAATCATCAGAATCTCCAAGCTCAAAATGAAAGAAAAAATGTTAAAGGCAGCAAGAGAGAAAGGACAGGTCACATACAAAGGAAAGCCTATCAGGCTAACAGTAGACCTCTCAGCAGAAACCCTACAAGCCAGAAAAGATTGGGGGCCTATATTCAACATTCTTAAAGCAAAGAAATTCCAACCACAAATTTCACATCCTGCCAGACTAAGCTTCATAAGCAAAGGAGAAATAAAATCTTTTTTATTTCTAGATGAGAATAAAATCTTTTTTGTTTCTTCATAAGCAAAGGAGATATTTTTTATTTCTTCATAAGCAAATAAAATCTTTTTTATTTCTCAGATGAGCAAATTCTGAAGGAATTTGTTACCACCAGACCTGCCTTACAAGAGCTCCTGAAAGAAGAGGAAACACCATTACCAGCCACTGCAAAAACACACGAATACATAGACCATTGACACTATAAAGCAACCACACAAACAAGATGACATAATAATCAGCTAATGACACAATAACAGGATCAAATCCACACGTATCAATACTAACCTTGAATGTAAATGGCATAAATATCCTGATTAAAAGGCACAGAGTGGCAAGCTGGATAAAGAAGCAATACCCAATCGTATGTTGTCTTCAAGAGATCCATTTCACATGCAATGACATACATAGGCTCAAAATAAAGGGATGGAGAAAAATCTACCAACCAAGAGGAAAACAGAAAAATAATAAAGGGGTTGTAATCCTAATTTCAGACAAAACAGACTTTAAATCAACAAATATCAAAAAAGACAAAGAAGGGTATTACAAGTGGTGAAGGGTTCAATTCAGCAAGAAGACCTAACCATCTTAAATATATATGCACCCAACACAGAAGTGCCCAAATTCATGAAGCAAGTTCTTAGAGATCTTCAAAGAGACTTAAGACTCCCACACAATAATAATGAGAGACTTCAACACCCCATTGACAGTATTAGACAGATCACTGAGTCAGAAAATTAACAAAGATATTCAGGACCTGAACTTAACACTGGACCAAAAGGATCTAATAGACATCTACAGAACTCTTCACCCAAAAACAAAAGAATATACATCCTTCTCATTGCCACATGGTACATACCAAAATCAACCACACAATCAGACAAAAAACAATCCTCAGCAAATGCAAAAGAACCAAGATCATACCAACAACTCTTTCAGACCACAGGGCAATAAAAATAACATTCAAGACTAAAAAAGTAGCTCAAAACCATACAATTACATGGAAATTTAAAAACCTGTTCCTGAAAGACTTTGAGATAAATAATGAGATTAAGGCAGGAATCAAGAAGTTATTTGAAACTAATGAGAACAAAGATACAATATACCAAAATCTCTGTGACACAGCTAAGGAAGTGTTAAAAGGAAAATTTATGGCACTAAATGCCTATATCAAAAAGTTAGAAAGATCTCAAGTTAACAACCTAATATCACAACTAAAAGACCCAGAGAAGCAAGAGCAAACCAACCCCAAATCTAGCAGAAGACAGGGAATAAGCAAAATCAGAGCTTAACCAAAGGACACTGAGACACAAAAAATCCATTCAAAAGATCAACAAATCCAGAAGTTGGTTTTTGAAAAAAAAATAATAAGATAGATAGACTCCTAGCTATATTAATAAAAAAGAAAAGCGAGAAGATCAAAATAAACACAATTAGAAATGACAAAGGAGATAATACCACTGACCCCACAGATATACAAATAACCATTAGAGAACATTATGAACACCTCTATGCACACAAACTACAAAATCTAGAGGAAATGGATAAACTCCTGGACACATAAACTGTCCCAAGACTGAACCAGGAAGACTGAACCAGGAAGACTGAACAGACCAATAATGAGCTCCAAAATTGAATCAGTAATAAATAGCCTACCAACCAAAAAAAGCACAGGGCCAGATGGATTTACAGCTGAATTTTACCAGATGTACAAAAGAGCTGGTACCATTTCTACTGAAACCATTCCAAAAAATTGAGAAGGGACCCCTCCCCAACTCATTCTATAGGGCCATCATCATTCTGCTACAAAAGCCTGGCAGAAACACAACCAAAAAAGAAAACTGAAGGCCAAAATCCTTGATGAACATTGATGTGAAAATCCTCAAAATAATACTAGCAAACTGAATTCAGCAACACATCAAAAAGCTAATCCACCAAGTAGGCTTTATTCCTGGGATGCAAGGTTGGTGCAACATACACAAATCAATTAATGTGATTCATCATATAAACAGAACTCACAACAAAAACCACATGATTATCTCAAAAGATGCAGAAAAGGCCTTCAATAAAATTCAATATCCCTTCATGTTAAAAACTCTCAATAAACTAAGTATTGAAAGGACACACCTCAAAATAATAAGAACCATATATGACAAACCCACAGCCAATATCATACTGAATGGGCAAAACCTGGAAGCATTCCCCTGAAAAATCAGCACAAGACAAAGATGCCCTCTCTCACCACTCCTATTCAACATGGTGTTGGAAGTCCTGGCTGGAACAATCAGACAAGAGAAAGAAATAAAGGGCATCCAAATATGAAGGGAGGAAGTCAAGCTATCCTTGTTTCCAGATGACATGATTCTATACCTAGAAAACCCCAAAGTCTCAGACCAAAAGCTCCTAAAGCTGATAAAAAACTTCAGCAAAGTCTCAGAATACAAAATCAATGTACAAAAATCACTAGCATTCCTAGCTAACAACAGTCAAACTGAGAGCCAAATCTGGAATGCAATCTCATTCGCAATTGCCACAAAGAGAATAAAATATCTAGGAATACAGCTAACCAGGGAGGTGAAAGTTCTCTACAGTAAGAACTACAAACTCAAGGAAACAGTGGTGACACAAATAAATGGAAAAACGTTCCATGCGCATGGATAGGAACAATCAATATTATTAAAATGGTCATGCTGCCCTAAGCAATCTACATATTCAATGCTATTCCTATCAAATACCAATGACACTCTTCACAGAACCAGAAAAAAAAACTATTCTAAAATTCATATAGAACCAAAACAGGGCCTGGACAGCCAAGGCTATCCTAAATAAAAAGAACAAAGCAGGAGGCATCATGTTACCTGACTTCAAACTGTACTACAGGACTACAGTAACCAAAACAGCATGGCAGTGGTACAAAAACAGACACAGAGGCCAATGGAACACAACAGAGAGCCCAGAAATAAGGCTGTACACCTACAACCATCTGATCTGTAACAAAGCTGAAAAAATCAAGCAATGAGGAAAGGACTCCCTATTCAACTCCCTATTCAATAAATAATGCTGGGATAACTGGCTAACCACATGCAGAAGATTGAAATGGAACCCTTTCTATATACCATATACAAAAATCAGTTCAAGATGGGTTAAAGGCTTAAATGTAAATCCCAAAACTGTAAAAACCCTGGAAGACAACCTAGGCAATAATACCATTCCGGACATAGGAATGGACAGAGATTTCATAATGGAGACATCAAAAACATTTGCAACAAAAGCAAAAATTGACAAATGGGATCTAATTAAACTAAAGAGCTTCTGCACGGCAAAAGGAACTATCAACAGAGTAAACAGACCACCTACAAAATTGGAGAAAGTATTTGCAAACTATGCATCGGACAAAGGTCTAATATTCAGCATCTATCAAGAACTTACACAAATTTAGATTAAAAAAACAAATAACTTCATTAAAAAGTGGGCAAAGAACATAAACAGGCACTTTTCCAAAAAAAAAAAAAATACATGCAGCCAACAAGCATAGGAAAAAACCCTCGGCTGGGCACAGTGACTCATGCCTGTAATCCCAACACTTTGGGAGCCCAAGGCTAGCAGATTTCTTGAGTCCATGAGTTCAGTGTCAGCCTGGGCAACATGGTGAAACCCCATCTCTACAAAAAAATACAAAAATTAGCTAGGTGTGGTGGCACGCATCTATAGTCCCAGCCACTCGGGAGGCTAAGGAGGGAAGACTGCTTCAGTTTGGGAGGCAGAAGTTACAATCAAGAGATCACACCACTGCCCTGCAGCCCGGGCAACAGAGCAACACCATGTCTCTCAAAAAAGAAAAGAAAAGAAGCTCAATATCAATATCACTGATCATTAGAGAAATGCAAATCAAAGCCACAATGAGATACCATCTCACACCAGTCAGAATGGCTATTACTAAAAAGTCAAAAAATAACAGATGCTGGTGAGGTTGCAGAGAAAAGGGAACACTTATACACTGCTGGTGGGAGTATAAATTAGTTTAACCATTGTAGAAAGCAGTGTGGCAATTCCTCAAAAAGCTAAAAATAGCACTATCATTCAACCCAGCAATCCCATTACTGGGAATATACCCAAAGAAATATAAATTATTCTAACATAATGACACATGCATCCCTACGTTCATTGCAGCACTATTCACAATAGCAAAGACATGGAATCAACCTAAATGTCCACCAAAGGTAGACTGGATAAAGAAAATGAGGTACATGTACACCATAGAATACTATGCAGTCATAAAAGGAACAAGATCATATCCTCTGCAGGGACATGGAGGTAGTTGGAAGCCATTATCCTCAGCAAACTAATGCAGAAACAGAAAACCAAATACAACATAGTCTTACTTATAAGTGGGAGCTAAATGATGAGAACACATGGACACAAAAGGGAACAACAGACACTGAGGACTATCAGAGAGTGGAGTGTGGGAGGAGGGAGAGGATCAGAAAAAATAACTATTGGGTACTAGGCTTAGTACCTGGTGACAAAATAATCTGTACAGCAAACCCTCATGACATGAGTTTACCTATATAACAAACCTGCACATGTACTCCTGAACCTAAAATAAAAATTTAAAACAATTAATTTATTTATTTAAGTGAATGGATAACCTCTATAACCTCTGGTATAGCTATATAATTGTATACCACTCAGCAATATTAAGGAACAAACAATTGATGTGAACAACAAGAATGTATCTCAAAATCAATATGCCAAGTAAAAGAAGCCAGGTGAAAAAGAGTACAGACTGTATGATTACAATGACGTAGAATTCTAGAAAGTGCAAACTGACCGATAGTGACAAGAAGTATATCAGTGGTTATCTGCAGATGGGGATGGAGAAAGGATGGATTACAACAGGGTGATGAAAATTAAGTGTCATCTTGATTTTGGTAATGGTCTCACAAGTATATGCAGATACATGTTAAAATTCATAAGACTGTATACTTTTTAAAAAGTCAATGAAAGATAATTTAAATATTTAAAGTATGACTCAAAAATTGAGAAAAAGAATATCAAAATAAACCAATGGAAAACAAAAGGAAAGAATTATTCTTTTAAAAAAAAAGGAAAATTTACTCTGATTTAGAAAACAGAAAAATTGTAAACATTAAATAAATAATCTTTTAAGTAAAATAAATAAACCACTAGCAAAACTAATCAGGGAAAAAAGATAAAGTGAAAATACTTTAAATAAAATTATCTTAAAAGCAGGCAAAGGAGAGAGGAAACAGAGGAAATTTTAAAAGACTCATAATAAATTACTTTGCATAACACCAAGCAAATAAATTTGAAAACTTGGACGAAACAAATAATTTTCTAAGAAAGCATTAGCTACCAAAACTGAAGAAAAAAAAACCTAAACAGAGTAATATCAATATAAGAAATGAAGATAAAAGCTAAGTCCCCCAATTCCCAAATAAACCTCGAGGCTCAAATGGTTTCAGAATACTATTTTTCTATTTTTATTTTTATTTTTATTTTTTTGAGACGGAGTTTTGCTCTTATTGCCCAGGCTGGAGTGCAATGGTGCGATCTCAGCTCACCGCAATCTCCACCTCCCAGGTTCAAGCAATTCTCCTGCCTCAGCCTCCCTAGTAGCTGGGATTACAGGCATGCACCACAACGCCTGGCTAATTTTGTATTTTTAGTAGAGATGGGGTTTCTCCATGTTGGTCAGGCGGGTCTCAAACTCCCGACCTCAGGTGATCTGCCCACCTCAGCCTCCCAAAGTGCTGGGATTACAGGCATGAGCCACTGCACCCGGCCTTCAGAATACTTTTAACAAATTTTTACATTTAAAATTTGTAAAGATAAATATCTCTAATTGCATATATACTTTTTCAGAGCATTAAAAAGGAAAAAAATCCTAATTTTTATTAAGCAAATATGTTAACATTGATGTCAAAATTCAGAAGACATTAGAGAAAAAAAACTACAGACCAATCTTCCTTGTATGTATAATAAAAATACTTATGTGTTATATTAGCAGTACATTTAAAACAGTACATTAGAAAAAATGATCCACTAAGACCAAGTGGGGTTTACTCCAATAATTCAGGATTATTAATGTAATTCACTTACTATAATTCATCATATGCATATATCTGAGGAGAAAAGATCATATAATCATCTCCCTGGATGCTAAAAAGACAAAATTCAAAATCACTCCTAATTTTTAATAACAACGTAAGTATAGATAAGAAAATATTCTTTGCCCAAAGTCAGCATTATGCATAACTGAGGAATTCCCACTAAAGACAAGAGGAGAAGAAAAATGATCACTATGCCTACTATGATTTAACATCATACCGGAGTTAGCAGCCAAGGCAATTGAATATAAGAACAAAATTTGAAGATAAAAAATTAGGAAAGAAGACAGTAAATTTTCACTCTTTGCAGATGATATGATTGTATACCTTGGAATATAAGAGCATCAACTAGAAAACTATTACAAACAATAAGAGAATTGAGTAAATTAGCAGAGTAAAAAATTATTATATAGGAATCAGTGGTTTTCACGTACACAAAAGCCAACAAATTAAAAGATATAATGGGATAAAAGACCCCATTAGCAATTAGCAAATCATGTGTGTGTGTATGTGTGTGTGTGGATGGGGTCTTTTACATATATATGTAAATAATTAATAAATGTATCAAGAAATTTATTAAATCAATGGAATAATGCACCTTTAAGGGGCACAGATGGACAGGTCTTGAAGAGAAAGTCTCCAAATCACAAAGATGTTTATTATTTTTAATTAATGTATATATGTAATACAACAATTATAAATACTAATAGTTTTTTATAGGTAAGCAGATTCCAAAGTATATGGAAAAATATACATATAGAATAGGTGAGAAACCACTGAAAAACAAGAGCAATGAAGATGAATTAGACCGACAAATACTGAAACATATTAAAACACCACCGTAATTTAAAGAGTATGGCGCTTGTATGTAAATAAAAGACCGAAAAAAAAATAGAATAGTAAGTCCACAGGTAGGCCCAAATAATTATGTAATTTTAATTTATGACAAAACGTTATCACAAGCCAGTGGTAAAAAGATAAATTATTCAACAGATGATTTTAAGACTAGGTATGCATCTGAAAAAAAATCAGGTTATATCAATATCTCAAATCATGTTCCAAGAAAAATGTCCAAGAGATTAAATAATTAAATGTAAAAAAAAATGAAACTCTCAAAGTAACAGAAGAAAACATAGAAAAATTATTTTACGGTATGGGTGTGTATAGGGCCTAAGAACAACTCAAAATGCCAGAGATCATAAAAGTAAATACTGGTGAATGTAAATAATCAGTCCAGCCCCCGGGTTCCACAGTCCCTTGACCTCCCTTCTTCCCACTATCTTGTCTAACACCCTGCTTTGGCTATTCACTCCATAGGTACCTCCACCTTGTAATTTCCAATAATTACAACTTCTGCATAATCTCAATTCTAAGAACCTACTCTCTGTGCAGCAGTGAACCTAGCAGCTTTATTGTAACCATCCTTGGAACCCTCCAGGCCCTACTGATTGCACTGCCTGTTCATTGACCTTTGCCTCTCATATCTTCACTGAACTTACCCACTTAAAATCTAGGATCAATCATTATATTCTCTCTCTCAAATAAGCCCTAAAACCCCTTGCCCTCTCTTTCTTCATCACACTTTGAACATACGTCACGGTGGTTAAATCTAGCTGCTTACCTTCTCCACACTTGAACCAGGGAAGCTGAACCTGGTTCAGAAAACCATATAACCATGCTAAATGTTCTCACTGTAATTCATGACTCATGATCACTAAGCTCTAGTAAGCAATGATGCTTGCCAATGATATGATTAACCTATTCCATTTGATCTTCCACTCTAAGACAGCTATTCTATTCCTTCTCCTTTCTCCTCAAACTTCCAACTCCTTCTCTACTACTGTCCCTCTCAGCTGATGGCTTTGCTTCTATTTCACTGAGAAGACAGAAACAATAAAAAGAGAACTTTGATAATCTTCATATATAAATACCTACCTTCATTTATCCCCATATCCTCTACTCTCTTCCCTATTCCTATGTATAAGCTGTCGATGTTCCTAATGCCAGCCCTTAACTAGGGCTATGGATTAGAGTCCATGATTCCTCATTCAGTAATTCTTCCCTTTCAGCAGCAGCATCTATTCCCCTCTATCTGAATCTCTCCCAGCAGTGTGTAAATCTGCTGTCATTTTTCCTGAAAGTCTCCTCTCTATAGCCAACTCCCTTGGAGATGTCACTCAGTCTCCTGCCTGCAAATACATAGTGATGATTCACAAATGTACGTATCTCTAGATCAGAACTCTCACCTGCACACCAGACCCTGGCTTCCTGTTTAACGTTTTTACTTGGATATCTAATCAGCACCTTCAAATTTAACATGTAAAAACTGTTCCTATTTTTCCCCTACCCCTATTAAGATTGTTAGTCTATCCTTCCAGTAATCAAACCAATAAATTCAGAGTTATCCTTGATCTGTCCTCCACAACTGTAATGCAATCTATCAGCGAATCTTGCAAGCTCTATCTTCAACATAACTATGCAGCACTCCTTCTCATTGCCCAACTATTACCACTCCAGTCTAGGCCACCATTAGCTCTCACCATTGGCTCTCAATTACTGTGGTAGCCTGTTAATTGATCTTCACACATCTACCTTCGTACCCTTCAGTTTTTTTCTCCACAAAGCCAAAGTAAATCTGTTAAAATCTAAGTCAAATCAGATCACGTTTCCCTAAAACCCTCCAAAGCTATGGTTCCCAAACTGTGTCCCAAGGAACCCTGGGGCCCTGCAGTAAACTCCCTGGGGGGCTTTGAGATGTCTTAAATTTTTCAGAGAGAAATCCAGAGATACTCAGTATCCTTTGGATACAAGGTGAGCTAGATCACACTACATTTTTTTTATGATGTCGTATCTTTGCAAAGCATATTTTAAGGATGATTTAAGCATATTTTGCTCTGATAAAAAGCACGTCCCACCGAAAAAAAACAATATGGAACAGAAAATGACTATGGCAGTATCCAATCTGATTCCAAAGTTTGAGAGTCTGTGCTATAAGCAAGGGATGCAGATATCATATTAATAAATAATTGTGATTAGTTAAGAATGAAATTAAAATGTTCTTCTTCAATTTATGTGTTCTTTAAAAATAGCTACTAAGTTGTTAGGACAAATAAATACCAAGTTCTCTGCTCATAACTATTTAATAAATAACACTGCTAGGTCTCTCTTTTGGCTTAGAAGTATGATGAAAAATTCCAGATTAAGTGGCCCTAAATTGATTTAAAAAAAAAAACTTGGTGTGATTTAAGAACTCAAAATTATCAGTGTGCCTGAAGCAGGGAAGAGTGACTGACAAGCAGTTTGGAGGGGCAGCCAGGGCCAGATCTTGCAGAACAGCAGAGCATCAGAAGCCATAGTGGGGAATTTTAATGCTATGCTAAGAGCAATTGGAGGCTTGAAGTTATTTTAAGCAGATGAGTAATTTGACCAGACTTACAATTTTAAACGATCAAGCTGCTCGAGACTTACAATTTTAAATGATCAAGCTGCTCGATGGAGACTGTGTTGGGGAAAGATGAGAAGGAGAAGTGGAGAACCTATCAGGCTATCATCTAGTCCAGAGAACTTGGTGGCTTGAACTTGGTGGGACAGTGGAGGTGGAAGTGAAGGGAGAGCAGCAGTACTTTTTTTTTTTTTTTTTATACTTTAGGTTTTAGGGTACATGTGCACAATGTGCAGGTTTGTTACATATGTATCCATTTTGCTGCACCCATTAACTCGTCATTTAGCATTAGATATATCTCCTAATGCTGTCCCTCCCCGCTCCCCCCACCCCACAACAGTCCCTGGAGTGTGATGTTCCCCTTCCTGTGTCCATGAGTTCTCATTGTTCAATTCCCACCTATGAGTGAGAACATGCAGTGTTTGTTTTTTTGTCCTTGCGATAGTTTACTGAGAATGATGTTTTCCAGTTTCATCCATGTCCCTACAAAGGACATGAACGCATCATTTTTTATGGCTACATAGTATTCCATGGTGTATATGTGCCACATTTTCTTAATCCAGTCTATCATTGTTGGACATTTGGGTTGGTTCCAACTCTTTGCTATTGTGAATAGTGCTGCAATAAACATACGTGTGCATGTGTCTTTATAGCAGCATGATTTATAATCCTTTGGGTATATACCCAGTAATGGGATGGCTGGGTCAAATGGTATTTCTAGTTCTAGATCCCTGAGGAATCGCCACACTGACTTCCACAATGGTTGAACTAGTTTACAGTCCCACCAACAGTGTAAAAGTGTTCCTATTTCTCCACATCCTCTCCAGCACCTGTTGTTTCCTGACTTTTTAATGATGGACATTCTAACTGGTGTGAGATGGTATCTCACTGTGGTTTTGATTTGCATTTCTCTGATGGCCAGTGATGATGAGCATTTTTTCATGTGTTTTTTGGCTGCATAAATGTCTTCTTTTGAGAAGTGTCTGTTCATGTCCTTTGCCCACTTTTTGATGGGGTTGTTTGTTTTTTTCTTGTAAATTTGTTTGAGTTCATTGTAGATTCTGGATATTAGCTCTTTGTCAGATGAATATGTTGCAAAAATTTTCTCCCATTCTGTAGGTTGCCTGTTCACCCTGATGGTAGTTTCTTTTGCTGTGCAGAAGCTCTTTAGTTTAATTAGATCCCATTTGTCAATTTTGGCTTTTGTTGCCATTGCTTTTGGTGTTTTAGACATGAAGTCCTTGCCCACGCCTATGTCCTGAATGGTATTGCCTAGGTTATCTTGTAGGATTTTAATGGTTTTAGGTCTAACATTTAAGTCTTTAATCCATCTTGAATTAATTTTTGTATAAGGTGTAAGGAAGGGATCCAGTTTCAGCTTTCTACCAGCAGTACTTTGTAGGTAAAATTTACAAGGCTTGGCGAGGGATTGAATCAAAGGGGTAAGGGAAGCAGGTGTATCAAGAATGACTCTTAAACTTCTGGCTTGAGCAAGTGGGTGCCCCTATCTGAAATAAAGATAGGGAGGAACTAGTTTCAGGCAGAATAGCACAGCTTAGGTTTATTTTTATTTATTTATTTATTTTTGGAGAGGAGTCATGCTCTGTCACCCAGGCTGGAGTGCAAGTGGTGCTATCTCAGCTCACTGCAACCTCCCCCTCCCGGGTTTAAGCAATTCTCCTGCCTCAGCCTCCCAAGTAACTGGGACTACAGGCGCACGCTACCACGCCCAGCTAACTTTTTGTATTTTAGTAGAGACGGGCTTTCACCATGTTGCCCAGGCTGGTCTCGAACTCCTGAGCTCAGGCAATCTACCCTCCTTGGCCTCCCAAAGTGCTAGGATTACAGGCATGAGCCACCACACCCGGCCAACAGCTTAAGTTTAGATGTTTTAAATTTAAGATACTTACAATTAAATTTAAAAGGTGATATCTTAAATTTTAAAGTATCTTGTAAGATACTTACAATTTAAGATGACAGTAGGCAGGTATTTAGGTTTCAATATGAAATTAATATCCCTTTCCCTAAATATGGCATGACTGTCCATTCCCCCTCAGTCTTTGTCTTACAGAGTTATTCTTATCTCTAGCAATACTCTTAGCATATACAGTCTCATCCAGGCCCAACTCAAATGCATCCTGCCAAGACAGACAGCACATTAGGGGCTCCATCTGGCAGTGTGCACAAAATGTAGTATTGCTGTTATAAAACCAGCATTCAGGGTGTCTAGATGGATGCAGGGACAACCATATGTTTTTCAGTTTCCACACTGTTCCTTGAAAACAAACTTGCTTCATTGGGCTGTTGCCAGCCAGCCTTCCTAGCCCCTTCCAATTGCTCCTCCCTTAGGGTTGCACATTGTTCTTATTTCAATTGCTATTGCTTAGGGTCTTACAGAAAACCAAGCAAACCACTAAAATATGACCCTGCTCCCCACTGACTTTGAATTTTACTGCAGCCTGGATCTCTCTGCTATAATGCTACAACTTATCAAGTCACCATGAATTGAAGTAACTTAAATTAAAATGGAATTTGACACTCCCCTATTGGCACTGTATTTTGGACTGTCTGCCACCTATGAGTGCCAGTTTTTTCTACTTTGACTAATCATTCCACACTTTGGGGTTCTAGCGTGCCTCACCTAAGCCTGTTTTGTTGATAAAAGTCTCCACATCTTTTCTCTTTCCTTCTAGAAACCCAGATTTGTCCTTTAAAATCCCACTCAGGCACCAGCAGCACCTTCATTTATTCTCTCTTGGGATGGTATTGTTAAACATATTAGAACTAAATATTTCCTCCACATTGCCTTTAGTTGTTTCATAGCATTTCTCTTGATATAGCAGGGTACATACATATTTATGGATTTTTTTCCCTTTATGCTAGATATTTCAGTAATTTGGCCTCTACTAAATAAATCCCACCATCATGTAGTCATTTGTATTGATCTGTGCTTATACACAGCCGATTCTATTTGTATAAATGACTAAAATATACAGAAGTTTTGACTACTATTACAATTACTGAATTGCTTTCTCGTAATTGTGATAGTAACCATTTTAAGGCTGATGTTCCAATTTCTACAAATGTTTAGTTTATCTACCTATGTCTTACTCTTATTTCTATTAAATTAGACAGTTTCTATTAAATTAGACAGTTTCTCTCCAAAGCTACATATGTCTTACACTTATTTCTATTAAATTAGATGTATGCTTTTTAGACAGTTTAATAAAGCAGAGGAACAACCTCTGCTTTATTAAAACTTTCCATAGCAGAATGCACTTTCCTGCAGCAAGAATCCTTTGATCCACTTTGGATACATTCCAGCATATTGTGTAGCACCTCTGTTAAAATACTATTTTTTTTTTTTGAGACAGGGTCTCGCTCTTTCACCCAAGCTGGAGTGCAGTGGTGTGATCATAGCTCACTGCAGCCTAGAACTCCAGGCTCAAGCTGCAATCCTCATATATCAGCCTTCTGAGTAGCTGGGACCACAAGTGCACAACACCACATCCTGCTAATTTTTTTTAATTTTTTAATAAATACGGGGTCTCCCTATGTTCCCAAGGCTGGTCTCAAATTCCTAGGCTCAAACAATCCTTCTACCTTGGCCTCCCAAAGTGCTGGGATTATAGGCATGAGCCACCACACCCATCCTAAAATATTCTTGAAGTCATGCTTACTGTGCTACATCAGTTTGTTTCAGCCCACCACTGAGGATCAATCTTAGAAATGTTATTTACTCATGTGCCATAACTTATTGCCTTAATTACATATCACTTGCAATGTCATCCACCCTAAAGCTAAGCTTTCATGTATTGTCTGGTTCTTTAGTTTATCAGAACACATCAATATCTATAAACTTTTCCCTTTGCATTTGATCTTTTAATAATTTGATCTCTTCCGAATGAAACAATTCGTCAGTTTTTGTATTTGTATTGATTTCAACTTACGTCATTGTCACTTCATCACTCAAATGCTTTCTAATCTACTAGATTCTTAAAGCCTTGTTTAAATGCTGGCATATCTTTTGAAATCATTCAAGTATAAAAGAAATTCTATGATTCTCATTCCCAATTTTTGTTTTACCCTCTTTTCTTCTTAGTGGTTTCTGTGTCACACAGAAGCAAGAAGGATTAAGTTCCTTAAATTATTCCTAATTTCTGTTCATTTTTCTAAAGAATATGTTAGTAACTCCTACAGGTCTCAATGTCTTGAAGTATTGACAGTTGATCATTAATGTCTATTTGGTAGGTACCATTTCTTCCCTACAGTGTATTTTTATAAAATTGCTTACTTCTGCCCAATAGTGTCTAACTTACCATCAGCTGGAATGAACGATTTTTACCCTGTTCAACTCTACGTGTCCCAAGGCACCAAGGCAAATAGGCTCTTCAAATGAAAACAGCTCAGACAATATTTGTTGAATTAAGTCATTAGACGTATTGAAGGAAATGCTCACAGGCCCAAGTCTCTTAAATTAATGGGAATAGCTCTTCTGTGGTAGCTCTCTGGTCCCTAAATTGATCTATTTTCTTAGTTTTCTATTATAGCTCCACTTAGAACACACAATCAATAAAAAATAAGTAGCCCAGCCCAGCCAGGAAGTACTTGACAAAAAATTAACTCTAGGCAAACAGAACTCAAGGAGTCACTATATGCAGTTAAAATCACCTAGCCATATTCCTAACTCTTTTAAATCTTTATGTGTTAAAATAATAAAGTTTGTTTAGATACCATCTAACTGAAAGTTTCTTTTTATAAAATTCCATCTCTTAGTTCCACCTTTTTAAAAAAATTATTCAAGTTTTGATGTTTATTCTAAGACTTAGTGATACTATGATTTCATATACTTTTTATTGTTCATTTGCTGGAATAAAGAAAGGAAAATTTTATTCCTTGGGATGAAATGCTTTCCGCTGGAACAGAATTGTTTTTCTCATTCAAATCTTTTAGTGCTTTATGAGATTTAATGGCAATAAAATAGCTGCACCTGCATTTTTGTGGGAATGAAAAATACAAGTGAAACTGAACTGAGTCCATGGGGGTCAAACAGGAAAAATTCATTTGACACCATTAGCTTTGGGGTCCCAAGTGAGCATGTAAAACACATTGTACTTCCCTGTCTGAGAGCATAATCAGAATCTATCCATACAATGCCAAACATGTGGAACATGAGCAACCCAATCAATTAGTCACCTAACATTTAGTCTGGATGATGCCAAACATCTGGATACTTGGAAATATCCAAATGAATGGGTGAATTTTTCACTTTTCTTCCGAATTTTTTTGGCAGCATATGAATACAGCCAAATGTGGGCACTTTGGATTGTGTTGTTATTTTTAGGCAACAGGTTCCAAAAATCTCTTAAAAGATCTAGCTCCTCAATAGCCAAAGAAAATCCATTTAGAATGCAGTCTTTCATGATTAATTTTGATAAAGAATTTATGTGTTAAAACTTACAATGGCAAAAATCAGGGTCATTAAATACTACGTATGTTTATTTAATAGGCTTTAGAGAGCAGAGCATTGATGTTCTGCTTTCCCGGGAAAGTATCTATATTGGGATAATCTGCTTAAGCTTCTTATGTACCCCATTTTTAACTCAGCATGCTCCTGTGCCTATCCTCTAATCCCTTCCTTGCTGTCTCAGAGGTTTTTCCAAGAGAAGCGTGGGACAGATTTATGGCTAAGAGCAGAAAAATGAAGAGGGTAAGGGTGCAACGCCCAAAGGCCAAAGTGGGACAAAGCATTGGCAGTGGCCTCAGATGCAGACTGACATCCAAGTGCTGGCAGAAGATGTTCTGTAGGGAAAGCCCAAGAGGATAGAGAATACCCTCTCCCAATAGAAGGACAAAGCCTTCAGGAATGTAGACCAACTCCAAGAAAGCGGAAAGAGAAAGCAAAAAGCCCAGGGTCTGTGACAGAACATTTTAAAACTGCTATTCTAATTCTCTTCCTTTTCGTCTTCTCTTCTCCTCTTTCTCCTCCACCTGTTTATCTTCCTTCTCCTCCTCTCTCTCATTCTCTCTCTCTTTCTCTGTATATTCATGTCCCCAAACATAAAAGGTCAACTCCACAAATAGAACCTTTTCTTAGGACCCTGCCACTCTTTATAACCACCATTCCATAGCTTATTTCTTCCTGGATTAACTCCTCAGGCCCCTGCAGGAACTTCATTGCCTATCCACTGGGCCCTCCTTTACGCCCTGCCCAGTTTCTGTTCCTGCTGTTCAGTATTAGATTTTCCATTAAGCTAAGGAAGCTTAAGCTTCAGGGGCCCTCCCATAAAGGAATCTACTAGCTGAGGCCCTGGGAGTGGCCCTGGCAATGTGTTCACATAGACATATGTTTTAGTAAAATTTGTGGCAGGACATGAAGTTGCAGGGTCAGAGGTTGTATTGTAATAGAGCACCTGACACCAGAATTGTGTTGAAATGGAGGAGAATCAAGATTTGGAAGGTTCAGAGCCAGAAACTAATCAATAGAAAGTTACAAATGGAACATTCCCTTCTCATTGATGCTTAGTCAAAATAAATTTCTCCCTTATCAACAAGTGTTGATCAACATGACACATACAATTTGAGGAACATTATGTATTTCTTCCTTTTAATGGAGATCATAATGAATGAAATTAATCAGAATACCCATTCGTGGGGCACACATCTATAGCAGTGCAATGAATACTAGTATGTCTGCTTGAATTAACATGTTTTATGCATCCCAAATTATTGGATAGTATCTCAGGATATCCGATGCATTTTATCCTCATTAAAGACTAGATGTTGTACTCAATGCTGCCCACAAATTGCCACCAACACAGAGGAATTGCCTGAAGAAACAAGTATTCCAGTGACAAAGCTCCTGCACATATTGCATTAGGAAGTAATCCAGTGGTGGCATAAGAGTAATTTATTCAGAATTACGTAGCTGAATATAATGTGGTTGTAATTTTAAGTACATTTGAATAGCTCCTGTTCATGCCTTAATTTCAAATTAATTTTGTACATTTTCAGAATTATTCAATAAAACATCAAATATATTCTAAAGAAGTATCCCAGTGGAAGCCAAACCTGTTAACCAAAAGAAATAAAATTGGTAGAAACTTCAAAATGTCTTTAAAGTGGAAGACAATTGTACTTTTCAATGAATAATTTGTTATTCCTTTTCTCACTCAATAAATATTCATTTTATTCCTATTCTTTTGCTTAAAGTCCCTAAATAGTATTAGTTTCTGGTTCCACAAACCCTGATTCACCCTGACTTCACCATTACAGTAGCGTTTCACAAATTGAAGTGCAAGAAGCTTCTGCCTCAGAATCACCTGGAGTGCCTGTCAAAATGCAGAGTCCCAGACAAAACACTAGATCTATAGAATTAGTATCTACAGAGGTCGCTCTGGGACTTGCATTTTTAAAAAGGTCCATGTGTCATTTTATGCACACTCAAGATTGAGAGATGCTGCTCTTTTAAACGTTTTCTCAAAAGTGTCTGATAATCTATATCCTGCCAGCTCCCTTTCTCTAGGTCTCATCCTCCTCATTATTTCCATTATATATGACACTGATGAAGCTCCCTTTTTCTTGAAAAGTAGAGCTTGTTTGAGTTATTTCTGGTACTTCTCTGCTTTTGTTCTATTACCTCTTTTGGGCTTCCACCCACCAAGTGTGGGCACAGCACACCAGGGTCTGATTGTACCCCTCCATTTTAATGAATATTTTCTTGCCCCATTAGTGAACCAATTCACAATCAGACCCAGTTATCATCTGTATAGTTTCCAAGGGCTGCCCAAACTAATTACCAGAAACAGGGTGAGTTAAAACCACCAAAATTTTTTCTCCCATAGACTGGAGGCCAAAAATCTGAAATCGAAATACCAGCAGGGTGTCTGAGGGCTCAATGAAGAGCCTGCTGCTGGCCTCTTTTCTATCTTCTGTGGCTGCCCCTCAAATCCCCACCTCTACCATACCTGGTGTGTGTGCCTCAATTTCTCTCTTCTTATAAGGACACGAGTCATATTGGACTGGGGGCCACTCTAATCCAATATGACCTGGCTACAATTGATTCATCTGCAAAGACTCTATCTCCAAATAAGGTTAAATTCACAGGGTCCAGGTAGATAAGAATTTTGAGGGGACACTATTTAACCCGGTATATCATCCCTGTCAAAACGGATCCTTACATATTGAGAACTAGCCTTGAAATGCTCCGATATCCCACTAAACTCAAGAAGAAACAAACACAATTCATCAGAGCATCTTCTTCTTTCTATTTGCTCTACAAAACCATTCTTCGGTTGTGGATGTACCTTGCACCGCTTCCTCACTTGGACCCCGTTTAACCCAGCATGGGCAGATCAAACCAGGACGTTCATTCTACACTACTGAAGAAGTGTATCCATGTAAGCGGGCCGTGGGTCAACAACTGTAAACATTGTCTTCACTTCACATGTGTTGTTTATAATGACCTCACAAACTTAGAATGAGTGGTGTGGTCTTGGAACAATCTGGTCACGGTCATTTACTCATAGCTTAAAGAAAATTAATATTTCCATGTTATAAAATAATATGCTTTGGGGATTAAACTGCTAAAGTATAAGTATTCATTTGAATTCACCATCTCAATAAAGTCTGCAATGAGTTAATAAAATTATTTAAGAATAGGAGCACACCATGTCAATATTGTATTTATTATATCCCCTCAAAACTGTAGGGATGACTTCAACTCTATGTTTTAGGGGTAATGATAGCAACTCATTTAGGGACGGTGAACAGTTATTCTTAAAAAATACAAATGGATGTTATCATTTGAAGAAAGAATTATCATAAGTCATATAAGTAGTATACTACTTCCAAGGACTATGATGGACTTCACTGATAATATCATGGTAATCATAATTACATGTTTGGAAAAATAAATACGAAGAGACTGACAGTTTAAGAGATTTGCCTCTAATCACTGAGTCATAGTGTCTTGTAGCTTAAACACTACTCAAAGTGAATCTGGATGATTGTGGTCATTCTCTAAACATTTCTGTCAATTGCCAAGTAGCCGAAATTTTCTCTGAGTCTTCTTTGGAAAAAGGGACAAAATAAAAATCTCTATGAAATTCTTTAAATGTTCTTTGTTTAAAAAAAATAGATATTTAACATGTTAAACAAGCAGACTATTATAACTACTTCCTTTACATCTGTTGAAATCAATGTTTATTCCGCCTGAACAAATTGTTAAATGTGATAAATTATTTGAAACAATCTGATAACATTCTGAAATCATTTTTTCCTTCTCTCCATATAAACAGGAGGAAATAATTTTAAAGGGAAACTGGAAGTATCCAAGGTTGCATGGCTGAATTTTAGTTCAAAATTCAAAATACTCTGGGCCCTTAATTTTGTTGTTGAATAAGTGTCCCTCATAAAGGATTCTATATTTAAGTAGCAATATTCCAAGCAATTACACAGAGTTACAAGAGCATTCATTGCTCACAGATTAGAAATGGGATATTTGCACAGGTAATTAAAATGGATTGTGGACTCACCAAAGGTTATTTTGAAATGATCTGTGGAAAAGGTACAGTTTTCTGTCACTCACTTAGAAATTATTCCCTCAATCTCCTCAAACACTTGCCAGTTAATTTTTTTAAAGGCAATTCAAGAGCCAAAAAGGGGTCTTGAATATAATTTTAAGACATAAAAAGAATTACAGAATGAATTTACAATGAATAAATTTTGCTGCGCTTCCAAACTGTGCTTTTTGTAGTTTGAACACAGAAGTAAGGGGTAGCCATATGGCATGGGCCACCCTTCTCCAATACAAAAAGTTATTAAATCTCCTGGAGTTGGCTAGAGGAAACCATAATTATTTTCAAATGGAAAAAAGCCACAAATTTCCTTCTCCTCTCCTTACAGATCATTTTCTTATCCCAAGTTACATATTTTCAACTTCATCACACATCAGAATGTTAGGTCAAACCCCCATCTTAAGCATATTAAAATTCTTTCCTACCCTGAACCTGTGGCACAAAAAAGACTGCTATTTCAGTATCATGATTATTTTATAATTGCATAGTGGGTTTCCTATCAGTTGTTTTTCAGTGTCAACATGCACCACTGAGAGCACATATACTATCTATTATAACTGTCTTCAAGAAACAGCTAAAACTCTCTCCTGTCCATATCTACTAGCATTTCCACAGAACATTTTTAGCATTTCCCTACTATCTCTGATGAAGTATCAGCACCATTAAATGGAGGTATTTAGACATGAATGAGGCCAAAATGAGTTTTTCTAGTAAGGGGTCATGATCTGATTTTCTCAATCCTGATCTTCATTTTATTTACTCTGAACCACACTGTTTTCCTATAGGTGCATCATGGATACTAAGCAGTAGGAAAACATAAAAATTGATAAGTAGTTGTTCTATGTTTCTGATAAAGAAATTGGGCTAATTTCGAATTCTACCAGAGGTGCAAGGAGGAACTGATACCATTCCTTCTGAAACTATTCTATTCCAATCAATAGAAAAAGAGGGAATCCTCTCTAACTCATTTTATGAGGCCAGCATCATCCTGATACCAAAGCCGGGCAGAGACACAACAAAAAAAGAGAATTTTAGACCAATATCCTTGATGAACATTGATGCAAAAATCCTCCATAAAATACTGCCAAACCGAATCCAGCAGCACATCAAAAAGCTTATCCACCATGATCAAGTGGGCTTCATCCCTGGGATGCAAAGCTGGTTCAACATACGCAAATCAATAAATGTAATCCAGCATATAAACAGAACCAAAGACAAAAACCACATGATTATCTCAGTAGATGCAGAAAAGGCCTTTGACAAAATTCAACAACGCTTCATGCTAAAAACTCTCAATAAATTAGGTACTGATGGGATGTATCTCAAAATAATAAGAGCTATCTATGACAAACCCACAGCCAATATCATACTGAATGGGCAAAAACTGGAAGCATTCCCTTTGAAAACTGGCCCAAGACAGGGATGCCCTCTCTCACCACTCCTATTCAACATAGTGTTGGAAGTTCTGGCCAGGGCAATTAGGCAGAAGAAGGAAATAAAGGGTATTCAATTAGGAAAAGAGGAAGTTAAATTGTCCCTGTTTGCAGATGACATGATTGTATATTTAGAAAACCCCATTGTCTTAGCCCAAAATCTCCTTAAGCTGATAAGCAACTTCAGCAAAGTCTCAGGATACAAAATCAATGTACAAAAATCACAAGTATTCTTATACACCAATAACAGACAAACAGAGAGCCAAATCATGAGTGAACTCCCATTCACAATTGCTTCAAAGAGAATAAAATACCTAGGAATCCAACTTACAAGGGATGTGAAGGACCTCTTCAAGGAGAACTACAAACCACTGCTCAATGAAATAAAAGAGGATACAAACAAATGGAAGAACATTCCATGCTCATGGGTTGGAAGAATAAATATCATGAAAATGGCCATACTGTCCAAGGTAATTTATAGATTCAATGCCATCCCCATCAAGCTACCAATGACTTTCTTCACAGAATTGGAAAAAACTAAAGTTCATATGGAACCAAAAAAGAGCCCGCATCGCCAAGTCAATCCTAAGCCAAAAGAACAAAGCTGGAGGCATCATGCTATCTGACTTCAAACTATACTACAAGGCTACAGTAACCAAACAGCATGGTACTGGTACCAAAACAGAGATATAGATCAATGGAACAGAACAGAGCCCTCAGAAATAACACCACATATCTACAACCATCTGATCTTTGACAAACCCGACAAAAACAAGCAATGGGGAAAGGATTCCCTATTTAATAAATGGTGTTGAAAAAACTGGCTAGCTATATGTAGAAAGCTCAAAC
This sequence comes from Nomascus leucogenys, assembly GCF_006542625.1. NCBI lineage: Eukaryota > Metazoa > Chordata > Mammalia > Primates > Hylobatidae > Nomascus > Nomascus leucogenys. The sequence goes on from NC_044396.1 coordinate 33,075,207, forward strand.
TGGATCCCTTCCTTACACCTTATACAAAAATTAATTCAAGATGGATTAAAGACTTACATGTTAGACCTAAAATCATAAAAACCCCAGAAGAAAACCTAGGCATTACCATTCAGGACATAGGCATGGGCAAGGACTTCATGTCTAAAACACCAAAAGCAATGGCAACAAAAGCCAAAATTGACAAATGGGATCTAATTAAACTAAAGAGCTTCTGCACAGCAAAAAAAACTACCATCAGAGTGAACAGGCAACTTACAAAATGGGAGAAAATTTTCGCAACCTACTCATCTGACAAAGGGCTAATATCCAGAATCTACAATGAACTCAAACAAATTTACAAGAAAAAAACAAACAACCCCATCAAAAAGTGGGCAAAGGACATGAACAGACACTTCTCAAAAGAAGACATTTATGCAGCCAAAAAACACATGAAAAAATGCTCATCATCACTGGCCATCAGAGAAATGCAAATCAAAACTACAATGAGATACCATCTCACACCAGTTAGAATGTCCATCATTAAAAAGTCAGGAAACAACAGGTGCTGGAGAGGATGTGGAGAAATAGGAACACTTTTACACTGTTGGTGGGACTGTAAACTAGCTCAACCATTGTAGAAGTCAGTGTGGCGATTCCTCAAGGATCTAGAACTAGAAATACCATTTGACCCAGCCATCCCATTACTGGGTATATACCCAAAGGATTATAAATCATGCTGCTATAAAGACACATGCACACATATGTTTATTGTGGCACTATTCACAATAGCAAAGAGTTGGAACCAACCCAAATGTCCAACAATGATAGACTGGATTAAGAAAATGTGGCACATATACACCATGGAATACTATGCAGCCATAAAAAATGATGAGTTCATGTCCTTTGTAGGGACATGGATGAAACTGGAAATCATCATGCTCAGTAAACTATCACAAGGACAAAAAATCAAACACTGCATGTTCTCACTCATAGGTGGGAATTGAACAATGAGAACACATGGACACAGGAAGGGGAACATCACACTCCAGGGACTGTTGTGGGGTGGGGGGACAGGGGAGGGATAGCATTAGGAGATATACCTAATGCTAAATGACGAGTTAATGGGTGCAGCACACCAACATGGCACATGTATACATATGTAACAAACCTGCACATTGTGCACAGGTACCCTAAAACTTAAAGTATAATAATAAAAAAATTAAATAAAATAAGAGATTAAATCATTAAAAAAAGAAATTGAGCTAATTTAATAAAACCTCTATATTATAGACTTTTCTAGAGTAAAGCTTTTCAGATACAAGACACACTGTTTTTTACAAAAAATTCCAACACTGCCTCTTGATAAGTCCAGCCCCACTTAATCTCCCCCAGTGACAGAACTATGATGAACTTCAGGTTAGTTAGTTTGTCTGTATTTTGCAATACTAAAAATTGCAATTGTACTAACTAGGGAATTTGAGCATCAACAAAAAATTGTCACCGAAGTATAGTTAAATACTAATGAGAGGAGTTTAATAATTGATCATGGGGATGAAATTGCATTATTTTCTACATAAATATGACAGAGTAAGTTCAGCAATTCTCTTTGAGAAAGACTTGGAGAGATATTTAGGATGAGCAGAAACTTAAATTCATCTTTCTCATTTATAATCACTAAATATATTCTCTGCTACTCTTTAGCTTATCAAAAAGAACAGCATCCTTGGGAATGTGTCTAGCAGCTCACAGTGTCCCTCCCTGCCTTATAAAAGCACATCCTATATATTATGGTGATTATTTAGTCTGCTTGCATCCACTGAGCTATGACTGTTTGAGGATATAGAACGGTTTGCACAGTCAAGCACTTGGCACATCCAAACATACAGTTATCAAGCAAGAAATATCTAAAGACTGTAATTGGAAGACTTCAAAATTTTGAGAAATGTTACGCTGAGGAGAAAAAAATGAAAGATGGAAGACATGATCTAATGTTATCAATCAGAAACTCTTCAAAGCCTGAACTCAAATGCATTGCATTAATGAACAAATACTCAGTAAGAATATTTCTAATAATTTTGTGTTAAATGAATGAAAATTCTTTATGCTAATTATATAGTACATTTCGTAGATTCTTTGGGTCACATCCTTTCACATATTAACAATTCTGATATCAGGATACATCTTACCACTGATGGCACAAATAATTCGTCTGTGTTTTCTTTCTTGGTTACACCTAAAATAATGGATTATCTCACAACTGATAAAGGTTTAGTTTTGATGTACATTCCCTTTTGTTTTTAAAATGCCCTCAGACTGTTCTGAAGAAATTGTACCTTGAATTTGAATGCTATAGACTCGTTGTTTAAATGCAGGGATTTCTATAGGGTTATCAACTTTCATTTTGCGAAGAAAAGTGATTTCAAATATGCGTACCAATACTATTTTTTTAAAGAAGGATATTCTAAAAGCAAATGAAGATCATCTCAGAATTATGATGAATCTTTTAATTTTAATAAAATTTTCTCTATGAAACACTCATATTGTCTTTATTCTTCTCCTATGTGGATTTGTATTAGTCAACAGACTGGCATTGTGGAACCATTCTCTTGGAGACTGGGGCACAAACTCTCTAATATTCATCAACAGCCCCAATCCTGTAGACAAGGAATCTTAAGAACAAAACACTGCAACCACACTGTCTAAAGAAGATGAATGTGTCTTCAAAACATTTTTCTCTTGGTTTCAAATATGTCTATCCCAGCTTCTTTTAAAGAGGCAAAAGAATTTAAGTTGATCTAAGTAGTACCTCTTGAACTAATTTTTATTTGTATCATTATATTTGGCATTATAATTATTTGGCATTATGTTATTACATTGTATTTGGCATTTGTAGTATTATTTGGCATTATATTATTTTAGGTCCCAGAGCAATCACTGAGCAGAAATGTAAATCCATTTTTCTTATTTATGATCCCTAAAAAATCCCCTGTTACCCGTAAGTTTATTCGGAAGAACACCATCCTTGTGAATCTATCTAGCAGCACACAGTAGCCTGTCCCCCATCTTTCAACCATTGGTTGAGGTCAGTTTCATATGCGATCCGCTTTCTGTTCAAATGTATTCTGAACTGGCAGGGGAATGGGTTTGGTAATATAATCTTGTGGATCTTTTCCATCTCTAATGTCTGTAATCTAAAATTAGCTTGTCTCTGGCTTTAAATCCACACATTGGGCTTCTTCCCCTTAACCTGGCCCTTGTCTCCCATATCCAATGGAAGCCAAACCCAAGTTATGCATATTTCTGATCCACAAAGTATACTTCCATTTCTGAGCCACTCACCCCAATCTTACTTCTTCTTTCACTTATCTGAACTCCTCCCACATAAGCACATTTGGAAAGTGTTCAGACTCATTTCTGTAGTTTATAGTTTGGTGAACATTTTTCCTCATCCAATCCTTATAAAAAAGTTTAACCACAGACCCAAAACAAACTCACTAGACATTTGTTAAATAACAAAACAAAAACAGAATTAGCTGATGAGCTGCAATAATTCTATTTACATATAATACTTAATAGTATCTTGATTCCCAGGTTTGGCTCTAAAATGAATTTTTCCTTGGGTCTTTAGAATACACGTGTGTGTGTGTGTGTGTGTGTGTTTCAGAATAGTAGATAATAAGGTAGAGAGACCGTTTACAGAGGGATGACTACTACCTTTTTGATATAACTTCTCTGTTAACATCTTAGTTGAACTGTAGGGGTAAAGTTGTTACTGGGCATGGGGCTTCTTCAAGTTTTAAAAACAAATCAGGCTCCATTAACCTAGTGGAATACTTTCATTCTATAGATGGGTAACTGAGAGCTAAAGAGAAGAATTGGCTTGCCCTAATTCATATGAGGAAATAGCAGCAAACATGGAACTAAAACACCTCCTGATTTCAATTTGGCTTGCTAAGAGACAATAAATACCAGATCTCGTTTACATATAAAAAAGTTAATACAAATGTATAAAAGTTTCAATGCAAAGGCTTTTACAAATATACCTTTAACTACCACCTTTAACAAACCAAATATTTGCATCTCTAGTGAGTAGCACAGCACCTGGCGCATAATCAGTAATTTAAAAATATTTGGCAATTGAATGAATGAGTGGATAGATGATGGCAAATATACATCAGACTCCTCCAATATGCTAGATTCTATAAGTGCTTATGTATGTATTGTCTTTTAATTTCTCATAGTCTGAGTGAATATAATCAATGTCCCCATTTTATTGATAACCATCAATTTCTATTTAAAAATATTGTTTTTTAAGATTTCCCAATAAAATATCCAATAGAGCTGTGTTTCCATTTACATGTGTAAACAATTAAGTTTTTCAAATCTCTCATGTTTGCCCCTGAAATTAACACTATGTTATAGCTGCTGCTCACCAAAGGGAAAACAAAGTTTGAATGATAAGTTGCGCCAAGTTAGAGAAGATAGAAACACCTTAGACTTTCCACTGAAACTCCAGAACTCCGGAACCCACTGTTTATGCATAGTCTATTCCAGAACTAAGTGATTTAGCATGACTAACAACAAAACCAAAGCAAATATGCCCTAACAAAGTGTAAACCCAAGCCTCCACTAACCTAACATGATCAATCCACAATTCAAATGCTTACTAGAACCAAAGAAAGCACTCTTTCAAGGAAAATAATGGAATCCAAAGCCTCTATAACATATCATAAATAATGCCAAGAACACAATAAAAAATTACAAGATACATAAAGAAGAATAAAACTGACTTAAGGTCAAAAGAAAAAACAATCAGTAGAAACAAATCCCAAGATGATTAAAATGGTAGAATTAACAGACACAACTATTATAAATATGTGCAAAAACATAAATAAAAAGATAATTATAATGAATATAATAAATGGACAGATGAGGACTATCAGAACATATGAAAACTAAAATGAAGAGCCAAATTGAAATTCTAAAGCTGAAAAGTATATGTGAAAAAAATATGTATATTCATTTCTTGGGCTTAACAGAAGATTGAAGGTAACAGAAAAGTAGATCAGTGAACTTGAAGACAGTCAAAAGGAATAACTCAATCTGAGCAACAAAGAGTAATGGTAATAAAATAAAATGAAGAGTCTCAGTAGTCTGTGGGAAAATATCAAATGGCCCAATTTATGTGTAATTAGAAATCCTTGCATTGAAGAAAGAGAAACATGGACCAAAAAAACAATACTTGAGGAAATAATGGCCAAAATATTCACAAATGTAGTGCAAAATATTGGCTTAAAGAATAAAGTTCATAGAACTTCAAGCAGTATAAAAATAAAGAACAGCCGCCAGGCGCGGTGGCTCACGCCTGTAATCCCAGCACTTTGGGAGGCCAAGGCTGGCAGATCACAAGGTCAGGAGATCGAGACCACCGTGGCTAACATGGTGAAACCCCATCTCTACTAAAAAACACAAAAAATTAGCCAGGTGTGGTGGTGGACGCCTGTAGTCCCAGCTACTTGGGAGGCTGAGGCAGGAGAATGGCATGAACCCAGGAGGCGGAGCTTGCAGTGAGCCGAGATCGCGCCACTGCACTCCAGCCTGGGCGACACAGCGAGACTCCATCTCAAAAATTAAATTAAATTAAATTAAATTAAATTAAAAAAATAAAGAGCAGCATACCAAGGCACATTTATGTCAACTGCTATAAAACAAAAGCAAAAAGGTAATCTTTTAAAAAGTCAGAAGAAAAAAGACACATGCACATATGGTTACATCAGTAGGAATGACTGCTGTATTATCCAGAACAATGGAGGCCAGAAAAAAAATCTATCTTTTTCCATTACTGAAAGAAAAAGCTGTCAACATAGAATTCTATACCAGTGAAAGCATCCCTCAAAAAAGAATGTGAAATAAGGATATGTCAAGATAAACAAAAAACAGAAGACTTCATGCCAATACATCTAAATTTTTTACAAACACAAAAGAAACTTATTTAAGTTAAAAGGATATGACACCAAATGGAAACTCAGGTCTATAAAAAAATTTTTTTTAAATGGTAAAAGTGCATTTAAATAAAATAACCTTTGTTCTTCTCTTAATTCCTTTTTTTTTTTTTTTTTTTTTTTTTCCGAGACAGGGTCTCACTCTGTCGCCTAGGCTGGAGTGCAAGGGCATGATCTTGGCTCACTGCCACCTCCACCTCCTGGGTTCAAGCAATTCTCCTGCCTCAGCCTCCCGAGTAGCTGGGATTACAGGCATGCACCATCATGTCCGGCTGATTTTTGTATTTTTAGTAGAGATAGGGTTTCACCATGTTGGCTAGGTTGGTGTCAAACTCCTGGCCTCAAGTGATCCACCCGCCTCAGCCCCACAAAGTGCTAGGATTACAGGCATGAGCTACCATGCCTGGCCTCTTAATTTCCTTAAGGGAAACTTTGTTGATTTGCATAAACTTACAACACTTAAGATTTGTGTGTAGCAGATGTAGATATAAAATATATGACAAAACGGATGGATGTAGATAGAGCATATCATTAAAAATGTCTTACATTTTAAATGAAGTCAGTAAAATATTAACTCTAAGCAGTCAGTAAACAGGCATTGGTAATCTCTAAAGAAAACAGTAAAAAAGTAATGCAAATTTGATAGATAGATATTTTTAAATAGATATAACTAAAAGAAATTCAATAATTAAATAGAATGCTAATTTGATTATCCCAAAAGAAAAAGAGAACATAAAGAGGAAAAAAAATACATTATTCAAATAAACAACAGGAAATGGTAGACATAAATCCAAACATATCAGTAATTATATTAAATGTAAATAAACTAAAAGCTGCAATTAAAAGAGACTGCCAAACCAAATATTTAAAAAGTACAACTACAAGATACATACTTTATAGATAAAATCACTAAGTAAAACATAAAAAGATGGAAAGAATATTCCAGGCAAATGCTAAGCCAAGGAAACTTAAGTGGTTACATCAATATAAAAGAGTAGACTTCAAAATACTACCAGAGAAATGTGTATGTGTCTAATACGCATTTAATACATCTAATATACAGTCATTCAAATCCATAAAACAAAAATTAACAGACTTCAAGGGACAAAAATGATCACATTCAGAATTGCATATTTTAATACATCTCCCTCAGTAATTGATAGATCACCTAGAAAAAAAATCAGTAGAAATATAAACTACTTCAACAATACTATAAATGATCTTTATCTAACATGTATAGAACATTAAAACTACATCTCCAAAATATACACATTATTTTTGAGTGCTTATCAGATGCTCACAAAGATGGACTATATCTTAGATAATAAATATAATACATCTTAATAAATGCCCAAAGATTAAAATCTTACAGAACACATTCTCTAACAACAGTGGAATTAAATGGGAAGTAAATAATAAAACATATGTTTAAAGCAAATATGTGGAAATTGAACAATCCATACATAAATAAACCATGAAAAAAAAACTAAAGGAAGTATTCAAACTGAATAATGATAAAACACAACATATCCATTTTCCAGATCCAGCTAAAGTAGTATTTTAATAAGAATGTATCATTTTTTATTTCTACATCTGAAAAGTAGAAATTTCTAAAATTGTTTTAATTCATTTATTCACAGAATAAAGCAGAAAACCATATAATCACCTAAAAGATGCAGACAAAACCATTCAACACTCATTTATTATTTAAAATTAAACTCTTGGCAAACTAGAAATTTAAAGAAATTTTACAACATTCTACTTGAAATTTTAACAAAGCAATAAGGAAAGAAAACAAAAAAGGTCAAACCAATTAAAATAGGCCAAAAACTGCCCTTATTCACAGATGACATGATTCTGCACATAAAAATACAAAACAGTGACTATAATTAATTATGAGTTTAGTAAAGTTGCAGGATACATTTACCAATACTGTGCCATATTGAAAAATAAAATTTGTGAACAATTACATTTATAACATAAAATTTAATAACATAAAAAACATAAAATACTTAGGAATAAATTTAACAAAGATATGCAAATTCTCTGAACTAAAAACTACAAAACACTGTTTAGAAAAATCTAAGACCTAAATAAATGAAGATATATACCACGTTCATGAATCTGAAGAGTCAGTATTGTTAAGAAGATAGTTCTTCCCAAATTGATCTATAAATTCAATGTAACGCCTATCAAAATCTAAAGAGGTTTTCAAATATAAAGTGACAATGAGAATTATATTTAAACACAGAAGAGCTTGTATATCAAAACAATCATGAAAAAGAATAACAAAGTTGATTCAACTTTGATTTTTAGAGTTACTTTTCAGCTATAGCAATCAATACAGTGAATTAGGATCATAAATATAGGCAAATAGATGAATAAAATAGAATACAACCCAGAAACAGATTCAAATATATATAGTCAACAGATTTTTTACAAAAATGTTAAGATTATTCACTGGGGAGGAAAGGTTTTTTATTAAAAGATACTGGAAGACCCAGATAAATACATAGAAAAAAATTAAACCTTGGAGCCTCCTTCACACCATACACAAAATTAACTTAAAGTTGCCTAAATGTAAAAATAAAACTATGAAACTTTTAGAGGAAAACAATACAGTAACATGGTAAGCAAATTAGCACCGAACACTTTTTAATTGCTAATTTGGACTTCATAAAATTAAAATGTCTAATAATCAAAAGCCATAATTAAATATATGAAAAGTCCCACACACTGAGAGAAAATATTTGTAATGCATATATCTGACCAAAAAGCTCCTACAATCAAATAACAGACTACGTAATTGTTAAAATAAGTCAGGATATGAAAGACCACATCGTATATGACATTCAAAAGGCCAATAAGCACATGAAAAGGTTCTCAAAATCAGGGAAAGTCATCAGGGAAAGGCCAAGTAAAACCACAATTAGATAACATTTTACATCCACTAGATTGGCTAACAACAGTAAAAGGAACAACAATAAAATGTTAGTGAGGACATGGAGCAACTAGAACACTCATTCACTACTGGGGAGAGTGTACACTGGTACAACACTTTACAAAATTATTGTTAGTTTCATCGTAAATATCAAAGATAAATGAAAATACATGTCCACAAAAAGAACATGCATCACAGCTTTCTTTCAAAACTACCAAAACTAATGTCCAAATGTCCGTCAACAGGAGACCAGATAGCAAATTGTGGCATATTCATATAACAAAACTCTTCAGCAATAAAAAGGAATGAACTACTAAAACACACAACAATATGAGCAAACTTTAAAAATATTATGTGGAGCAAACGAAAATACATAAAAAGGCCATACTATATATCTGTTTATGTGAAATTCATAAACATGAAAAACAAATCCATATGACAGAAATCAAAATAGTACTTGCCTGTGGAAGGTAATGATTGGGAAATTTCTAAGGTGAAGGAATGGTTCTATCTGCACGTTGCACTAAGGTTAATTTCACCTCCCTTATAAAAATTCAAAAAAGAAAATAAATCAACTGATTTTAAAAATTAATGTTTTCCTCCACCAGGTAATTTCTTTAATTTGCTGCAGGTTGAATATCCCTTATCCAAAACACAGTACCAGAACTGTTTCAGATTTCAGAATTGTTTTTATTTAGGAATATTCACATATACATGATGAAATATCTTCGGGATGGGACCCAAGTCTAAGCAGGAAATTCGTTTCTGTTTCATATACACTTTATAAACATAGCCAAAAGGTAATTTTATACAATATTGTTAAGAATTTCTAGCATGAAACAGAGTGTGCATTCATTGAACCACCAGAATGCTAAGGAGTCACTAACTCAGCTACCCGTGATGTAGGTCTTGGCCCTATGTGGGGCATCATAGGGAACTTGCCACTTGTGCTTCTGTCCTGCAAGTGCCCATTTTATTACCCTTTGTGGGTGTGCTTGGGGGAATCCGAGTGTGTGTGGAAAAGATATATCACAAATAAAGGTGGCTGAGAGGGTCTTTTTTCCCTTGGGGACACTAAAGAAACTGTGTGTTGTGTGCCTATGTTTTGACTGCAAGCCATCACGTGAGGTAAGGTATGATATTTTCCACTTGTGGCATCACATCAGCACTCAAAAAGTTTCCGATTCTGAAGCACTTCAGATTTCAATTTTCAGGATTAAGGATGCTCAAACTGTACTACAGAAATTTTCACCCAGATATACAGTAGGAACAATAGAAAAATGGACCCCATTTTCTATTTCCCAGCTTTAATAATTACCAACTTCACACCAATTTCATGAAATAATTTTGTTAATGAGAAAGACATAGCAGCATCTGGAAAAAAATTATTGATTGAATTAACGACATTAATTGGAAGACACAGGGTAAAAAGGGCATTATAGAATTTTGGTGTATTTCATTCTCATGGTAACTACCTCTTCCTAACTTATATTTCAGCTATTAATTTATACCTGAATTCACCTACAAAATAGAGTGTTTTTTCATTCTAATTGATCTTTTATTTAGGAAGGTGAAAGAAGGCCCTTGTGGAAAGATTATATTTGATTAAATGTACAATTTAGTTGTTTTTAGTATGTTCACAAGTTTGTGCTACCATCACCACTAACTCCAGAACATTCCTATAATTTCCCCAAAAAATTCAGTACCCATAATAGTCACTCCCCACTCTCTCCTCCCCCAGCCACTTGCAATCAATCAATAATCTACTTTCTGTCTCTATGAATTTGCCTATTCTGCACATGCCATATAAATGAAATCATGTGTTATACGGTCTTTTATGTCTGGCTTCTTTCACTTAGCATAATGCCCTCAAAGTTCATCTTGTTGTAACATGTATCAGTACTTAATTCATTTTGTGACTCAACAATACTTCATTGTATGAATTTACCACATTTTATTTATGTAAACGTGGCACCTAGTAATTGCTCAATAAACACTAGCTTTCATCTTCATTTATCAACTAAAAGTAATTTTTAAAAACTATTCCAAAATTATGACTTGAAAAATGCCAAATTTCCCTTTGATCTATGAAACACATACTCAATTTCAGAGGCTTTGTATTACAAGATAAACTATTTTTTAGAGAAAATTCCTCTTTGTAGTTTCTCTCAAGGGGTGCTTTATGGTCTGAGCAAGGGATGCTTCATGCTCCCTGGCCTGGTCTCCAGCACCCATCACAGATAGGTCAGCATTCCTACATTACAAATTCCAGATCTCTAGACTTTCTGAGCAGGCAAAAAGTGCATCATAATAGAGAAAGAAAAGGATTTTTTCTGTTGCTTTATTATGTCTCCACTAGTCACACCGCCCTCAGAAATTCTGATGAGGGCTTTTTCCATGCTATTTACATGGTGAAGTATGAAGGAAAAAGGAATTACTTTCTTAAAAGACTCCAGAATATTGGTGGTGCAACAATCTCCCTTAATCCACAACTTGGATCACAGTCTTCTGATAGCAACCCAGCTCCCCGGAGTAGAAAAGGCAAGAGGTTTTTATTTTAATTAGCTGAGACAAGGGTATGTTTGCTATTTTGGTGGGCAGATTTATTTGAAATGTGAAGTTTTATTGAATCTAAAGACTAGCATATTTCCTGTAAATGGTAACTGGTTGAAAATCCCTTTAAAAGTCTTTCCTAACACCTCTGCTTTATTTCATCCCTCTGCTCCAAATGTTGAGATGCCATGTTGACAATAACCTAATAGCTCAAGACCATCTTTGATTCATGATTGTGTCCGATTTGATGTCTTCTCAAACTATAATCTGCAGTAACTATAAAGTATTCTAATTTATTTGTATAACAGATTTCCAGGAGTTACATCAAATGATATCTTTCCCTAAGACAACATTTTTCAATCAATCTAGAACAAGTAAATATAAAAAGGCAACTTTCTAACTTTCTATTGTCTAGAATGATAAAGTTTTTCTAGTCTTTTTTCAAGTGTTATACAAATTAGCATGTGTGTACTAAAAGAAACCAGAAATGATCTAAAGGAAAACTGATTGCATATACATAAAGATGTGTACTATTCAATCACAGCAGTGATAATATATTTTTTAGGATGTCTTTGGGTATCACAATACTAGAATGTTGTAGAATGAACTGCTAAAAAATACCAGGCTAAATATGTTAAGTCTTAAATAGAATTATACGATTTGCAAAAGAAGCAAAATAAACAACTTCTCCTCTTTTTACTGATAGATCTCTATCCAGTAGAAAAGACAATCTGCGAAAGAAGCAAAGCAAACAACCTTATCTAAATTTATTTATGGATCTCAATCCAGTTTAGAAGGTTATAAAAGATGCAATAGTTTCTACAGTTAACCTCATGGTAAGAATTCAGTCCACATATTCCAGATTATTCTATTTCCTTCTTCAGATTTTAGAAACAGAATGAAGCATGATACTGATATCTTTCCTGGAAGCAAGGGGTAGCATTAGATTACTTTTAGATGCCCTTCCAACTCCGTGATTCTGTGGTTCATTGCTGCTTAATGAGAAGACTTCCTTGTTGACTAGGACATTGAACTTGACACCCTCAAAATATACAAAGGAAGACAAAGAACTATTTGTTATGACACCAAAGACAAATTTGCCAAAGTATCTCAGTTCTCTGGAAAATCCTGAACCCCAGAATCAAACTAATAGATTTATGTTTCTTTGACTAAAAATAGCAAATTATGCTTTCTGATAAATCAGTGAGCATAATAGATGCTGTTTTAAAATAGAGGTAATGGAATATATATTTAGCCTTTAAGGATGTTCCCAAAGTCATCCAGTCCTTAGCACTAATCTAATTTGTAGTCTGATTTAAGTATTTGCCTACTTTGAATCTTAAAGGAAAAATCCAATTCATTTAGAATAAACTGTTTACCACTTTTAATTTCAAAAATATCTGGTGCAAAACCGTAACCCAACATATGTTTTGTTTCATGTTCTTTTTTCCCTTCAATTTTGGCTGACTTTTCTCACGTTATGTAGAACTGGAAATTTTACAGATCTTTAATTGAAACAAATGTGACCAAAATTCAAGTCTGAAGTTGCTTAGTTGTATAATCATAATTTTCTAATTCTTCTGTTTAATTCTTACCCCATTAACTGACCACAGCTGTTGGTATTGGTTCACTAATAACTACTTCTGAACTTTTACTACCCTAGAATTCAAAGCAGGAGTTCAATGAGTACTGACAACCCAGAGTTTTCATGTAGACTTCATCCCTAATCTCAAGAAATTTTCTGGCAATTTTATGCAAAGACTGAACTATGCCGAATGCCACATAGTCTCTCTATGTTTAACATATCTTCACTTCTGGGTAAAAATAGCCATGTGTCACCAGCAAGGAAAAGGGAAGAGTGTGTGTGTGTGTGTGTGTGTGCGCGCGCGTGCATTTGCCTGCCACCATTCTCACCACACTCACCAGTCACCATGGACAGTTGGCTGTTTTCATCTTATTCAACTTTAGGGACCATTTGCAATAGTTAATTTTTTTCTATCTAAACTGCTTTACCCTATTATATTACATAAAATACAATACTATAATAGACGATAGATAGATAGATGATAGATGATGATAGATAGATAGATGATAGATAGATAGATAGATAGATAGATAGATAGATAGATAGATAGATGACAGAATAAAGGAAACTTGTGACTGAACCCAAGGAAGGAAACAGGTGTGAATGCAAGGAGGCCAGGAAAAAAAAACAGCCAGAGAGAAACTGTGCAGAGGGCTGAAACTGGGACATATTTAAATGTGGATAGACAGATTGGGGAGATTTCAAGAGCAAACATGAGTGACAGAATGGTGAGGAACGAGGATCCAGAATGTGGAAAAAAGAATGACTGAGGAAGCCTCCCAGCCTGAAGGTGTGGTCACTCATGGTCTTGAACCAGTCCCATAGCTGGGGTGCTGGATCAGCGGGTCCTGGATCATGACCATCTATCTTAGATGTCTGGATTTTGTGTTTTTTAGAGGGGGAGTCTCGCTAAGTTGTTCATGCTGCCCTCCAACTCCAGAGCTCAAGCAATCCTCCAACCTCAGCTTCTGAGGGACTGCAGGAAGTAGTCCTCAGTAGCTGCGATTACAGCTGTGCTCCACCACGCCTGGGCTCATGTTTGGATTTTATAGACCAACTGATTTTAAAATAAATAAATGATCCAGATAGAATGGTCAACTTTTAAATTTGTCAAAGGTTTTTTTTAACTGCCTATCACCATCATCTTTTAAAGAAACTGGAAAGGAACTAATTTCAAGAAATGACAGTTCCTTAAATTTGCAAATTTTACCTTATGAAGCTTTTTTGTACTGGACTAACAGAAAGACTCTTTACAGTCCGCCACTGGCCTAAACCAGCATTTGGGATCCAGATCAGGCTCCCTGCCTTCCCAACAAAATGCCCTTATGGTTCTGGGCTTGTTCTTCACTGGTTTACCAGTACTCCAGGCTCACTGGGCACTTCCTTCTTACCACACTACCATGTTTCTTCCTCATCCTTCAGTCCACATAGCGAATAACCCAGTTTTTCTATAAATGCATCAACTACTTCTTCCAAATTTTTAAACTCCCATTGCCCAACTAGTTTCTAATCCCTTTAAGAGCTAGGCTGCCATTCATTTTAGAGTCTAGCAGAATGTCCAGCTAAAAGGTGGTGCTCCATTTGCTGTAACAATGAATGCATTAAGAATGAATGAATAAATGAAATCCTAGAATTTTTACGACTGCCTGTTATTTGGAACTTCCTACAACACTTGTTCCATTTGTGCTTAGACATTCTGGAAATGTCCAAGCATTTTGAACTTTTGACTCTATGTGTTTGCATGCAACCTTCCTTTGCTACTGCCTCTCCAGTAGCATTGGGCCTTTTCTTTATATATTCAGTCTTTACATTTGCTCTCCTGTGCTGACAGCTGTTCTTTTCCCAAACTTGAAGATTTCAGTCATAATCAGTAGAGAACACACTGTTTCAAGGAGTCTTTTTCAATTTTTTCTCTAAATGAATAATAATCTCCAAGAGTTTGTTTTTAAACTGAATTTCCACATCTTGAAATTTTGTTGACATATTGGAGGCTTATAAATCAAATTATGTTTAATTTCAGAAATCAGTTAGTAAATGATTTGGGACCTTAATAAAATTGTGGCTTCAGGAACGGAGTGGCAACCCAAACTTAAAACACAATGAACAAAAAAGGTGTCAAAGTTCAATATCAGGCTACTGAGTTGAGGAAGTGACAGAATAGCTAAACACTAAGCTTTGCATGACAATAAGTTTTTCAGGAGAGTCCTTATAGAAGTAGGGCAGAAGCGGCGGCCCCATCTGGGAAGTGAGGAGCGCCTCTGCCCGGCCGCCCCGTCTGGGAAGTGAGGAGCGCCTCTGCCCGGCCGCCCCGTCTGGGAAGTGAGGAGCGCCTCTGCCCGGCCGCCACCCCGTCTGGGATGTGAGGAGCGCCTCTGTCTGGCCGCTGTGCAACCTTCCAAGTGTGAAGTGACAGCCTTTCTGCAGGTGTACCCAACAGCTCCGAAGAGACAGCGACCATCGAGAACGGGCCATGATGACGATGGCCGTTTTGTCAAAAAGAAAAGGGGGAAATGTGGGGAAAAGAAAGAGAGATCAGATTGTTACTGTGTCTGTGTATAAAGTAGTAGACATAGGAGACTCCATTTTGTTCTGTACTAAGAAAAATTCTTCTGCCTTGGAAAAAAAATAAATAAAGCTTGTTAAATCATTAAAAAAAAAAAAAAAAAGAAGTAGGGCAGAAGGTACCAGATCCTCAGGGAAGCCTGGAAGTAAACATGGGTTGCTGTAAGGAAGAACTTAGGCCTGAAAAGGCTAAAGTATCTCCGCACATTGTCTCCAATGTATCTGAAATAGCACATTCACAGATTCAGTTATTTGAATTAGTATGGTGATCAGCAGGTGTTCTCTTGAAATGTGACTACACAGTATTATGAAAACACGCATTTAACTTAGCTTAACAGTTTTTACAATCCGTGAAGAAAGTTTTAAATGGTAGCAAGAAAGCCCTGGCCATGAGCATGAAGAAAATTGAACAGAAATAATAGACTAAGAAAATTTAATAGAAAAGTATACTTCTACCACTTCATATGTCAGTCTGATAAATCAAGATGTGTGGCATGGGGAGAGGTGGATATGGGTGTGTATCTAAACAGCAGTGAAGTCTATGAACGAAAGTGGCACAAATGAAAGATTGTTACTTTCCATGGTAAGGAATAAAATGTTCAGAGCCAGTCTTAATACTTTAGGAAGAAGACTAATAATTTCCTACCAATAGAGATACTATATTAGATTACAATTTAATGCCAATTCTTGGATTAAATTTTAAGTTATAAATACTAAAAACTGTAATATTAAGGATCATTTCAACTTGGAGTTAGAATAACAAAATGTGGAAGTTTTGAGGACTTTGCTAATTCAATGGGAAACATTTAGAGTAAGAACTCTTACAAAGTTTATGCCAATTTTGTTTTACATAGTAAGCCCTATCTCATTAATCCTTTCAAATTACTTCAACACATGAACACATGGCCATAAAAATTCAAATAGCCTTTTTATTCACTAAGTCTTCACTCAGTCTTTTTATTTTATGTTCCCCTTGGTCAAAGGTTAGGACAAAAGGAACCCAAAACTGAGTTAGCTTGTTTATTAGCTGCTAAATCCGTATGTTCTTCATCCATTTGATGTCCATGGTACACCCTTTTTAAATGAAACTCATGGGGGACCCATGAGTCATAAAACTGTGTTATCATAAATCTGCTACTTACATAGTAAAGTAGTCATAAACAAAAGGAACAATGTCCTGAAGGAAAGTGGCCCAAGTCTTTCGTTGTTTTTAAATCACTGCAAATCTAAGGGCTCCTTACATCAAGCACCCTACCTACTGAGCGCAAATCTTGGACTTTTCAGAAGATACAAACTGGTTGAGTTGAAACTCTCATAAAATGTAAATTTGAAGTTAGAAAAGTACTATTAGAATACTTGCAGATTACTGATACTTTAAAGACTAGCTAATTATAGTTTCTGAAGGGCAGATGTTAGCAACACAAATGCAAGTGTTTTGAAGCATCTTCTTAAAGAGCATATTAAAACCTACTGTTTCATTAGAAGGGAAATATTTATGCTTTTGAAAGATTTTATTCAACGACAATTGTTAGTTACATGAGTTTGCAATATATATTTATAAATAGAGCAACTGTCTCTGCTGGTTATAAAAAATAAGTCTTAGTAGGCACTTTAAACATTTTAGGAAATAGTTAATTTCCTAGAGACAAAGATGCTGTTTTAGGTCAAAATTTTATTGAACTCTAACTCATATACTAAAGTTTAGTGTTGAATTTTGCTCCAGCAATGTAGCAAGCATGATTAACTCCCACTACAAAATATCTACAAATGTAACATAGTTTTACATGCAAACCCTAACTCATTACGAAAAAAAAAAGACAATTCTAAAGTAACAATAATTCAGCAGAAATAGCTCTGGGTATATGCTGACTCAATAATATGAGAGATAGGTTGGATTACTTAAACAAGCACAAGAAACATACACTTAGAAAATGAGGAATTAGGACTGATATCCTTAGTGCAAATCAGGAACTGACGGTGGAAGAGATATACCTTCAGAGAAAATGTGAGCAGGTGAAAGTATGTACACTGGCAAGGAATACAACAGGATGACTTGTCTCTTTTGGTGTATGTTTGGGCTGGAGGTTAAAAGAGCTTCTATTGGCTGGGCGCGGTGGCTCACACTTGTAATCCCAGCACTTTGGGAGGCCGAGGTGGGCGGATCACCACGGTGAAACCCCGTCTCTACTAAAAACACAAAAAAATTAGCCGGGCGTGGTGGTGGGTGCCTGTAGTCCCAGCTACCCGGAGAGGCTGAGGCAGGAGAATGGCGTGAACCTGAGAGGCGGAGCTTGCAGTGAGCCGAGATCGCACCACTGCACTCCAGCCTGGGCGACAGAGAGAGACTCCGTCTCAAAAAAAAAAAAAAAAAAAAAGAGCTTCTATTAAAATTTATGACCATACCCCTGTCTCAATGAGGACTGAGGTTTAAATTTACACTATTCATGTGCGGCTAAGGAATTCTCCAGACTTAGTCACCAACGTAAAAATAGCTCCAAACTCATGCTAACTCTGTGGTGCCTACAAGAAGCAAATGCAAAATTTCTCTAGTGGAAAATGTTCTCAGTCTGGCTCTAAAGAGTTCCCATGGGAAAGGTTCAGTGAAAAGGAGTTTATAATCAAAATTTTAAATTAATGAAGCAGTCACTAGGTATAATTAATAGCAAAATTAAATTTTCCAATAATGCCAAATGCTATAACTATTGACTAGATACTCCAAAGTAGATATATAAAAATAAATAATATCACTTACAAAAACAAATAATGTCATTTACAAGATATATAAAAATAATGTCACTTACAAAAAAATTGAAAATATAAAAGATACAAAATTTACTAAAAAGCATTAGAAAGCTTGTTAAATAACCAAATAAGATTTACTAAATTGTTTAAAGTCTTTATTACAACAGTTTTAATGCAAAATTTAATTTATGGTTTAAAGAGAGTGATAATGGAAAGAATGGGGGAAAGGCACAATATGAAACATAATGGGTAGAATTTTTCATAATTAATAAAAGATAAATTCTCAGCAAAATATAAGATAGCAAAAAATGAGATGGCATTAATGAAAACAATATTAGAAATTAAAAAAAAAAACACCTAGTGGCCCAGGAACCCAAGACAAGTTTAAAGAAATACAATGTTGCAATGATTTTCCCTACCAGATATAAAGACCTATTATAAAATATAGTAATTATGTTATTGTAGTATTGGCTCAAGATAGAAAATGAACCAATGGAACAGAGTAGAGAGCCCACAAATAGACCTACACACATACAAAAATTTGGCAGATGACAGAGATACCATTGAAAATCAGTAGGGAAAAGATGAATTATAAAATACTGCTAAATTAATTGATCTTCCACAGGTAAAAAGAAATGAATTTATATCCTTCTTTACCTCTACAGATAGGCAAGAAAGCAATGCATATATATGTAATATGTGTATATACATACACACATATATATATAACATGTGTATACATATATGTAGATTAAAGACTTACTAGTAAAAAATAAAATGTTAAACATTTTGGTGCAGAAGGATATTTTAAATCACAAAAAGTGAGAACCACAAATAAAACGATGAATACATTTGACTACATTAAAATGTAAGACTTCCAAACAAAAAAGTTATATATATACACACACACACATATATATACACACATACATACACATATGCCATAATCAAAAGGCAAAAATAAGCCACATGTTTAAAGAATGTATATACTATCCGGATTATATATGAATACTTATAAACCAATAAGAATAAAAAACTAATTCAGACTGGACCCAGTGGCTCATGCCTGTAATCTTAGCACTTTGGGAAGCTGAGGCAGGAGCATCACTTGAGGCCAGGAATTCAAGACTAGCCTGGGCAACATAACAAGATCCCCATCTCTACAAAAATAACAATAATTAGCTAGGTGTGATGGTATGCACCTGTAGTCTCAGCCACTTGGGAGGCTCAGGTGGAAGGATTGCTGGAGCCCAGGAGGTCAAGACTGCAGCGAACTATGATCATGCCACTGCACTCCAACCAAGGTGACAGAGATCCCATCTCTAAAAAGTAATAATAAAATAATTCAATAGATAAATGGGCAATGAATTTAAGCAGACAATTTACATACAGATCAGGAAACCTTATGTCCAATATACATATAAAAAGACGCTCAACCTCATTAGTATTCAGAGAACTGTTAAATAAAACCACAGTGAAATATCATTTCACACACATTAGATTCGATTGGCAAACATTTTAAAGTCTGACAGGTCTAACTTGGACAAGGCAAATTCTCATACACAGCTGATGGAAGCATAATTTAGTACAACTACTTTGACAAAGTCTAGTTAGGTTGGAAGTGCACGTACTCATTACTCAGTCCTTCTTTTTTGTTGTTGTTTTTTGTTTTTTGAGATGGAGTTTCACTCTGTTGTCAGGCTGGAGTGTGGTGGCATGATCTTGGCTCACTGTAACCTCTGCCTCCCAGGTTCAAGCAATTCTCCTGCCTCAGCCTCCCGAGTAGCTGGGACTATAGGCGCGCACCACCATGCCCAGCTAATTTTTGTATTTTTAGTAGAGACGGGTTTCACCATATTGGTCAGGATGCTCTCGATCTCTTGACCTTGTGATCCTCCCACTTCGGCCTCCCAATGTGCTGGGATTACAGGAGTGAGCCACCGTGCCCAGCCTACTCAGCCCTTCTATTCCTACATACCACAGTGAAATTCTCATACATGTGGACAAGTGTGCATGTGCAAGAATGTTTATTGCAGCACTGTGTTAAAAGTGAAAGCCTGGAAACAGTCTATATGTCCATTAGCAGGGGAGTAGATATATTCGAGTGTATGCATACAATGAAAATGAATGAACAAGAGTTACACGTACCATGTGCTTAAATCTCTAAAATATAATGTTGACTTATAATATGATTTACATACATTTTAAACATAAAAAGATACTATATATTTTGCCATTTTATAGATATATGAATGAAAATATACCAGAACTAATAAACAGGAAAACTCAGCATGGGAAAGAGAGATGTGAATAAAATTGAGAAGGAGCATGTAGGGGTCTCAAGTATATCTGCAAGGATTTATTTCACTTTAAATGTTCTTAAAAGTATAAAAATAAATAATAAATTAATGTGAATTTAAATGTGAGTCCTAATTAAAACTAATCTAATTTGATAGTGTGAAAGCATATAATCAAGATTAAGTAATTAAAAGTACTAGATTCCTAGCTTTACTGCAACTGGTAACTGTAGATCTTCAACAAGCAAGTCACTTAAATTTTAGGGGCCTTACTTGCCTCATCTGTATAATGAGAGAGTTAAACCAGGTAATCTCTAAGATCTCATACAGCTATAAAATTCAACTCAAAGCACTTCACAGGATTTGTAGCAACAAAAGTATGAATAATAACTTGAATTTTAAAATGTAATTTGAAACTCAAGGCATGAACGTATAACTTGGATGTTATTCCATGACTTCTTACACTGTTCAGTTGTTCACCTCTGTGTTTGTAGCCATTATTGTGTTAAGTGTCCCATAAGTCTGTCTTTCCAGCCATATCTACCTTGTATTCTGAACTGGTTAATAGCAGAAAATGACTTCTCCTTCTGCTGTAGTACCAGTTACTCCAAGCCTAGGCATATTCATCTTCTGCTGCATTGTGAGGGATATCCGGGTAATCTTTTACTCTTTGTAAAATTTTTGAGTCCTAATTTAGTCACCATTTAACCTTTAGGGATTTTTAGCGCAAGAAACAGAAACTGATTCTCTCTGGCTTATGGGGGGTAAAGGGCCGGGAAAAAGACAATTATTGAAAGGATTGTGAGTATCTCTTGGAATTAAAGGAAGAGATGGTGGCCAGGCGCAGTGGCTCACGCCTGTAATCCCAGCATTCTGGGAGGCCGAGGCAGGGAGATTGCCTGAGGTCAGGAGTTCGAGACCAGTCTGGCCAACATGGTGAAACCCCGTCTCTACTAAAAATACAAAAATTAGCCAGCTGTGGTGGCGCACACCTGTAATCCCAGCTACTCGGGAGGCTGAGGCAGGGGAATCGCTTGAACCAGGGAGGTGGAGGTTGCAGTGAGCCGAGATCACACCACTGCACTCCAGCCTGGGCGACAGAGTGAGACTCCGTCTCAGAAAAAAAAAAAAAAAGGAAGGGATGGTTTAGGAAGGAAAAGTTTCAAGGATTTCTGCATCAAAAGTTTATATTGGCCTTCCTCCAAGAGCTCTACCATTTGCAAAACTCAGCCCCAGATATCCTCAGTTTTCTGGTCATTCTTTTCCAATTCTATAATTCCTAGGATACAGCGTTGGTCCAGCTTGGGTCGAATATATTCTTTTAATTCAATTGGCTGTGTGGACAGAGCCATGTATTAAAGACAAAGCCATTGGGAATCTACCTCTGAGTCTTAAGTCCAATTTCGAGAAAGCAATAATTGGGAGCAAACAGGCAACCCCAAAAGTAGTCTCCCATGAGCAATCTATGCCATGACATGGGTCAGATGAAGAGAGTATGTTGCCTGCTTT
This sequence comes from Nomascus leucogenys, assembly GCF_006542625.1. Taxonomy (NCBI): domain Eukaryota; kingdom Metazoa; phylum Chordata; class Mammalia; order Primates; family Hylobatidae; genus Nomascus; species Nomascus leucogenys. The sequence goes on from NC_044396.1 coordinate 33,097,377, forward strand.
TTATCAACAGCTTAAAGTGTTTCACCCTGGAATCAGCACAACAGGATGCATTTTGAAAATATTTCCAAATATTTCTCTTATTCTTGACATGCTTGGAATGATTTGTACTTATTAATATTTATGTACTAATATTGAGCTACAAGTTGGAGTACTTTCTCCCATTGGTCTCATAACCCACTGGCACCTCTCAAGGTCTAAAAATATTTGCTGACTACAATAACCTTTTTTATATTCTAGACTAACCAACTGAAGAAAAAGTAAAGAGAAATCAAAGAGTTGATTTATGATATTTGGAGGAAGCAAAGTAGAACTGCTTCTAAACATCTCTTTGTGAGACTCAACATGGAAACCATTGACAACCAAATTCAATGTTTACATGCCATTAAAGATTCTTACTCTTTGATTTGAAAGCTGATGAATTTGCTGGTGTTTCTAAAAACTCAGAATCCTTCTGCTTTAATACAACGTGCTTTAGTTGTATGATTTAAAATTCAGGTGTGTTTCAGGGATTTTTACAACCATGCAAATTATCCTTTTTATTATTCAAGCTTCTTATTTGAATGGGATGAAGTAAGAGGCAAAGACAGGCACAGAGGCTCCTTGAAATGATTTCAGCTCCTTCATTGTTCTGTATGTTGACACTGAATTGCCACTAAATGCGCATACTAGTGTGTTTTCCAATAGGATGTTTCTCGAGCTCTCTGAAAATAGCAGGTATGGCTCTTGAGGGTTAGTCTACCTTTATCAGGATTCATATTTACAATATTTTGTATCACTCCTATATCCTGCTTTAAGGTTTAAGCTCCTCAGGACTAAAGATTGTCTTTTCATTACTTACTATCTCTCAGTATCTTAGATGCCATGTTATAACCCAATGCTTTGAAAGAGAAGATTTCTAAGAAGTAATTTCCAATAAGTGGTTTGCCGATTTATTTTATTTACAAGTAATATCTATTCAAATTACTTTCATGTTAGTAGAATAGAAATAATATCATGCAAAACATGTGGCTGCCATTCAATATATTTTTAAAGCATTTAATTTTAGGATCAGTTACAAATGGTTGAGCTAAAATATAAAAATAGACAAAAAAGTCATTCTCTGCCAAAGAAAAAACAACCATAATGGAAATTTGGAGGCAGTATAGAGAAGATAAGAATTTGGAATATCTATGTTTAAACCCAACTCTGTTGGAAGATAAGCACTTTTTTTGTATAAATTCTCCTTAAACTTCTATGTAAAGTTACTTAAACATCACTTGCTAACTCAACTACCACCTGAAGGACTATCATGAGATGATGATAATTCCTTACAGAACTAGGGATGAAAAGAGCACTTTGTGAAATTATGATTACTCTTGGGAAGGCTGAAGGAAGGGGCATGGTATAAGGCCTGACTCTATCCATGAGCAGAGTTGGCTCAAAAAGTTCACGTCTGATAAAGACTAAGTAGAATGAGAACTCATGCCATATTTTGTCTGTTCCTAGAGCCATTCCAATTCCCATCTTCTTTGATACTGATCTCACTCTGGGAATAATAGGTCCTAGCACAGAATTTTCTGTATAGTAGATCTGGCACTTGATTATGTTCAATTCAGTACCTTCATTTTAAATCTTCAATATATACTGATGGTCTAATTACTTCATGAGAACAGTTCAGTGGCCTACTCCAATCAGCATTTGTATTGACAAATGCAGGAAGAAAGTGTCTAGAGTTTAACTGGCTGACACTGTCATAGACACTGAGGAATAATGAAATGATCACGGTCTTTATTCTTGAGTAAATAACTATTTAAACATGCAAGAACTTACATGAACTGCACAGTCTGAGGGAACAGTTCCCAGAAGACTGCTGTCACTTCAGAGTGGGAACCCCAGCAGGTTCCCAGGGCCACCATCACTTCAGACCAACTGGCTACAAATTCAGACCACCCTCAGGTTTAATAATTTGCTAGAATGACTCAGTGAAAGCTATGAGACTCACTGCCATCTTTACTGTAGGCAAAGGTACAAATTAGAACCAGCCTAAGGAAGAAATGCGTAAGAGGAAGAATATGGGAAGTTTCCAAATGCTGAACTACTAGTCATCCCTTGCTTCCCCATGGAGCCACAGACTGCACAGTTCTCCCAGTGTCAATGTCTGACAGTACACACAGTATTGCCAACCCAGGAAGCTCACCAGGCCTTCAGTATCCAGAGTTTTTATTGGGGTTGATCACATACATCCTGTGTGGCTGACCTTTACCATACCCTCCTGAAGGTCTGGGCTGGTGCCTCTGCTGTCTTTGGGATGTGGCACATCCCTTCCAGGCACCTAGAGATCACCTCCCGATAGCCAAAGGCAAATGCCAGAACTCTCTCTAGGTAAGTTTAATTCTTTGAAAAAACAGTTGAAGATACCAGGTTGAACCATAGGCAATTCCCAATATTTAATCATTTTGACATAAAAAATGACAATTCCCTGTGGTTCAACATAATAGGATGAAATTGTTCATTCATCAAATATTTACTGTGTGCATAGACTATGCAGAAAGTAAGATACTTGATAATGCGCTCCTGTGCCTTTGTAGTACAGATAATCTAGTAAACAGGTTAGAAAATGTTCATCTAACAAATATTTATGAAACATTGACCATGTGCTAATCCTTATTCTAGGTCATGGAAACATAGTATTAAACAAGACCAAATGATCCCTGCCCTCGTGGAACTTTTAATGGTGTGGAGTTAGGAAGGGAAGGGGGCAGAAACAGACGTTCAAGGAGTAAACCAGTAAATACGGCAATTTAATACAATTGTAAGTTTTATAAAGAAAATAGTATAAGATAATGGGATAGAGATTCTAGAGGGGAGGTAAGGGCTAATTTAGATAGGATGATCAGGAAAGGCTCCTCTGAGAAAAGACCTTAGCACTAGAGCCTAAATAATGAGCAGGCACCAACCACGGAAGGATCTGGAAGCAGAGCCTTGCTGATAAATGGGACAGCTGATTAGTGGCAAGGAAAGCTGAGTTTACTGAAGAATATAATTGCCTATGTGGCTGGAGCCTATTGGACTAGGGGATAATCATAAGATATGATGTCAGAAAAGCTGGAAGGAACCAGATCATGTGAGGCTTTATACATAATAGTAATAAGATTTTATTCCAAGTACAAAAGAACCAATGATCTCATAAAAAATTTAATATCACAGTTTTTAAATTAACAATATTAGTACCAACATATCAGTGACAAGTGCTATCGGAGGAGCAAAACAAAGGGATAGAGAAAGTAGTATAGTCCCTTCCAGCTCCAATAAAGCGAATTTTTAGAAAGTTGACATTTGCACAAGGCCTTGAAGGATGGCGAGTCCATCTATTAAATGGCCAGGGAAGGCGCTGATGGAATCCCAGTCCAGATGAGAGGCAGCCATTCATAGAGGCACAGGAGCAGCTCAGTCAAGAACCTGGTCAAGGAACACACCCTCCAGCCCATCCAGAAGATGGGACGATAGGGATAAAGGCAGAGTGGAACGTTACTCTAGAGAAGTAGATTTGGACTATACTAAAACCAAATACCAAACTAAGGAAGTTGGGTTTTATTTATTAAATACTGGGAAGCTTATACAGAGTTTAAGTGACAAATATTATAAGCATAAATGTGCTTTAGGTAAAGGGTAACAGCACTATTGTCTGTTAGAATGAGTGAATGACCAGAAAAAAAATTTTACTTGCTAGTGCTAGAAATACATCTCAAACTATCTTAAAGATTATTGACTCAGCAAGTGAGAAATCCAAGGGTAAAATACCTTGAGGAATGGCTGAATCCAAGGGCCTAAGGGATATTGCAACAGAAATGCCCATCAGGGTCCCTGCTTTCCTGTGAGTTATGCACCCTCCAAAGGAAAAATGGCCACCAGTAGTTCCAGCTTATTCTCGTAGCTCATGATCTCAGAGGGAGAGAGAGACCCTCTATCTTCCAGTATTCATATATTAAAGTTTAGAGAAAATAATAATAGGCATGACAATGACTAAAATTTATTGTCACTTACCACGTGACAAAATGTGCTCCAAACACTTCACATAAAACATTTCATTTAACTGCCTCAAGAATCCTATGAGGTAATAATACTAAGAGCCCCGCTTTTCTGATTATAAAACAGAAAGGTGCAATTATTTTCCCACAATCATGTATTTACTAAGTGGTGTTACAAAATTCAAATCAAGGTGGATAAACTCTAGAACTAGCACCCTTATTTTACCATTTTTATTATAAAGAATTTTGAGGCTGGGTGCGGTGGCTCACGCCTGTAATCCCAGCACTTTGGGAGGCCGATGCGGGCAGATCACGAGGTCAGGAGATCGAGACCATCATGGCTAACATGGTGAAACCCTGTCTCTACTAAAAATACAAAAAATTAGCCAGGTGCAGTGGCGGGCGTCTGTAGTCCCAGCTGCTTGGGAGGCTGAGGCAGGAGAATGGAGTGAACCTGGGAGGCAGAGCTTGCAGTGAGCGGAGATCCAGCCACTGTGCTCCAGCTTGGATGACAGAGCGAGACTCCGTCTCAAAAAATAAATAAACAAATAAATAAAAAAGAAAGAATTTTGAACATGTTCACATTAGTCAAACTAGTACAATGAATGCCCATAATATTCATTACTTAAGTCCATATAAGCCAATCTACAGACTAAACCCTCCTCCATGTTATTTTAAAGCAAGCCAGACATAGCATCATTTACATTTAATCCATAAATTCTTCAGTATATATCTCATTTTAATAAGACCACAGTATAGTCTCACCCGAAAAAATAAACAATAATTTCTTAATATCATTAAATAACCAGTCTATGTTCACATTTCCAATTAGCTCATAAATATCATACATCATTTTTATTTCTATATTATGGTGATGCAACAGCAAAATTCAGACTGTAGGAAAAACTACAGGATAACTAGTTTTCTTCAGTAAGCAGAAAAATGTATAAATTTAAAAAAGAAAGAAATAGATGTGGAAATATGGATTATAAGAGACTTAAAAGTTATTTCAAACAATCACTGTATGAACTTCATTTGGATCCTGAATACTGGAAATTGTTTCTTTTTCATGCACTAGGGATGGAGAGTCAAATTATTGTGTCTTCTAAAAGCCCCAGATTTCACCATCATACAATTTATCTATGTAACAATCCTGCACTTGTACCCCCTAAATCTACAAAAATAAAAATGTTTTAAAGATATTTTTAAAAAGAACAACAATTGTGCCTTAAAGCCATTTGGAAGAGTTCCTCTCTGTGAAGGTGTGCTCCTAACTGAACACACAAGATTTGTAAAAATTGCTTTTTTAGAGGCAAACCAAAGGTAAATTTCTCAAGGTTCTTGCTGCCTTCTTGAGCAGCATTTGATGGAAGATCTTTTATACATTTGTAATAGATAAAAATAAACCAGATGGCAAATCCTTTTTTAAAATCTTAAACCATGTACCAAGTTTTTGGTCCAAATTGTGTAGGATAAGTTAAACTTAAATTGCATTCTATTAACCAATATGAGTGTATTTCTGTAAGCATAGTTACGTTGAAATAAAGTTTTAAAAAACAAAAAAAAAATTGCTTTTTTATTTTTTGTTTTGTAATTACGTAAAATATTTATGCAGCTCAGAAGTCAAGTTTACAAGGCAAATTCGCTTCTGTGCCTATTCTCTTTACCCTACTTTCTCTCTCCCTTTTTACGTAGTAGCTGATTTTTATTTTACAGTTTATTCTTCCCTTGTATATATGTGCACCCTACCTTTCTCCAGTAAATAATAAATACTGTATACACTTTACTCTACATTGCTTTATTCCAGTGGGCAATATATCGTAAAGATATTCCTCATTCCTTTAACAGCTGCATAGAACCATATCGTGTGGAGTATCATAGTTTATTCAACTAGCTTCTTACTCTGGGAATTTGGAGTTGGTTCTAGTCTTATGCTACTCCAATAGATATCCAATGAAAGCCATGTCCACACATCTTTCTGTAATTTTTCCAGTGGAATAAATTTCTAGAAGTGGAGTTGTTTTGTCAAAGAATAAATGCATATGGTGTTCTGTAAAACCATTTTGCAATCACATCAACAATGTATAAAAATGCCCTTCAGCTTCTCCAACTAAGTACATTGTCACACTTGAATCATTTACCCATCTAATAGTTAAGAAATGGTATTCGTTGTATTTAATTTGCATTTCTCTTACAATCAATGAAGTTGTGCATCTTTTTATATGGCTATAAGCCATATGCTTTTCTTTTTCTCTGAACTATGTTCATTTATCTCAACCGCATCTTTCTATGTGGTTGCTCTTCCCTGTTTTGGGACACTGTATATTAGAACAGGTAGCACTGCCTGTGATGTGCAATGGAAATATGTTTTCCTAGTTTGTTATTTTCTTTTTACTTCGCTTATCATGTTCCTTGAAATATAAAGTTATATTTTTTCTAAATATAATTAAAAATATTATATTCTTTCCTTTATTGATTGTACATACATTCTACAGTACTACATGCTATGGGCTGAATTGCATCCCCTCAAAACTCATGTGTTGGAACCCACACCCCCAGTACTTCAAAGTATGACTGTATTTGTAAATAGGGCTGTCAAAGGGTAATTAAGTTAAACGAGGCCTTATAGGTGGGTCCTAACCCAATATGACTGGTGTCCTTATAAGAAGATTAGAACACAGACACTTGCAGAAGGAAGATCATGTGAAGACATCTGAAGATGGCCCTCACAAACCAAGGAGAGGGACTCTTTGAAGAAATCAACCCTGTTGACACATTGATTTCAACTTCTCACCTCCAGACCTGTGAGCAAACAAATATCTGCTGTTTAACCTTCCCTGTCTATAGTATTTTGTTATGGCAGCCTTAACAAATTAATACTATTACATATACTATTTTGAAGGGTGAATTTTTCATTCTTGTTTGTAGAAGAATAAATCACTATAACTAGCCATTTATCTCTTAGACTTTTATTTATATATATATTTATTTTTTTATCATACTTTAAGTTCTATTCCTCAGGGATCTAGAACTAGAAATACCATTTGATCCAGCCATCCCATTACTGGGTATATATTCAAAGGATTATAAGTCATGCTGCCATAAAGACACATGCACATGTATGTTTATTGCAGCAGTATTCACAATAGCAAAGACTTGGAACCAACTCAAATGTCCAACAATGATAGACTGGATTAAGAAAATGTGGCACATATACACCATGGAATACTATGCAGCCACAAAAAATGATGAGTTCATGTCTTTTGTAGGGACATGGATGAAGCTGGAAACCATCATTCTCAGCAAACTATCACAAGAACAAAAAACCAAACACTGCATGTTCTCACTCATAGGTGGGAATTGAACAATGAGAACACTTGGACACAGGAAGGGAAACATCACACACCGGGGCCTATTGTGGGGTGGGGGGGGGGGACAGCATTAGGAGATATACCTAATATTAGACTTTTATTTATTTGTAGCTTTCTTAACAAAACAAACTTCTGGGCGAGGCGTGGGTGGCTCACGTCTGTAATCCCAGAACTTTGGGAGGCCGAGGTGGGCAGATTACTTGAGGTCAGGAGTTCAAACCCAGACTGGCCAACATGGTGAAACCCTGTCTCTACTAAAAAAAAAATACAAAAAAATTAGCCGGGTGTGGTGGCACGCGCTTGTAGTCCCAGCTACTCAGGAGGCTGAGGCAGGAGAATCACTTGAACCTGGGAGGCAGAGGTTGCAGGGGGCCAAGATCACGACACTGCACTCCAGCCTGGGCAACAGAGCAAGACTCTGTCTCAAAAGGAAAAAAAAAAAATCAAGAAAAACTTCTGAGATGACATTTCATGTAAAATGTGGACATCCTTTCCACCCACACTTTTAAGGGTTAATCTGGTTCTCCCGTGATGGTCGAGGACACCACCATTGTATTTCACTGTTGTTTTAGGGCAACATCTCTTCAAAGATCATGATGATTTTTTCATTTTTCTTCCTGGGTGACTGTACTTTTGTTGTTGTTGTTGTTGTTGTTAGCAATGGGGTCTCACTATGTGGCCCAGGCTGGTCAGGAGCTCCTGGCCTCAAGCAATCCTCCTGTATCGGCCTCCTGAAGTCCTGGGATTACAAGTGGGAGCCACTGCTCCCAACTGCTGGGCGACCATTCTTTAGGAAAACCAAAAGACCATACAACTGAAACAATGACAAATATTGATCTGATCTTTAGGTACTGTTGCCTCTGGGGATTTAGAAGGCAGCTAAAATTTCAGGAAAACATTCTTAAAAACATTTCTTAAAAATATTCTTGGATATTGTCAAGGATAGAGCTTTTAAAATTATTTTATAATGTGAACTAAATTTTAAAATTATTTTTAAAAATTAATAGGTAATATATGCAAAAGGTAATATATGCACAAGGCACAAAATTCAAGTTACCTTACAAAAGGATTGTGGAGAGAAAAGTGAATATCTGTTTACCCATGTTCCACCCAGTTTCTTACTATTTTCTTCTTGATGAGCACTGAACAGAAAAATTGAGTACAGACTGCCTGAGTAACAGTCTACATTTTTATCTCATTTCTTAGCAAATGTGTGTTTATTTAATTTTTCAGTAATAACCTACACTTCAAAAAAGGCCTCTCAGGGTACAAAGACAATAAATCATTGATAAATTGGGCTGGAAAGAGTATCAAAGATTGTCTGTTTTAGGATAGAACTGGAATGAATAAAGCATTTTTATAACAAAAGAAATGATTGCCCAAGGAAAACTAATACTTCTGAGACTCATGTATCCACCATTGAGCCACGTGTCATAAGCTTTTATAGGTTCTACCAGTTATCAGTTGCTGTATAACGAACTATCTCAAGAATTGGCAGCTTAATAAAAAGCAGATTTTATTTTATCACAATTCTCTGGGTCAGGAACTTGGGCCGGGTTGAGCTCAGCTGAGCAGTTTCTATGCTGGTTTCACCTGGGATCACATATATGGCTACCATGAGATGTAACTCACATAGGACGCACTGGCATCACACGGCCTCGTTCACCCATCTGGAAGTTGATTCTGGCTGTCAGCTGTATCACATATCTTGACCAGGCCAACATAGGCTTCTTCACAAGGCAACGGCATTCCAGGAGGAAAAAGCCTTTTGTACAAGCATTTTCCTGGCCTCTGTTTGCATCACATTTGCTGAGTCCCATTGGCCAAACCACATCACATGACCAAGTCCACAGTCCATGTAAGAAGAGGCCACATACAGGTACGGATGCAAAGAAGGGTGATTTATAAGAGGCCATGGTTATAACAATCTACCACATAGGTCTAAGCTCAAAGTAAGCCAAGTGCCATCAGGATAGAGTTCTGTAATTTCTGGGTGGAGTGAGTAAGGGCAACACAGAAAAGACTTAAAATAATCGGGCAGTTATTTTTGTATGTATTTCCTATGTAATCAACATGAAAAAGTTAACAATAAAAACAAAGCCCTGAGAACATGACAGCATTTTATAGCAAGCAATCAAGAAGATATCTGTTCAAAAAGAGAAAAACAATGTCACAGATGATGTAGTAGAAAGAAAGATATCTAAGTATTAGAAAAAGGCTCTTCTAGCCAGCATTCAATCTAAAAGACATTATCATTTTACAACTACACTCCCATTCCTGAATCTAAAACTTCTTCCAGAAATAAAGCAATCAGTATTCAAGAAAAGTAACTTGGAACAGTTATACAAGAATGTTACATTTCCAGCTATAACTATAATACGCAGAATTGCAGATATTGATAGCAAGAGCATTGAAAACATAGTTGTTCTAAATGCAATGTTGTATCCTGGACTGGATCCTAAAACAGAAACTCTTTACTCAAAGATTCAAATGAATCTCCACTTTTAATCAAATAAAATCCAAAATACTCAACCTTCTTGTTTGATTAGTAGAAAAACTGGTAAAAGATTAGTCTGCACTTTAGTTACCAGTACTATATTGTATGAATGACAATTTCTTCATTTTGATAAATGTATCATAGTTACATAAGATGTTAACATTAGGAGAAGCCAGTTAAAAGGTATATGGAAACCATTTGCACTATCTTTGCACTTTTATATAAATCTAATATTATTTCAAAATCTGAAAGTTTAAAAAATATGTATAGGCAGTAAAGTAAGTTATGTGCGTGTGCAGGTGCATGCATGCCTATATGCAATATTTATGTATATCTAAGCTAGCAGAACTAGGAACAACTGCAGAGCCTAGGATTTCAATAATTAACATATCAAATTTTAGAGTAAAAAGTCGCCGATGAGGAAGAACAGTGCAGGATGCAAATCAGACTGCAGCACTGGAAATGGAGGAAATGGGTTAAGGTCTGGAGTCACTTCTCAGAAAGACATATAATTGAGATAACTAAAGAAGAGGAAATAAAAGGAGGATATATATACCAAGGTAGAAGCAATCCTCTAAACACAGAAACATTCTACCTACAGCCTAGAGATAGGAATTGTTAGCTAACACTTGACCAATGATAAGCTTGTATCTTCCACATAGTAGAGGTTCTCTTATGTCACTCTTATGTCACTCTTCACTCAAAGGCTCAAATGGATCTCCACTTTTAATCAAAATCCAAAATACTCAACTTTCTTTTCTGATTCAAAAAAACTGCACTTTAGTTTCTGATACTGCAGTTTCTGATATTCCAACTGCTATAGTTTGCCCCGGTTCCTCCCAGTCTTTTCATCAGATAAGGGTAATTGCTTTATTCCTGCCATCCATCAAGTCCCACTTTCTGTCTCCTTCCATTTTGTCCCATACAACCACAGTTAACCTTTTAATGCGTGGTGGCGGGCGCCTGTAGTCCCAGCTACTCGGAGAGGCTGAGGCAGGAGAATGGCGTGAACCCGGGAGGCGGACCTTGCAGTGAGCCGAGATCGCGCCACTGCACTCCAGCCTGGGTGACAGAGCGAGACTCCGTCTCAAAAAAAAAAAAAAAAAAAAATGTATTCAGTGAGTTATGATGTGTGGCTACAGATTATTTCTGGTTGAATCCCACCCCAGCTAAATGAACCATCATTTGTCTTCATATTCCAATTTAAACAAGGCTACGGTTAATCCTAAGTACTTTCTGGACCAAGTAACAAAGGAATAATATTATGTGAGACATTGCAAATGGTACTCATCAACAGCACCATTCAGAGGCCAGAGCCCAAGGGCAAACAAGGGTATAGATCAAGCAATGTGTTGTTCAATTGGTTTTTGGGAGGTTCATCTGCAGCATTGCCAAGGTCATCCACAAAGCATAGAATTCCTCTTAAGGACCCAAATCAAACGTGTGTGCCTGTAGTGCCTGTTTGACCTGCTGATGAAGATACTGCAGCTGCTGTGAGTAGAATGCAGTTGACCCCTCAAAAGGAGAAGGATCCATGAAGTCAGTAGATGCTGACTCTCATCTTATGGGATGAAGAATTCTTAGGAGTATAAAACAATATAAGAGGGAAGTTTAAAGATTTTAAGTGCTAATTCAGAAATCTATAATAACCTGCAAACACTGTATGTGTTAGTGGGAGGTAGGGTCTTGGATGTGTGAAATAGATGTTGATCAATATAATCCACAGACATAATTTCTAATACTTAGAGCAGAGGTTGTTATCTATTTTTGCATCAAGGATACCACTGACAGTCTGGCAAAGCCTATGAACACCCTCTCAGAATATTCTTTTAAATTCACAAAATGAAACACATTTGGTTACAAAGGAATCTAGTTATATTGCAATACAGTTGTCAAAATATTTTTAAAATAAACATGTGCTATAGCAATGTATGTACCCCTTTACAAAATATTACATAACAAGATCTGAAGGCAGTGTGAATAATCACCATAGTGAAGAGCAGAAACAGTATTAGATGTCTGCAACTACTTGTCTAGAAGTCAGTATTGTCATGTTTCTGCACGGTTTGGGCTTTCTGAGTAAATTTTACTGGAATTTACATTAAAGGACAAATCTTGGAGGCTAAATGATGACAGAATGGATCATGAGCAAACTCAGGAAAGTGATTTCTGTCCATGGAGGTATATACAATCAGCCCTTCATATCCATGGGTTCTACATGTGTGGATTCAATCAGCGTGGATTGACAATATTTGGGGAAAAACTGTGTGCACTGAACATGTATGGACTATTTTTCTTGTCATTATTTCCTAAACAATACAGTACAACAATTATTTATATATCATTTATATTGTGTTAGGTATTATAAATAAACTAGAAATGACTTAAAGTATACAGGAGCATATACATAGGTTAGATGCTAATATTACACTATAATATATAAAGGACTTGAGCATCTGCAGATTTTGGTATCCACCAGAGGTCCTGGAACCAATCCCCCGCAAATACTTAGGAACAGTTGTATTTACATTTCAAAAGGAGATAAAACCTGGAACCAAGAAAACATTCCAGGGTTGCAGCCCAGAGGCGTTTATCTTCTCTTTGGAGATTAGGTTAATATTTCAAAGGATGAGAACCCAGGGAACTTCCCCTTCTCTTCCCAAGAAGGTTTTTTCTACAACAGAGTAATTAAGTTTCTATTCCTCTCTCAGGAGGGGAGGGGACAGTGTGTGCATAAGCTCCCAAACTCATAATTTGGGGGTTCCTCTCTTGTGACGCAAGAAATCCCATTTGTGGTCCATCTGGCTCTCATCACTCTACCCCAGAAGGAAGAAGAACTGAACCACAGATAAGCATACTGCTCTAAACAATAATAGTAAATCTGCCTTACTGAGGATACCCCACGTTTGCATCCACGATAATATCAATAAGCATAGACAGTAAAAATTATTTAGCTTATATTAGGTTTATGAAAATGGGAAGGATTGGAAAAATTGAGAATTAGATCTGTCATCACTAATGATAACATCATCAATTCATCTATCACATATTTTTTGAACACCCAATCTGTGTAGAATAGTATATATCTTATATATACTTTTACATATACAATAAATAGTATATATACTATTATATATAGTATACATATATAGTAAACATATATGCTATTTATCTTGTATTATTTAATTTAATTTATAATTTATTATACTATAATAAATAGTATATATACTATTATATATAGTATACATATATACTATTTATTATATATATAATAGTATATATAAGACATAATATTTTACACAGATTGGGTATTCAAAATATATTTGATAGATGAATTGATGATGGTATCATTAGCAATGACAAATCTAATTCTCTATTTTATAGTATATATAATGTTTATTACATATAATAGCATATATATTATAGTATCTATAAAATAGATACTATTTTACATAGATTGGGTGTTCAAAAAATATTTGTTAGATGAATTGATGATGTTATCATTATTGATGACAAATCTCATTATATATATACATGTCTATATTTCTAGACACATATGCCTGAATAAAACAACTTTAGTCCCTGTCTTTTGTGACATTTGCAAGTCTGGTGATCCCAGGAAGTGAGAATTGAGAAGAAAATGGGAAATAAAAAGTAAACTTTTAAAAACATAGTAGGTACCTAGAAGAGAAACAGTGCCAATTTCTTTTAAAATGAAATAAAGAATAAAGGGGTTTTGCAAAATCATGCCCAGATAGTCAGGAAGGCCTCTTTTCTTCAATGTCACGAAGGTGAATGAGTCAATCATATGAAGACCTTGGGAGAAAGTGCTTCAGCAAAATGGTTCAAAGACCCTGACACAGAAAAGATTTTGCATCTATTTGAATTAAGCTCAGAGCTGTTTGAGAGGGAAGGAAGGAACGAAGGAAGGAAGGAAGGAAGGAAGGAAGGAAGGAAGGAAGGAAGGAAGGAAGGGAGAAAGGAGGGAGGGAGGAAGGAAGGAATGAAAGAGAGAGGAAGGAAGGGAGAGAGGGAAAGAAAAGGAAGAAAGAGAGAGAAAGAAAGAGGAAAGAAAGAAAAAAAAGAAAGAAAGAAAGAAAGAAAGAAAGAAAGAAAGAAAAGAAAGAGAAGAAAACGAAGAAAGAAAGAAAGAAAATGAAAAAGCAAGAAAGAAAAGGCTAATTATGTTTTGGTAATCATGTGCTACCATTGCATATATGCTTAAATATATCATTTTTTAACCTGTCTCCTTAAATGGATTCCACTCTTTCCCTCTCAAAGCTAACTAAGCTGTGGCAAGATGTTAGAACTTCACAGATATAAAAACCAGGTTTAGCAATGTAGTTCTAAGGCAATATATTAATAATAAAAACAAAAATTCTGTGATCTAATATCCCATGAGTCATATGTATCCAAAAAAGCCATGTTTAATGAAAATAAAATAACAGTGTCTTGTCTGGTAAAAAGCAACAGCTTTTACCAGTTGCCAAACTGCATATCAGTTGTCGTATCTCACAGCCAGACCTACTGGCAAAGGTAGGACCAACCGCCCTGTTGTAATGTACCAGCAGAGAGCTAAGAGACAACATAATTTCCCCTTGAGGAATGACACCACTCACTGGATTTTACACAGCGCCCTCTTACAAATTACAGTCCTGAAGGCTAAGGTTGAACTGTGCAGCTTGCTCTAAGTGAAATTTGTTCAATATGGTTACCATCACTTTCACCTACTCACTCCCAGGCAAGAATCTTAGCTCTTCAGGTTGTAGGCTTTCGTTTTTAGAAACGGGGAAATATGACATTCCTGTTAAATTCATGACAATAGTGACAAGTACTCTTCATCCCAAATACTTGTGTGGGGGCCAATACTAAGTTCTCTGATTGCTTCCTTTTTATTTTCCTTCCAGTTTGCTTAATTTCAGTTCAGAAAAAAAGCACATGTAATAAACCCTATAGGGAAAAAAAAAAAAGAACCTACAAAAAGAAGAAATGTTTTGTTACATTGAGTGTTGACAACCTGGAGCTTTAAGTTATTTCCAATGTTTTTAACTATTTAACCTGGGGAGTAAAACTACATTTTAGGGCAAGGTTTATTACTGCCTCCTTGCCTCTGCACAGATCAGAAGCTTGGTCAATGTTTCTGTCCCCATGAGAAGTGCAATTGGAGTTGCTTCACCCAACAGAAAAGCAATCCTTTTAAGTCCACAATAGCAATATCTGTCTATCTATCTATCTATCTATCATCTATCTATCTATCTATCTATCTATCTATCTATCTATCTATCTATGTATCATCTATCTCTTCTGATTATCCCAGAGCTATGATATAAGTGAAAGCAATAAAGACAAGAACAGAGAAGAGTTTCAGGATGGAAAAGAAAAATACTTATAATAAAAAAGACTCAGGCTCCTATCCAAGTACTAACCAGGCCCCACCATGGCACATGTACCCCAGAACTTAAAATAAAATAAAAAGCATTAATCACTAGATTGCTGAAACATTAAAAAAAAATACAGGAATCAGTATACCACAGTGTAATTTACAATGAACACACTTTGGTCCCATTTCTACTATCTACTACCCGCATAACCTTGAACACAAAAGACAAACTAATGTTCGTTGTCTTTATCTGTATAATGGTGATAATAATAACTACTTCAGAGAGTCACGTTAAGGAAGAAATGAAGTAGGTAATGCAAAGCACTCCACACAGCATCTGACACATTCAAGAGACGGTAGCTGCAGGTGTTGTTATTGCTGCTGTTGTTACTGTTTGTCTTGTTATAGGACAGTGAACCATTAGAATCCTTTATCCTCTGAAATTTCTCACCAACATTTTACTTGGCTTTATTCTATGCTAACCCACAATTATACTATATAAGAATTAAAGGAAGCTTAGAGTTCTCTTTGATACCTTCATTTCCTAAGTGTAGAAAGTAAGGCCCTGAAAATTAAGCAACTGATCCAGAAACATGAACCTGGGTCTATAAATTACAAATGCTAGGTTTTTCCTACTTTATTATGTTGATACTCAACCAGGGCCTGAGCATAAAAGACTCACCACTTCCATTTTTTATGGCACTCCACTATAATTTAAAAAATGAAGTTCCCACCAAAATTCCAATAGCCTTTTCTTGCAGAAATAAAAAAGCCAGTCTTCAAATGTATATGGAATTGCATGTGATCCCAAACAGCCAAAACAATCCGGAAAAAGAGCAAAGTTGGAGGCCTCATATTTCTGAATCTCAAAACCTACTGCAAAACTACAGTAATTAAAACAGTGTGGTATTGTCATAAGGACAAACATATAGACTAATGGAATAGAATTGAGAGCTCAGAAATAAATCCATATATGTATGGCCAATTTTTTGTCATCAAGAGTCCCAAAAACATTTCAATGGGGAAAATGGTCTCTTCAACAAATGGTGCTGAGAAAACTGGATATCCACATGCAAAAGAATGAAGGTGGACTGGCTATATCACACCATATATAAAAATTAGCTGAAAATAGATCAATGCCCTAAATATAAAAGCTAAAACCAGAGAACCCCTAGAAGAAAACAGACAATTCTTAATAACCTTGGATTTGGCAATAGATTCTTGGATATGACACCAAAAGCATGAGCAAGAAAAGAAAAAATAAATATAATGTCACCAAATTTAAAAATGTTTTCTATTAAAAGACATTATCAAGAAAAGGCAACCTACAGGGTGTAGGAAAGTATTTTTAAATAATAGCTCTGATGGGTCTAGTGTCCAGAATACATAAACTCTTACAACTCAATGACAAGAAGAGCAAGCATCCCAATTTTAAAATAGTCAAATCCCCAACCCCGAATATGTTCTCCATTGCTACAGTTTTTTCTTTCCAAGAATGTAATATAAATGGAATGTAACCTGTTGAGACTGGCCTCTCTTACTCTGAATGCCTTTGAGGTTCCTCCAAGTTGTTGCATGTATCAATAGGACATTCTTTTTCATTGTTGAGAACTATTCCATTATATGAATACCCCACAGTTTATCATTCACTTGTTGGAGGACATTTGGATGGTTTCTACTTGGAGGCAATTGTGAAGAAAACCACCATAAACATTTATATAAGCGTTTTGTGTGAACACAAGTTTTTGTTTCTCTACAGTAGACACCTAGAAGTGGAATTTTTGAGTTATATGGTAAGTACAGGTTTAACTATAAGAAACTGCCACAGAATGTTTCAGAGTGACTACACCATCTTGCTTTCCCAGGAGCAATGTATGAGACTTTCACTTGATCTGCATTCTTCTGCACTTGGTATTGCCAGTATGTTTAATTTAAGCATTCCAATAAATGTTTTGCAGTTATTTCACCATGCTTTTAATTTGAATTTCTTTAACAATTAATGATGCTAAATAACTATGATGTGGTTATTTGCTATCTGTATATCCTCTTTGATGAAATGTCTGTTAAAGTCTTTTGTCCATTTTTTTAATTGAATAGTTTGTTCTAACTGTTGCATTTGATAGTGTTTATGTTTTAAATACACGACCTTTGCTGAATATGAGATTTGCCAATATTTTCTACCAGTCTGTATTTTGTCTTTTCCTTGTCTTAACACTTAATGCAGAGCTCTTAACACAGAGCAAAAGTTTTATTTTAGACGAAGCCCATTCCATCAAGATTTCCTTTTGTGCACCATGCTTTTAGTGTCATGGCTAAGATTTCTTTGCTAATCCAGGGCACAACAGTCCCTTGTCCTCTTGTAAAATTTTTATAGTTACTTGTTGTTCATCTACATATGTGAAGTAATTTGAGTTAATTTTTCACAGAGCATTAGATTTAGGTTGAGGTTTATAATATTGATTTCCAATTGTTCTTATGCTACTTGCCAAAAACATTATAATATCTCTACTAAATTGCCTTTGCTTCTTTGTTAAAAATCAATTGGCCATATTTCTGTGAGTTTATTTCCTAGACTCTCTGTTTTGTTCAATTGACCCATATGCTTATCCCTTCACCAATGCCACATCAACTTGAATACTGTAGCTTTGTAGTAAGTCTTAAAACTGGGTAGCATAATTTCCCCAACTTGGTCTTCTTTTTAGGCAATTGTTTTGGCTATTCTAGTTCCTTTGCTTTTCCATGCAAATTTTAGAACAAGCTTATCTATATCTACAAAAACATCTGCCAAGATTTTCATTGGAATGGCATTAAATGTACAAATCAATTTGGAAGAATTGAAATCTTTGAAATGTTGAGATTCCCAATCCATGAAAACAATTTGTCTCTCCACTTATTAGGCCTTCTTAGATTTCTTTCATCAGCAATTTGTCATTTTCAATATATAGATCCCAGTACCTGTTTTGCTAGATTTATACCTAAGTACTTCAAAGCTATTGAACTGGTGGTTTTCAAATTTTTTCTTTGCAATTGTTTATTCCTAGTATATAAAAGTAGGATAGATACTCATGTATTTATCTTACATTCTTTTACCTTGATAAACTCACTTGTTAATTTACAATATTTGTTTATATTCATCTTGGGATTTTTTTTCTTTTCCTTTTTTTTTTTTTTTTTTGAGATGGAGTTTCACTCTTGTTGCTCAGGCTGGAGTGCAATGGCACAACCTCTTCTCACTGCAACCTCCACCTCCTGGGTTCAAGTGATTCTCCTGCCCCACCTCCCGAGTAGTTGGGATTACAGGCGTGTGCCACCACACCCAACTAATTTTTGTATTTTTAGTAGAGATGGGGTTTCACCATGTTGGCTGGGCGCAGTGGCTCACGCCTGTAATCCCAGTACTTTGGGAGGCCTAGGCAGGTGGATCACCTGAGGTCAGGAGCTTGGGATTTTCTACACTAACAATCATAGCATCTGTGAATTGGGACACTTTTATTTTTTCTCTATCCAATCTATATACCTCTTAATTCTTTTCTTGCCATATTACACTAGTTGGGATGGATAGTACAATGCTGAATAGCATTTGTTCACTTATTCCTAATCTGAGGGGTAAATCATTCAGTCTTTCACTGTCAATTGTGATATTGGCTCTAAAGTTTTTATAGATTCCATTTATCAAATCGAGGAAATTTTCTTCTATGTAAGCTGAGAGTTTTTATCATGAATAAATCAACATTTTGTCAATTTCTTTTCTGCATCAATTCTTTTGGTTATGTGGATTTTCTTCTTTACACTGTTAATATATTGGTTTACAAGTGCACCCACTCCAAGCTCCCCTGGGAGAAGCCCCGGCAGTGTCTGCAGTGGTGAATGAGGGGGAGAAGAAGTACCCTTCTCCAAGAACCTTCACGAGCACCAGGGCTGCCTGACTATTGGGGTAGAGCTGCCGACTCTCCTTCCCAAGCCCAGCACTGCACTGTGCCTCTGTTAAAAAAAAAAAAGAAAGAAAGAAAGAAAAACACTTTTCGTAAGTGGAAAGTGCTGGGATTCAAGTTCTGCTGTCTGAATTCTTTTGTCCCACAGGGTGCTCCCTTGATGCAGTGCACTCCCCTTCCCCCTAGGAGCAAGAGTCCCTGAAGGTGAGAATACTGTGAATGCTTCTACTCCTGTGGGTCTAGCTGCCCAGGGGGACTGCCACACTCCAGGCTGGTGCTAAGGAATGTCTTCAAGTGACCCAATGATGTGACCTGTCCTCAAGTCTCCCAGCAGTGGGTACCAGCACCAGCTCTGATGGGGGTGGCAGGAGGCTGATGTAGACTCTGTGAGGTTCCTTGGTTATAAATAGCCTTAGTGCATTGGCTTTCTGAAATGCCAGTTGTGGTAGTAATGAACTAGTCGTGTGGACAGAACAGACTCAGGACCTCCTGGTTAGCCAGGGTGCTACAGGCAATGATGATAGCTGAGGTCCAGCAAAAGTTTTCTTTTTCCTGGGCACTGTGTTATTCTGCTTGCAGATGTTGTAATGGACTGTGTCTATTGGCCTCCAGCCAAGAGGTGGCAGAGATTTGTGCATGCCTCATGTTACCCAGGGGAGGCTCAATGGCGTCTCAGGCAATGAGCAGAGCCACAGAGCTCCCAAAAGTTTCTGTCCTTTGTGTTAAGCTACCAGGGCAGGTGGAGGGGCAAAGCCAGGTTGGGGCTGGGTCGGGCAAGTCCACACTCTGGCTTCCCACATATGGCACAATAAGTAGTCCCAGTGGGGATCAGAGGGCAGTTCTCTGGCCACTGGGGTAATGATCCAGGGAAGAGCATAGTTGCCTCTGCTCACAGTGCTCCGCTAGCAGCAGCTAGTTAGGTTCTAGGTAGTCTGAGCTCAGATCTGAAAACTGCACCAGGGCCATAAGCCTCCCTGCAGAGACAGAAATCACAGCTTTCCAGCCATGACCCTCCTAGTCCATGACCCCTTGGTTCTGGCAAAGGGGGATCATCCCCACTAGAGATTATATTGAGAATCTCAAGTAGGGTTGAAATCCCTACTTGGCCAGAACCTCTCTCACAGTCAGGGGTTTCTCTCAACCAGTGACTGCCACCTGAGTTAGCTGGCAGACTTCTGTGAGGTCCACTGTGAAGTAAGGTCAGGAATGGCTTCCCTCTATCCCCACTGGAGACTGGGAGTGCACGCAGAGCACACCCCAATGCCTCTCCCTCTCATATGCTTCCCATCACTCACTAAATCAGCCCCAGCTCTGGGCAGGGATAAGGCTTCTTCCTGAGGCCTGGACTGCCAGGTTGCCCAGTAGGTGTGTGTATCCCAGAGGCAGTTTATCCCCCACTCACACTCTGGGGACTTACAGTTTTCTGCCTGGCTCACAGTGTAGGTGGCAGCCCACCACGTATTTCAAAGGGTCTGTGGTTTCTTTCAGTTGTCCTTTTAAGCTACTGTGTTGCTTCTTGGAAAAAGTTCAGGGTGAATCTCTACACGCTATTAATATTTTCTTTCCAAGTGGGGGAGGCATGCTAACAATGCCTCCAATGCGCCGGCTTCATGCTTTTCTTCTATTATTTTGGAATAAATTGTTTTAAAATGATGTTAAAATTTCTGCTTTCAATTTTCAAAGTTACTTAGAAGAACTCATCATCTATTATGTTCACCCAGGTATACACATTATTGCTGTTCTATAATTCCTAATATATCAAGTTTTCTTCTGGTACCATTTCTCTTCTAACTAACTCTCTTTAAGCAATTCTTTTAAAGCAGCTTTGCTTCATCTGAGACTCTTTTTATTACTCTTTCACTCTGGAAGGATATCTTTGCTAGACATAAATTTTGGATTGAGAGTTCTTTTCATTGAGCAATCTAGAAGTGTACCACTCCATTCTGCCCTCCCTGGTTTTGAATTAGAATCAACCATCACTGGAGTTATTTTTCCTACAAGTAACACTTTTTTTTCTCTGTTTGCTTTGAATATTTTTTTTGTCTTTAGTTTTCAAGCAGTTTGATTATTATGTGTCTGGACATGTATTCTTTTGTGTTTATCTTGCTTGGGGTTCACTGAGTTTCTTGAAGCTATAGGCTTTGTGTTTCACTAAATTTGGGAGGTTTTCAATCATTAAGTTTTTGAAATCTTCACTCAGTTTTGCATTCTTTATCCTCATTCTGAGACTCTGATGACATGAGTGTTAGACCTTTTGGTATTGTCCTACAGGTACCTGAGGCTCTGTTCTTTTTTTTTTTTTCGTTTTAATTTGCCTTCTTCTTTTAACGTTTTTCTCTCTTGTTCAAATTGGATAGTTTCTATTGATTTATCTTCAAGTTCAGTGACTCTTTCCTCTGTCATTTCCATTCTGCTATAGAGCTCAGTCAATGACCTTGGGGTGGGTTTTTTTTATTCCAGTTATTCAGATGAAATTACTTATTAAATTTCCATTTGGTTGTTCTTCATCTCTTGTATTAGTTCACCAATACTTTCTATCTTTCCATACATTTCAAGAATGCTTGCTCTTATTCGAGTAGTGTTATAATAGTTGCTTGAAAGCCCTTGTCACATAACTCCAACATCTTTATTATCTCAACATAGGCATCTGTCAATTGTATTTTCCCGTGTGATTTCTTGATGCTTCATATGCCAAGTAATTTGGATTACATTCAAGACATTTTGAATATTATGTTAAGGGACTCTGGATTTTGATCAAGTCCAACAGATAATATTGATTGTTTTTATTTGGGCATTCAATCGACAAGATTAAAGTCAATCCACTTT
This sequence comes from Nomascus leucogenys, assembly GCF_006542625.1. NCBI lineage: Eukaryota > Metazoa > Chordata > Mammalia > Primates > Hylobatidae > Nomascus > Nomascus leucogenys. Next base: position 33,119,390 of record NC_044396.1, read on the forward strand.
CTGAGGGTTGTGGTTCTAATGTCATTTCCATTTCTACAGCATTTACAAACCAGTACTATTCTGATCTGCCTGGCGTGCACATTTGCCATTGGCTAGTATTGGATTTTGGTAGTAATCTAGCTGATAGTTTGAATCTCAAAGTCTACATATGCTTTTTTAAAGATCCAGGCTTGCACAACTCAAGGGTGAGCCCAGGAATTCATAAACAACTTGAAGAGTCACTTTCTCAAAGTTCTCCCTCTCTGAAATCGCTCCAGTACTTTCCTGTTCTCTAGTGCTTCCCTTTTCCAGACCTCTGTGCTTTCCAGCCTCTGGGGGCATTATTGACCCTGCTCTGTTATGCACTTCCTATGGTTGCACCCACTTTGGGGCCAAATGGTGAGAGGACACAATGAGAAAAAAAAAAAAAAAAAAAGCTTAGGAGTTTATTCCACCCACTTAAGACCACTCTTTCTCTAATCAAAAAGGAAGATCCTCTCCCTCAGGGATTTAGGCTCCTACAAGCCCTTGTTTCTGCTGCTGCCAAAATCTCTACAGGAATGGCTGGAGATATGGGGCATGAGAAAACAGAGGGGGGGAAATGGGTGATTATCACAGTCTCTGAATGTTTAAAAGATTTCCTTCTAATTCTCAGTAGTAAAATACATATACATAACTAGGACTAATCCATAACTAGGACTTCTCCCGGTGTTCATTCTCCCTCTCCCCACATCCCCACTGATACCCACTTTGGGGCTGGGCTGTGTTGGATCCAGCCTGAGGGAAATACTGGACCAGGAAGGGGGAATGGTAAATTCACTACCACTTCAGTGGTATTTCCAATTCTTGCCTTCTTCCTGAATCTGCCTGCTACTCTACTTTTCAAAGTCCTCAAATAGCTGCTCTGTGCATTCTGTCCAGATTTTATAGCTGCATTAAGTGAAAGAAACAGGGGAAGCATGCTTACTTCATCTTATCCTGAAACAGAACCCCTCTCCATTACTTTTAGCATACACACTTGAATTTTAAACATCTGTGGTTAATGTATACAGAGGCTTCAGAAATCTTTTTTTTTTTTTTTGAGACAGAGTCTCGCTCTGTCACCAGGCTGGAGTGTAGTGGCGCGATCTTGGCTCACTGCAACCTCTGCCTCCCCGGTTCAAGGGATTCTCCTGCCTCAGCCTCCCGGGTAGCTGGGACTACAGGCACGTGCCACCACACCCAGCTAAATTTTTTTTTTTTTTTTTGTATTTTTAGTAGAGACAGGGTTTCACCATGTTAGCCAGTATGGTCTCAATCTCCTCACCTTGTGATCCACCCGCTTCAGCCTCCCAAAGTGCTGGGATTACAGGCGTGAGCAACCGCACCCAGCCAAGGCTTCAGAAATCTTTAAATCACCCTCTGGCATGTTACATAAAATGTTTAAGTGTTTATTTCATCTTGTTATTCATCTTGTTGTTTCTTTGCCCTCAGTTTTTGTTAGTATTTGTGTTAGTAAAATTTTGCTTTGCCTTTATTATTAAATTCTAGATTGACAGTAATGTTCTCTTAATACTTTGTGTCTATTATTTTACTAACTTCTATTTCTTCTTGTCGACAAATCTGCTGTCAGTTTAATTGTAACATGATTTTTTCTTTTGATGCTTCTAAAATCATATTCTCTCTTTGATTGACACTTGCTGCACTTCCTAAATCTGATAATTTGTGTCTTTAGCCATTTCTGGAAGTTCCAAGGCATTATCTTTTCAAATATTGTCTATCTCTCATCCTCTCTTTGCTCTTTCTGGAACTTCAGCTTGACTTTTATATGTTGGACTTCCTTATCACATCTTTCATGTCGCTTTAATATTTCTCATCTCTATGTATCTTTGTGTTACATATACAAAATTCTTCAAATATATTTTCCATTAATCATTTTCTCTTTGTGTAACTATAATCTGATTTTTAATTCATCCAGTGAGTCTTACTCTCATATAGTTTATTGTTTTATTATATAATTAGGATTGTGAACTTGTTTTATAGGGCTTTATCTGTAGGAATCTTGAATGACATGGCTAAGAAAATGTCCCAACTTTTATTTCAAATTTTTTAAGACACTTTCAAAATAAAATACTACCCTTAATGTTTCCAAATATCTGACATATATTTATGTTTGGGACTCAGGAATGAAAAAGTGGTATTCCCAGGAATTCTCAAGAATTTGCAAAGTTAATTCTCATAAGTTATAATCTCATAAGTTATTTTTTTTTTGAGACAAGGTCTTGCTCCATTGCCCAGACTGGAGGGCAGTGGTGCAATCACAGCTCACCACAGCCTCGACCTCCCAGGCTCAAGTGATCCTCCTACCTCAGTGTCCCAAGTCGCTAGGACTACACGCATGAGCCACCATGCTTAGCAATTTTTTTTTTTTTTTTGGTAGAGACATGATCTCACTGTTACCCAGGCTGGTTTCAAACTCCTGAGTTCAAGTGATCTTCCCACCTTGGCCTTCCAAAGTACTGGGATTGCAAGCATGAGCCACTGCATCCAACCATATTTTCTTAAAATATTTCCAACATCCTCATACTCTTTATTTATTGTTGTATATATATATATATATATACATATATATATATATATATTTGCTTAAATAAATAGTAAATACTAGTTTAGTAGTATTTACATGTAACTGTAGACTGTAGCAAACATTCAAACACTGAAAATTTCAGCAAACACTATTGGATAGTATTCTCATAACATAACATTCAGATTGCCTAGCAAAGTTAATAGCATTACACAGAATCAAGAGTCAAAATTGTCAATTTGAGGACTTATTTTGCTTCCAAAACAAAATGAGTGGTATTTCTAAGGATACCACTCATAGGAGTTGTAATAAAGTATGCTGTGTTCGTCTGTTTTCACACTGCTATAAAGGTACTACCCGAGACTGGGCAATTTATAAAAGAAAGAGGTTTAATTGACTCACAGTTCGGCGTGGCTGGGGAGGCCTCAGGAAACTTACAAACATAGCAGAAGGAAAAGAAGCAGTAAGTACTTTCTTCACAAGGCAGCAGGAAAGAGAGAGTGAAGGAGGAACTTCCAAACATTTCTAAAACAATCAGATCTCATAAGAACTCACTATCATGAGAACAGCATGAGGGAAACCTCTCCCATGATCCAATCACCTCCCTCCCTCAACACCTGGGGATTACAGGTCCCTCCCTTGACACGTGGGGATTACAATTTGAGATGAGATTTGGGTGGGACACAGCCAAACCATATCATATGCTATGTGTAAAAACATATTAACATTTATTTAATTGCAAACAGAAGTCCTCATTATCAGTACAGGGCCATAAGAACACACTTCAACATGGCAACAGCCATAATAAGCCAGAACAACTGAGCAGATCCTGACCACTGAGCTGCTTCTTTTCACATGCTTCTGTCCAGGTTCCCAGACTTGTCCACCTTAAGATTTGTCCCCACATCTCCTGCTCTTACTTTTGACTTGATGTCAGTGGACTACTTGGAACCAGTAACTATGATGTTGTTAAGCTTTAACTCATACAAAGAACTACTATACTTTTCTCCCATTTTCCTCATTTCTCCATTGAGTTTTCTCAATATTCAAAGAAAAAAGCACATTTTAAATATCCCAAGTAATGCTGGGAAGAACTTTCTACATGAAAACTCTAATACTGAACTGTAAATAACTATTTTTCATTATGTCTTGTCTAATATTTCATGTTGATAGTTCTTATGTTTTCTCAGTAACTGACTCTAATTTAGTTCTGAAGCCTCCATTACTGCTAATGGTAAAAAATGTAACATTGCCAATTCCCAATAGTTTCTGGTTGGAAATGCAGATAAATTCAATCAATTTAAGATTTCCTCTTGCTATTTTTCTTCTCCCCGTGAATGCTCTAATTTTCAGCAGACTTCAGGTCTTGGTGGATGAGTTGGCACCAGAATTGGCATCAGAATGTCCCATGGTGACTTCATTTCACTGATTCAAGAGACAGGTGGAACTTAGGTCATATGTCATATTCTCTTGACAATTCTCTCTTACATCTCTTTCCATTATCTTCAGTGATAAGCATGCATTTATACAGAGGTGGGGATACTGTTCCTGAAACACCAGGGGTTCAGTCTAGGTCCTGCTGCTCACTGCGCAGAAAGCCAATCACTGAGACAATGAGTATTACCAGGGAAGAAGGCTTTAATTGGGTGCCACAGCCAAGGAGATGGGAGATTAGTCTCAAGTCCATCTTTCTGACCAACTAAAATTTGGGGTCTATATAGCAGAGAGAAAATGTAACTACATGCAGGAAAACAGGAATTAGAGAAGGGTAAGGAAGAAGAGGTGATTAACAGGAAGCAAGTGGTTGCTTAGGCAATCATGATAGGTGGGGATCTGGCATCTCATTGTCCAGATGCAATAACCTGGTAAGTTTCAATTCCTTGATACTCTCTCGGAGGCCTCATGAATGGTTTCCTGAGAAAGGAACTGAGGCTCAGGTGCAGTGGCTCACGCCTATAATCCCAGAACACTGGGAGGCTGAAGCAGGTGGATCATTTGAAGTCAGGAGTTCAACACCAGGCTGGCCAACATGGTGAAACCCTGTCTCTACTAAAAATACAAAAATTAGCAGGGCAGTAATGCTGCATGCCTGTAATCCCAGCTACTCGGGAGGCCGAGGCAGGAGAATCACTTGAGCCTGGGAGGCAGAGATTGCAGTGAGCCAAGATCGCACCACTGCACTACAGTCTGGGTGACATAGTAAGACTCTGTCTCAAAAAAAAAAGGAAGGAACTCAGATAAGAAAAAATGTAACTTTCTCAAGTTTCAAGATCAGAAAAACTGATTTCTATGTTTATTCAAAAGAAACCATAAACATCAGCTTTATGGGACAATTGGGTCAGTTTCAATACTGTCAATATATTAGGTACATCTAATCATAGGCCAAAGGGAAAGAGAACATTAAACGAAACTAGCTAATCATATCTGCTTCCAGTTTGGGGCTTCTATAAAAGTTTTGACATTCTGATTGCACATCAGAATCACCTATAGAGCACTTTTATAAACTTATATTTTTGAAGAATGGGGGCCATAAATCTTTATTTTTACACATACCCCAAATGACTCTGATGCAGGTAGTCTGGGACTACATTGCAAGAAACAGCCTTTGAAGCTCTACAAAGACCCATCCCAGTTCACCCTGGAAAAGGAATGGTGACCGAATTTCCAGCCAATAATAAAGGATACCTTTGTTTAGAGCCTGGGCTATGTCTTCTTCAGGATTCCAGTGGGGAATACTCACTGCCACATTAGAAGGATTCAAGGATTGGGGGTCCAGGATGGCCCTCATCTTAGAAACATCATTAACCAGTAAGTCGAGAATTCAATACAGGGGCTCGGGCAGATAATTCAGAGTATGGTGCCACATTCTACTCTTTCACCCATGTCTTAGGTCCATTTGGGCTGCTACAAAAATACCATAGACTGAGTTGCTTATAAACAACAGAAATTTATTTCTCACAGTTCCGGAGGCTGACAAGTCCAAGATCAAGGTACTGACAAATCCAATATCTGGTGAGGATGTGTTTCCTGGCTCATGGATGGTGCCTTTTCACTAAGTCCTGAAAGACTAGTTGGAAAGGGAAAGGCAGCTCTCTGAAGCCTCTTTTATAAGGACACTAATCCCATTCATGAGGACTTCGTCCTTTTTACCTAATCACCTCCCAAAGGTCCCACTTCCTAATGCCATCACACTGGGGATTAGTGTTCAATAGATGAATCTGGGAGCAACACAAACATTCAGACCATTTCAAGCCACCTCCACTGGGAGATACCCTGGGAGAACTTGACAATCTCCAGTGGAGAATGCATTCAAACCACCATAAAAATACAAAATAGATGCAGGGAAGAATTTTTTTTTAAGCCCATCCTCAGAGAAGACAATAAAACAGATATACTTTCACTCTTCCTCTTTTCTTATTTTGGAACATACAGGCCTCAAGTGTGAAATTTTTACCTGACAGATTTTGGTTGCTCAGGAATGTAAAAGAATTGTAAAACTTAAAGGATACCTATCAGGATGTGTCTTGAGTGAAAATGTAATTTGGGCTACAGGTATTTTCATTTAGGGAAGTTGATTTGATTCTGAAAAGTTGAGGAAAGAAATAGAAAATTTTAGACTTGCAATTTGGTGTTTTAAGGGAGTTTCTGCCTTGAAAAAAAATTAAAAGAAGAAGTAAAGATCTAGGTTCTTTTCCTGTTGTCTAAGTCAGTTTGCCAGCAGAAAAAAAGGAACAGAGAGTAGGCGCAGAAGTTCTGACCAGGAATGTGGCCTGCAATTGTCAAGGTATTGCCAGAGGACTTGCCCTCAAAACTAATACTGCTCCCTAAGAACCACAATTTCTTTCGTTCATTAATTCAGTTATAAAGACAGGTATATTAGTCAGGGTTTTCTAGATGGACAGAACTAATAGAATATACAGATATATGAATGGAAGTTTAGTAAGGAGAACTGACTCACACGATCACAAGGTGAAGTCTCACAATAGGCTTTCAGCAAGCTGAGGATCAAGGATGCCAGTAGTGACTCAGTCCAAGTCCCAAAACTTGGAGTCTGATGTTCAAGGGCAGGAAGCGTCCATCATGGGAGAAAGGTGGAGGCCAGAAGACTCAGCAAGTCAGTTCATTCCATCTTCTTCCACCTGCTTTTTCTAGCCACACTGGTAGCCAGTTAGATGGTACCCACCCAGATTGAGCGTGGGTCTGTCTCTCCCAGTAAACTGACTCAAATGTTAATTTCCTCTGGCAACACTCACAGACATAGCAAGAAACAACACTTCTATCCTCAAGAAGTCCTCCTGTCTGAGCCTCCCAAGTCTCTGAGATCACAGAGGCGAGCCACCGCACCCAGATCACAATTTTTCTGATTAATAGAATACATGTACTTTTCTTTTGTACTTCCTGTTAATTGAAGCCTAAAAATTACATAATATAAGGGTGATTGATTATAGAATTTTTTCAAGTATGCCAACTCCAATGAAGAATTATGCCAGCAGACAAAATTATATTCTGGTGATTCTAAGAATAAGCAGCTAAGAAACACTTGGTGGGCCTGATTAACAGCCATTCTAAGTAAACCTTCCCTTGTGAGTTAACTGCATTCCGCTACCAACAGGTATTCTATGTAAGCCCTCCTCTAGCTTTGGAAGATGAATTGTCTCATGTTAAGTTAATTTCTGGGACTTCCCTAGTACCAACCTGAACAATTATTTGTCAAAAGCCACAGTCCACTATGGAAATCCATGGTAGATGTAAAGAATGAAGTGGTGCTGAATTATTAATACTATGCAAACTTCACCATTTATAAACGTCACCAAGTAGAAAAACAAGTAGGAGAGAGACAACATGATATCCCCCATCAGTTGGTCTCAAATTAAGCAATAATAATTGCAGGGCTTCTTAAGTGACCTTAAAATTGTACCCAGTATAGAAGCTTATTAAATAAGACTGCTGCTGTAAATGCAATTTTCCATGGTTTCTTGTAATAAGTAAATGGAGCTGTTCATTCAGGTAGAGCTGATATTTCAGACCAGATTTTCTTGGTATCACAGAGTATTATGTTAATGCTGGTCCTGTTAGAAGTGCATGTGTGTTTATAGGGCTCAGTCCAAAGTAAAGTCTCAAGCACAGAAAACAAACAGTGTTGCTGAGTCAATGTTTATTTATCATTGCTAGCCTAGAATTCATTAAATGGCACTCAGTGTCTTAAACTTTAATTTGAACCACAAATATTCTCAACATATTGCCATGCTGTTGAAAAGACATGTGTACCACACATTTTTACCTCATCTCCCTTTCAGCATCTAAGAATTACAACTCAGCAGTGATTAAAAACAGGATTTACACTAAGACAAGGTCAGGTGAGTATCTTAGATGATCCAAGGCATGTGCATATGGCTGAACAAGTTAGCTTTTGTTTATGCCAAGGCCTTTATATTCCTACATTAAAATGGTTTAAAAGCCTATGCAAGCTACTGACATTTATTGATTCTAATATATTTTCGGCTCCTTGGAAAATCTCCCACGTGGAAACTTTCACAATTCAGAATGTCTCATCGGGTATCTATTCTCTGCCAGAACACACATTCCGTACCCCAACATCTCCCCTTCATGGTCTCAATGTCGTATTAATGACTGGCCTCCAATGCTGAAATATTGAAATTCTACTCCTTTGGACAGATTTTTGCCCTCTAAATGTTCACTCATGTTTTAGTTCCTCAATATCTCCCCTTGCTCAATGTCAGGAGTTACTGTGATGCTTCAACTCTGCTATTCAAGATGGGTTTAACAATTTTGAAAATAATAGGACTATCTATTCACTCAAAATATTATTTTTAAATTCAAGAAAAATTAGGTCCGCATACATTAAATAGCAAATTTTCAGTAAGTACAATAATGAAGATATGAAGATGACACTAGCAAAGCATGAAAGAGCGTCCTTAGCGCAGCACAGGCAATGGTAAACTTTAGTTTGCTTCAGTTTAACAAACATAGTTGGCCTTCCCTATCTGTGGGTCCTTCACCCATTGATGCAACTACCTTCAGATAAAAAATGTTCGAAAAATGAGTTTTGTCTACACTGAACATGTAAAGACTTTTTTCTTGTCATTATTCCCTAAACAATACAGTATAATAACTATTTACATAATGATATGGTTTGACTGTGTCCCCACCCAAATCTCACCTTGAATTGTAATAATCCCCACGTGTCAAGGGCCAGGCCAGGTGGAAATAATTGAATCATAGGGGTGGTTCCCTCATATTGTGGTAGTGATAACTCTCATGATATCTGATGGTTTTATAAATGGGAGTTCCCCCTGCACAAGCTCTCTTACCTGCCACCATGTATGACGTCCCTTTGCTCTTCCTTTCTCTTCTGCCATGATTGTGAGGCCTCCTCAGCGATTTGGAACTGTGAGTCCATTAAACCTCTTTTTCTTTATAAATTATCCAGTCTTCAGTATATCTTTATTAGCAGCATGAGAACAGACTAATAAATATACATAGTATAATTTACATTGCATTAGGTATTATAAGTAATCTAGAAGGAATTTAAAGTATACAGGAGGATGTGCATGGATTTTAAGCAAATACTATACCATTTTATATAAGGAACTTGAGCATCTTTGAATTATGGTATCAGTGATTGAGGGAGGGTCTTGGAAACAATCCGTCATGGACACTAAGAGATTACTTACTCTGCACCCTCAGTGTCTCAAGAATATCCTCAAAAGGTGAGAGAAGAGGATGGGGAGGAGAGATAACACTGACATAGGTTCAAAAGTCATGGAGGAAAGAGAACGGTCTCCCTAAAGATCAGCTGACAATATCAATAAGCGTGGACTTGTAAGGAACAGAGCTTTGAGAGGTATTACAGAGTAGTGGTTACACCGCATGTTCTCTCTCATAGGTGGGAATTGAACAATGAGAACTCATGGACACAGGAAGGGGAACATCACACTCCGGGGACTGTTGTGGGGTGCGGGGAGGGGGGAGGGACAGCATTAGGAGATACACCTAATGCTAAATGACGAGTTAATGGGTGCAGGAAATCAACATGGCACATGGATACACATGTAACAAACCTGCACATTGTGCACATGTACCCTAAAACCCTAAAGTATAATAAAAAAAATAAAATAAAATAAAATAAATAAAAATAAAAAAAAAATAAAAAAAAAAATAAAAAAAAAAAGAATGCAATCTCTGAGGCCAGACAGACTTGCTTGTGGAGTCTTCACTCCACACTGAGTAGCCATGTGACCTTAGGTGAGTGACTCAGCTTTTCTACATCTCAGTATGTTCACTTCTTAAAATGAGAATAACTTAATAACTTATATTAAATATATTTATATAATATACATCTTGAAGAGTTTTGCCATGATTGATTCTGTTAATTCATATAAATGGCCCGGCACACAGTAATCATCTAGAAAATGACATTACTGTTACTAGTAATGATATTACTAAATACTAGCTACTATAGGTTGGTGAAAAAGTAATTGTGGTTTTGCCATTTAAAAGTAATAGTCAAAACTGCAATTACTTTTGCACCAACCTAATACTATTATTACAGTGATGTGATTAATAAGCCTAAGACAGGATTTTTTTAAGTTAATGCACAAAGTAAATAATTCTCACTTAGCAATCAGAGTATGCAGATGTCACTTAACATATTCCTAGTACATTGTAAATAAGAAATAGCCATTATCATTATTTTTATTAATCACGAATTAATTTGTCTCATGACCTTTTTATTATCATAGAGATTTCTAACATTCTCAATTATTTGTACTGGATAAACTCAAAATATTCACTATACTATGATCTTTCTTTTTTACAGGCTCATATTTAAAGACTGGTTATTCACACATTTTGCTCAACAAACAGAATAAAAAACAAAACTTTGCAGATATAGACTGTCAAAGCCTTATACATAACACCAACTTAGTTTGAGTATTGAGTTTTTAAATCTCAGTTGAGTCTTAACAAAAAAGCAGCTCCATCAAGGTTCACATTTAAACATAGGCAGATAGGCAGTACCCTTCGAATGATTACAGTTCATCCTCACTGTTCTATCAAGTGATCTCTAAAAGTTACTAATGCATACACTACAGAGACCCAGCAAGGTCAGAAATCTGCCCAAATGTCTTACCCAAATGCTGCTGACCATAATTCATATACTTTTTTTTTTTTTTTTTTTTTTTTGAGACGGAGTCTCGCTCTGTCACCCAGGCTGGAGTGCAGTGGCGCAGTCTCGGCCCACTGCAAGCTCCGCCACCCAGGTTCACGCCATTCTCCTGCCTCAGCCTCTCCGAGTAGCTGGGACTACAGGCGCCCGCCACCATGCCCGGCTAATTTTTTGTATTTTTAGTAGAGACAGGGTTTCACTGTGGTCTCGATCTCCTGACCTCGTGATCCGCCCGCCTCGGCCTCCCAAAGTGAATTCATATACTTTTACTGGAACTTCTGGTGAAATTTCGTAGATATGCTTCACCAGCAAAAGCTAAAACGTAAGTGTGTAAAACTTATAAATATTTGGCCAGCTTGTTTAGAAAAGAAAATTCCACCATCTGGGTTCATTTCCAATTCTAGTCATCTCCTATGTAGAATGGGTAAACTGAGATATTCATCCAAATAAAACATGTAAACATGCCCTGTGCTTTTCTCTGACAGGATAGAAAAAAAATTAATAATTAAACTTTTAAATCTGTTTGCAATCCCCTCTTCTTCTATTTCCTCCTTTTAGATTTTATTCAAATAAAACAATAAAATGCAGTCAATACTGTAATGAAATTGGTAGGATGGAGACTCCAATACTAATAAACCTTAAACAATTAAGATAAAGCATCTATATTATTTTTTAAAACCCAGTATAAGCAAACTAAATGAAATATTTAAATGTTTTTAATAGGCCAAATACACCCAGTGAATGACTCTCCTATCACTGTGAGATATAAAATTAGCTTATTTTAACATGAGATTGTTTGGGCACTATTATCATGTATGTGTTTGTAATGAAAATGTCCATTTTTATATTATAGAAGTATTTCTATCCAGGTGCTATAAATTCCTACATATCCATTAACTTTTTTCTCATTAACTTTTGAAAAACATCATATATTGAAACTTGAACTGTCTTTACTTAGAACAACTCAACAACAACAACAAAAGAATAAGAATAATCAATTATATATCTGTTCAGATATATCTTGACAAATAATTTTATGGAGGAGTAACTTCTATTAAATTGGAAATTTTACAGGTTAACTTTAAGATTTTTTGTATATGCAAAAAAGTCATTTGTTTATATTTAAAGTAAAAGTATTTTTTGCTTTTAGTGCAAAAAATTAAAAGCTTTTTATTTTTATAAAATAATATGACATTGGAATTGTGGAAACCAATAAATTTCATGGGTTTTTTAAAACATTTTTCTGATGTTAAAAAATATCTTTTTTAGACACTTCAAAACCAACTATATAAGGGAGGAGGCGTTTCTAGTTCCCAAAAAATTATAACGTAATTTCCAGTGTTTCTATAGTAGAACTCCTTATAGCAGTGGTTCTCAAACTCTTTTGATTGTGATACACAGTAAGGAATTTGTGTACATATATATGGGAAAAAATGTTTCTGTCCAGTAATATTTCTCCTTACTACACACGTGAGACACTCTGACATTTACTCTTATTCTAATGTTTTCCTTTTTAACTTCACCGTACATTAATATGTTGTTATCACTAGCTTGTAAACCCTGCCTTACATCTTGACTGTATCTTTTAGTTCTTTTAACCCATTTTTCCACTTTACTGTAAGGTCTAAAACAACATCGTACATCTATTAGAGGTTAAAATAAATGTGAGTAGGGGTGGGATTCTAAGAAACTTCCATTAAGCCCAAAACCAAATGCCTTCCATCATGATTGTGAAGCCTCCCCAGCCATGTGGAACTTTAAGTCCATTAAACCTCTTTCTTTTGTAAATTGTCCAGTCTTGGGTATGTCTTTATCAACAGTGTGAAAGTGGACTAATACATTTTTCTATAGAAAGTCATATAAGAATGGAGTTATATAAGCAGAGTTATATAAGAATGAGGAGAAAAAGGGTATAAAACAGGAGAAAATAGAAGTCTCAAAAATTATCCAAACAGTGTCTACCACCTTCAGCGTTCTAGTTATCTCTCAGAAGCTAGAGTTATTTAGCTCTTAAAAGTATTCACAGATACATGTGTCCTACTAAAAGGTATTTGCCCTCATTTAATTACACTTGAGTATTGCAAAACTTAAAGGTTTACAATAGTTTTTTTCATAATTAGTTATAGCAGTATTCAATGATCTACTTTTTGCTGGCGGGAGTTTAGTTTTTTAATTAAACATACAATATATTTTGTTATTCTCCCAGGTCAACAAGAAACACTTGGATGGCCCTAGTCCACAGAAGTTTCTTTTTAAATTTCTGCCCCTATGTTTTCTTTCCTTGGTCACAATAAAAAGACCCAAAATAGTCATTATCATTTTTCTAGACTGTTCAGAAGATTTTGATCCAGGGTATCTCACATAGTTTATGCACATTAAACAAAAATTTGGGGCCAAGTTTTTCCATCTAAACTTCTCTGAGGGCTTTTATTCATATCTTATACCATCATTCCTTATCCTAAACTTAACTGAGCTCACCCAGCAAAAGAAGAGGAACACAGTGAGACAATTATTTTAAAGCCAGTAATCTAAGAGGTGAAAAGAGGAAACTGAAAAATAGTTTTTTCTCATTTTTTTGTCCATACTCTTTTTTTTTTTGCGTTTTTGTCAATCTCTTTACCAGAAAAAAATAATTATTTAAATTAGATAAACTTAACCAGCAAAATGAAAAGTATGTGCTATAATAAATTCTCACTGCTATATGATGCAATTTCCAGACACTGATGAATATATGAAACCTGTTCCTTGTAAATGTAAAGTTCACTTAATATTTTGGGTATTGATAAGATAACTCACACAAAATATTAGCATAAAATGCAATCTATATTAGTAAAGTATATATTTTACTAGGATTCTGTATAGTGCTAGCTTCTGTAACAAACTGCCAAAAGTCCATGTCTTGACCCTGTGGATTTTTCTTGCTAATGTAAACTCAGGATGGGTGTTCTTCATCTGCAGCAGGTTTCTTCCATACACAGCTCCTTCTGTCCTTTGGCTCTGCCATTCCCTAAGCCTTGACATCTGTATCTATTCTAGTGAAAGCAAAAAGTGTTTGGGGAAAATTAAGATTTGTGTTGCCCTCTTTATGGCATAAATCACTCTGCTCTCATTGGATTGGCAAGAACTCATCATAAGACCATGCCTACTTCCAAAGGATGCCAGGAAATGTAGTTCGTGGCTCCACATCCATTTCCAGGAACTGCTCTGTTCTATCAAATGGGGAACATGAATGTTAGTGGGTTACTACTTCTCACTACTATATAATATGTGGTAAAAGTAAATACTACAAGCTAAAATGTAAATTATATTACACCACAGATAAAAGCATGCAACAACAGTAATCAGGAAAACATTTTCCACGGAGATCAACACAGGCCTTAACCACTGCTATGTGGGCCATACAAATTGTCAATTTAGATTTTATATTCTTCTCTCATTTTCTTTGTTTTTTGAAATTATTGACATCAAAAATTGTTACAATTCTTGCTAAAATCCAAAAGTAAGATGTGTTTGATGATATGGAATATTTTAAATATCACATTGATAAAACTGGGAAGTACTTTCATGATCATTTAATCTAAATCCTCACTTTATGGGTACAGTAAGGTTACACAGTGGTAGGAGATAAATCAAATAAACTAAATAACTAGATCTGATTTTATTATGCCCTGTATCTGAAATCAGTATGTATTATTAAATAAAAATAATTGGCTGGGCGTAATGGCTCACACCTGTAATCCCAGCACTTTGGAAGGCCGAAGCAGGCAAATGACCTGAGGTCAGGAGTTCGAGACCAGCCTGACCAACATGGAGGAACCCCATCTCTACTAAAAATACAAAAATTTGCTGGGCATGGTGGTACATGCCTGTAATCCCAGCTACTTGGGAGGCTGAGGCAGGAGAATCGCTTGAACCCGGGAGGCAGAGGTTGTGGTGAGCCAAGATCGGGCCACTGCACTCCAGCCTGGGCAACAAAAGTGAAACTCTGTCTGAAAAAAAAAAAATTGTATATTCTTATATCTGAAGTCAATAATAAATATGTGAATGTAACAGATGTACCTATATTTTGCTATATCCTATTATTCTTAAGTCCATATCACAAGTGATGCCAAAATTAACCAGTAATGTTAACTTTGACCATAATTGATTGATATTCTACTCTGTCATTAAGAAAAGATGTGGGGGTGGCTGGCAAGATGGCCGAATAGTAACATCTCTGGTCTGCAGCTCCCAGTGAGATCAATGCAGAAGGTGGGTGATTTCTGCATTTCCAACTGAAGTACCCAGGTCATCTCACTGGGAAAGGTTAGACAGTGGGTGCAGCCCACAGAGGGCAAGCAGAAGCAGGGTGGGGCGTTGCCTCACCCAGAAGCAGAAGGGGTCAAAGAACTCCCTCCCCTAGCCAAGGGAAGCTGTGAGGGACTGTGCCATGAGGAACAATGCATTCTGGCCCAGATACTGTGCTTTTCCCACGGTCTTTGCAACCCACAGATGAAGAGATTCCCTCAGATGCCTACACCACCAGGGTCCTGGGTTTCAAGTACAAAACTGGGCGGCCGTTTGGACAGACACCAAGCTAGCTGCAGGAGTTTTTTTTTCATACCCCACTGGCACCTGGAATGCCAGTGAGACTGAACCATTCACTCCCCTGGAAAGGGGGCTGAAGTCAAGAAGCCAAGTGGTCTAGCTCAGTAGATCCCACCCCCATGGGGTCCAGCAAGCTAAGATTCACTGGCTTGAAATTCTTCCTGCCAGCACAGCAGTCTGAAGTCAACCTGAAATGATCGAGCTTGGTGGGGTGAGGGGTGGCTGCCATTACTGAGGCTTGAGTAGGCAGTTTTCCCCTCATAGTGTAAACAAAGCCACCAGGAAGTTCAAACTGGGCAGAGCCCACCGCAGTTCGGCAAAGCCGCTATAGCTACACTGCCTCTCTAGATTCTTCCTCTCTGGGCAGGGCATCTCTGAAAGAAAGGCAGCAGCCCCAGTAAAGGGCTTATAAATAAAACTCCCATCTCCCCGGGACAGAGCACCTGGGGGTACGGGCAGCTGCGGGCGCAGTCTCACAGACTTAAACATTCCTGCCTGCTGGCTCTGAAGAGAGCAGCAGATCTCCCAGCACAGCGCTCAAGCTCTACTAAGAGACAGACTGCCTCCTTAAGTGGGTCCCTGATCCCCATGCCTTCTGACCAGGAGACACCTCCCAGCAAGGGTCGACAGACATCTCATAATGGAGAGCTCTGGCTGGCATCTGGTGGGTGCCCCTCTGGGATGAAGCTTCCAGAAAAAGGAACAGGGAGCAATCTCTGCTATTCTGCAGCCTCTGCTGGTGATACCCAGGGAAACAGGGTGTGGAGTGGACTTCCAGCAAACTCCAGCAGACCTGCAGCAGACAGTCCTGACTGTTAGAAGAAAAACTAACAGAAAGGAATAGCATCAACATCAACAAAAAGGACATCCGCACAAAAACCCCATACGAAGGTCACCAGCATCAAAGACCAAAGGTAAATAAATCCATGAAGATGAGGAAAAACCAGCGCAAAAAGGCTGAAAATTCCAAAAAGCAGAATGCCTCTACTCCTCCAAAGGATCACAACTCCTCGCCAGCAAGGGAACAAAACTGGACGGAGGATGAGTTTGATGAATTGACAGAAGTACGATTCAGAAGGTAGGTAATAACAAACTCCTCTAAGCTAAAGGAGCATGTTCTAACCCAATGCAAGGAAGCTAAGAACCTCGAAAAAAAGGTTAGAGGAATTGCTAACTAGAATAACCAGTTTAGAGAAGAACATAAATGACATGATGGAGCTGAAAAACACAGCAGGAGAACTTCGTGAAGCGTACACAAGTATTGATCAAGTGGAAGAAAAGATATCAGAGATTGAACACATCAGAGATTGAAGATCAACTTAATGAAATAAAGCTGGAAGACAAGATTAAAGAAAAAATAATAAAAAGGAATGAACAAAGACTACAAGAAATATGGGACTATGTGAAAAGATGAAACCTACAATTGATTGGTGTACCTGAAAGTGACGAGGAGAATTGAACCAAGTTGGAAAACATACTTCAGGATATTATCCAGGAGAACTTCCCCAACCTAGCAAGGCAGGACAACATTCTAATTCAGGAAATACAGAGAATACCACAAAGATACTCCTTGAGAAGGGCAACTCCAAGACACACAATCATCAGATTCACCAAGGTTGAAATGAAGGAGAAACATTAAGGGCAGCCAGAGAGAAAGGACAGGTTACCTACAAAGGGAAGCCCATCAGACTAATAGCAGATGTCTCTGCAGAAACACTACAAGCCAGGAGAGAGTGGGGGCCAATATTCAACACTCCTAAAGAAAAGAATTTTCACCCCAGAATTTCATATCCAGCCTAATTAAGCTTCATAAGCAAAGGAGAAATAAAATCCTTTACAAAAAAGCAAATGCTTGGGGATTTTGACACCACTAGGCCTGCCTTACAAGAGCTCCTGAAGAAAGTACTAAATGTGGAAAGGAAAAACCAGTACCAGCTACTGCAAAAACATACCAAAATGTAAAGACCAACAATACCATGAAGAAACTGTATCAATTAATGTGCAAAATAACCAGCTGGCATCATGAGAGGTTCAAATCCACACATAACAATATTATCCTTAAATGTAAATGGGCTAAATGCCTCAATTAAAAGACATAGACTAGCACATTAGATAAAGAGTCAAGACCCATCAGTGTGCTGTATTCAGGAGATCCATCTCACAAGAAAAGACACAAATAGGCTCAAAACAAAGGGATGGAGGAATATTTACCAAGCAAATGGAAAGCAAAAAACAGCAGGGGTTGCAATCCTAATCTCTGATAGAACAGAGTTTAAACCAACAAAGATCAAAAAAGACAAAGAAAGGCATTACATAATGGTAAAGGGATCAATGCAACAAGAAGAGCTAAATATGCTAAATATATATGCACCCAATACAGGAGCACCCAGATTCATAAAGCAATTTCTTAGAGACCTACAAAGAGACTTAGACTCCCACACAATAATAATGAGAGACTGTAACACCTCACTGTCAATATTAGACAGATCAACAAGACAGAAAAATAACAAGTATAGTCAGGACTTGAACTCAACTTGGACCAAGTGGACCTAACAGACATCAACAGAACTCTCCACCTCAAATCAACAGAATATACATTCTTCTCAGCACCACATAGCCCTTATTATAAAATCGACCACATAATTGGAAGTAAAACACTCCTCAGCAAAGGCAAAAGAAGAGAAGTCATAACAAACGGTCTCTCAGACCACACTGCAATCAAATTGGAACTCAGGATTAAGAAACTCACTCAAAACCACACAACTACATGGAAACTGAACAACCTTCTCATGAATGGACTACTGGGTAAATAACGAAATTAAGACAGAAATAAGTAAGTTCTTTGAAACCAATGAGAACAAAAACATAGCATACCAGAATTTCTGGGACACAGCTAAAGCAGTGTTTAGAGGGAAATGTATAGCACTAAACACCCATATCAGATAGTGGGAAAGTCTAAAATCAACACTCTAACATCACAATTAAAAGAACTAGAGAAGCAAGAGCAAACAAATTCGAAAGCTAGCAGAAGAAATAACTAAGATCAGAGGAGAACTGAAGGAGAAAGAGACATGAAAAACCCTTCAAAGAATCAATGAATCCAGGAGCTGGTTTTTTGAAAAGATTAACAAAATAAATAGACTGCTAGCCAGACTAATAAACAAGAAAAGAGAGAAGTATCAAACACACACTATAAAAAATGATAAAGGGGATATCACCACTGATCCCACAGAAATACAAACTACCATCAGAGGATACTATATGACACAAATAAACTAAAAAACATAGAAGAAATGGATAAATTCCTGGACACATACATCCTCCCAAGACTAAACAAGGAAGAAGTCAAATCCCTGAAAAGACCAATAACAAGTTCTGAAACTGAGGCAGTAATTAATAGCCTACCAACCAAAAAAAGCCCAGAACCAGATGGATTCAAAGCTGAATTCTACCAGAAGTAAAAAGAGAAGCTGGTACCATTCCTTCTGAAACTACTCCAAACAATCAAAAAAGAGGGATTCCTCCATAACTAATTTTATGAGGCCAGCATCATCCAGATACCAAAACCTGGCAGAGACACACAAAAAAAGAGAATTTTAGACCAATATCCCTGATGAACATTGATACAAAAATCCTCAATAAAATACCAACAAACCAAGTCCAGCAGTACATCAAAAAGCTATCCACCATGACCAAGTCGATTTCATCCCTGGGATGCAAGGCTGATTCAACAAACGCAAATCAATAAACATAATCCATCACATAAACAGAACCAATGACAAAAACCACACAATTATCTCAATAGATGCAGAAAAGGCCTTTGATAAAATTCAACACCCCTTCATGCTAAAAACACTCAATAAACTAGGTATTGATGGAACCCATCTCAAAATAATAAGAGCTATTTATGACAAACCCATGGCCAATATCACACTGAATGGGCAAAAGCTGGAAGCATTCCCTTTGAAAACCGGCACAATACAACGATGCCCTCTCTCACCACTCCTATTCAACACAGTGTTGGAAGTTCTGGCCAGGGCAATTAGGCAAGAGAAAGAAAGAAACGGTATTCAAATAGGAAGAGAGAAAGTCGAATTGCCTCTGTTCGCAGATGACATGATTGTTTATTTAGAAAATCCCATCGTCTCAGCCCAAAATCTCCTTTAGCTGATAAGCAACTTCACCAAAGTCTCAGGATACAAAATCAATGAGCAGAAATCACAAGCATTCCTATACGCTAATAATAAACGAACAGCCAAATCATGAGTGAACTCCCATTCACAATTGCTATAAAGAGAATAAAATACCTAGGAATACAACTTACAAGGGATGTGAAGGACCTCTTCAAGGAGAACTACAAACCACTGCTTAAGGAAATAAGAGAGGACACAAACAATGGAAAAATATGCCATGCTCATGGATACAAAGAATCAATATTGTGAAAATGGCCATACTGCCTAAAGGAGTTTATAGATTCAATGCTATCCCCATCAAGCTACCATTGACTTTCTTCACAGAATTAGAGAAAACTACTTTAAATTTCATATGGAACCAAAAAAGAGCCTGTATAGCCAAGACAATCACAAGCAAAAGGAACAAACCTGGAGGCATCACACTACCTGACTTCCAGCTATATTACAAGGCTACAGTAACCAAAATAGCATGGTACTGGTACCAAAACAGAGATGTAGAGCAATGGAACAGAACAAAGGCCTCAGGAATAACACCACACATCTACAACCATCTGATTTTTGACAAACCTGACAAAAGCAATGAGGAAAGGATTCCCTATTTAATAAATGGTGTTGGGAAAACTGGCTAGCCATATGCAGAAAGCTGAAACTGGACCCCTTCCTTATACCTTATACAAAAATTAATACAAGATAGATTAAAGACTTAAACATAAGACCTAAAACCACAAAAACCCTAGAGGAAAACCTAGGCAATACCATTCAGGACATAGGCATGGGCAAAAACTTTATGATGAAAACAATGGCAACAAAAGCCAAAATTGACAAATGGGATCTAATTAAACTAAAGAGCTTCTGCACAGCAAAAGAAACTATCATCAGACTGAACAGGAAACCTACAGAATGGGAGAAAATGTTTGCAGTCTATCCGTTTGACAAAAGGCTAATATCCAGAATCTATAAGAAACTTAAACAAATTTACAAGAAAAACACAAACAACCCTACCAAAAAGTGGGTGAAGGATATGAAACAGACAGTTCTCAAAAGAAGGCATTTATGCAGCCAACACATGTATGAAAAAAAGCTCATCACCACTGTTCATTAGAGAAATGCAAATCAAAACCACAGTGAGAAACCATCTCACGCCAGTTAGAATGGTGATCATTAAAAAGTCAGGAAACAACAGATGCTGGAGAGGATGTGGAGAAATAGGAATGCTTTTACACTGTTGGTGGGAGTGTAAATTAGTTCAACCATTGTGGAAGACAGTGTGGGGATTCCTTAAGGATCTACAACCAGAAATACCATTTGACCCAGCAATCCCATTACTGGGTATATACCCAAAGGATTATATAGATTATATATCATTCTACTATAAAGACACATGCACACGTATGTTTAATGCAGCACTGTTCACAATAGCAAAGACTTGGAACCAGTCCAAATGTCCATCAGTGATAGATTGGATAAAGAAAATGTGGCACATATACACCATGGAATACTATGTAACCACAAAAAAGGATGAGTTCATGTCCTTTGCAGGGACATGGATGAAGCTGGAAACCATCATTCTCAGCAAACTAACACAGGAACAGAAAACCAAACACTGTATGTTCTCACTCATAAGTGGGGGTTGAACAATGAGAACACATGGACACAGGGAGGGGAACATCACACACCAGGGCCTGTTGGTGGTGGGGGCAGTTAGGGGAGGGGTAGCATTAGGAGAAATACCTAATGTACTTGACGGGTTGATGGGTGCAGCAAACCACCATGGCACTTGTATACCTATGTAACAAACCTGCACATTCTGCACATGCATCCCAGAACTTAAACTATAATAATAATAATAATAAAAAGATCTATATACCACCTAACTCTTTATCCATAAAATAAGCAACTTGGGTTTGGTAATATCTAATTCCTACCACAGAAGATGTACCATGATCTTTAAAAAATTCCTTAAAGTCCTTTTCCAGTTCTGTGATTCTAGGTCTTTTAGTAGAAGTTAATAGATTAATGTTTAGCTATTTAGCATCCATATTATTTGCTTTGCTAGCAAAGCATTCAACTGTGGTTTGGAATAGATCCATATCCATATGGATATTGTTCCTTAGTATACTTTTTAGTGTAATTTCAACATGTAAAGTCAGTATTGCGACTTC
The DNA here is from genome assembly GCF_006542625.1 of Nomascus leucogenys. Lineage (NCBI taxonomy): Eukaryota > Metazoa > Chordata > Mammalia > Primates > Hylobatidae > Nomascus > Nomascus leucogenys. The sequence goes on from NC_044396.1 coordinate 33,141,062, forward strand.
AGCTATAAATAAAATGGGCATAGTTGTAGTAACTGCAAAATATAGAGTGGATTTTACTCAAGACATAAAGATGTAAGTTGGTGCAGCTACACAATGATACATAAGCATGGCATTTCATTGGCGACAGAGATCAACTTCTTCCAGTGTTGCTTAGTGCTTTTTTAATGAAGTTATATTGAATTTTTGTAGTGAAACCTGAAACCAAATGAAACCTTCTTGATGTGGGGTTTATTTCTAGAGGTTTGGGGTTTCTCTGTAAACTTGAAATCCATGTGTGGTTCACAGAAAATGTTGGTAAGACTCAATCAACTTTTGGAAAACCTGGATAGAATTTCAAGCAATTAGAAACAAGAGACTGAATGTGTTTTGTTTACTTTAGGCCAAATTTTGTGGGTTTTAAATTTAGAGTTGAACAATTGGGGTTTAAGTTCCATTCACAGGGAAAACATGACTTCCTAGTGGAAAGAAAAGACCTGGAGAAAACAATTTTTACTTTGGAAAAATATAAAAATTGTTCACGCATGGGCTCTGGAACCAAAACAGTGGTTGAAAAAGAGGTTGCCTGAGAAGAATTTTTAAAAATTGTATAATACAGTTTGTTACTGCCAGTTGTTATTTCCCCCATTGAAGTGAATTACCAGGAGCTACAAGAGGCATGAACACACACAATCTTCTCAGGGAAGAAAGGGTTAACTTACATTATATGTTAATGGACGAAATTCAACAAATTGTTTTTAAAATAAACATCAGAATGTTTTAAAAAGCAAGCAGTTATCAGTGCATTGTCTGAATTCAGCTGATTGTATTCCAAATAAGAAGTTCCTGTGAAGTAAATAATAAAATCATTATTCTCATCATTTCAGAGGCAGGAAATCTGCACCTTGGAGTTAAGGGTTGAATTCATGCGTGTTATGTGACAACATGAGACTTAAACAATCTTACTTCTTAGATACCTACAACCACCAAGATGCAGGGTTGATTCACAGGTTGGAAAAATATCTGTTATATTTGTGAGTGTATGCGTTTCCTTTCTGGCATTTCACAGATTTTGATTGGAAGGCTTCATGGAAGAAGTGAATCGGCAATAGGTGCAGCTAAAAACCAAACCTGATAAACTGGCAAACTAAGAGAAAAATAACTTCTTCCAACTGTATGGAGAGAGTGTGGAAAAGAGGTATGGCTCATTAATGTCAGAGGATGTAGATAAAGAAGTGATTAAGCCTCTGACTGGAGGAAGATGAAAAGAAAGATTTGGAAATGAGATTTCTGTCAAGGCTTATATATAGTGTTGGATTCTCTTTTGCTAGAGAAACACATTTTTAAATTAAGGATGGAAATATTTGTAGAAACTGAAAAACAGATTATTAAATCTAAAACTTTTGAAATCAGTTCTACTACTCAAAATGCAGCCAGATCCTTCTCTCTCAAGAGAAGAAATGGGATTTCTAGAGATGAGCTTTTAACTAACCTGGGATACAATTTCAGTGGAATGCATTTGGAACAAGTCCAGGTCAATTTAAAGCCAATACCATCTGGTTTTTAAATAAACCTGAACTGAGTTAAATGTTGGGCTGAAAGCCATCAGAAACCTGCAAACAGGTGAAATTTTGCAAAGCAAGCTAATTTGAATTGAGTTTAAGATTTCCCCCAACCCAATTTTGGCAGGGCTAACCAAGGTACTGAAAGGTCGATCTGAATTTGGATGTGTTTAAATAAGTTTGTATGCAAAACACCCAGGGAAACAAAATGTCATGTTTCGTGGAACTTTGGTTAACTTGAGTGTTATATCTTGAAAAGACCAAGACTTAACCCAGGTCTATAAAAAGTGTTGGAAAGTTTTACAAACGTTTTATAAGCTGATGGATTTGTAAGCAAATTGAGGAAGAAGTTTGTTGTGTTTGGTTTTTAGCTTAAATTGTATTCAAATGCCATGAATTCTAAAATTTTAATTTAACAAATAAGAGTATAAAGCTTGGAGCTCCTGACAGGAAAGGATTCCAGAGAGTAACTGAAATAAAAGATAGAAAGACAAAATTAGTAATCCAAAAATTATCCACCTGAATAGTTCAAAATTCCAAGCTGATACATACTCAGGGAAAAAAAAGTGAAATTCTATACAGAAAAAAAATTGTTACAATCTCATCCAGATTATAGATGAGAACAAAAGCTCCAGCCTTCCATTTGTTTTTCATTAATTATTTTTCTAGAAACTATTTGAAGATCCAAGTCATGCATTCAGTATAATCATTTAACACAGATAAAGAGAATTTAGAAGTAGTATTTGCCAATGAAAAAAAGGACGATAAATTCAGGGATTAATTCCAAGCATGTTACTCAATATTTTTTGTTAGGCAAAATCAGTAAACTATAATTAAACTAGCATATGATGATCAGTAACAACGATCAGTGATAGTATTTTCTATATTCTTTTTTAATACCCATGTTATCTAATATGTTAGCTAGAGAATAGAATCCTATTATGACTTCATGCTTGTAAATATTTAGAACATACCAAGTTCTAGCCACTGAAAAGATCTAGAAAAAAAAAAAACAATAGCAATGAGGAAACTTCCTATAATTTCCCACTAACAGGAATTAGGGCTCTTTAGAAAAATAGCTGATTCTAAGTCTGGGGCAAAAAATGTAAAACACGAGCTTGAAGTACCTTAACATACCAGAAATCAAAGAAGCTATCAAATTATATCACGAGCACAAGAAAAGAACTCAGGAGCCAATTTGAATAGCTTAAAGTGGCCAAAGACAGGACAATTTGCGCATCCATAAAATAATAAAGGCAACAGATTGAAATATGTGAAGTAAGTGTAAATCATAACAGTACCAAGAAAACCCTCATTAGTCATCTTTGAAGGATACTAGGGAACCAACCCACTATTTTGAAAACTAGAAAATAGTAGGAAAAAGAAACAAAGTTTTAGTTGGTAATGTACCCCAGCATAGTGGCCAGTATTAAAGGAAATGAAGGAGAAAGCAGAGGATTGACCTCCCAAAGATAAGCCAACTACTGATATAAAACATGGAATACAAAGTAAAAAGTTTAAGACCTCTCTCACACATATCCCTGCACAATTCCAATCGCCTCTCCAGAATCAGCCACTATCAGGAGTTCCAGTGTTAAATTTTTTCATATGTACTTACCTTTTTTTTTTTTAATTTGAGATGGAGTCTTGCTCTGTCACCCAGGCTGGAGTGCAGTGGCATGATCTCAGCTCACTGCAACCTCTGCCTCCCGGGTTCAAGCGATTCTCCTGCCTCAGCCTCCCGAGTAGCTGGGATTACAGGCACCTGCCACCACGTCCAACTAATTTTTGTATTTTTAGTAGAGACAGGGTTTCGACATGTTGGCCAGGTTGGTTTCGAACTCCTGGCCCCATGTGATGTGCCCACCTTGGCCTCCCAAAGTGCTGGGATTACAGGCTTGAGCCACCACGCCCGGCCCTACTTACTTTTTTTTTTTACATAAATAAAATCACACATAATAATATACACATCTATGAATCTTCAGTTTGCTTTTGGTGATCTTTCCACTCACTCTTAATAGCTGCATAACATTATGGTTGTACTATAACTAGTTTAATAATTTTCTTACTGATAAGCAAGATTGTTTCCAGTTTTTTTATTACAAACTCTGCTACCATGAACATCTTTATTCATATATCTCTGTACATGTATGTAATTACTTTAATAAAATAGTCTTAAAACTCAAATTATTGGGTCAGATGATATAAACAGCTTTGTTGAGGTATTATTGATATAAGTAAATAATTTGATAAATTTTGACTGTGAGTACACTCATTTATCATCGCCACACACACACACACACACACACACACTCAAATAATATCCCTCACCCCCACATTTCTTCATCCCCCTTGGTAATCCCTTTCTCCCTCACCTACTCCAATCCCTAGGCAATCACTGATGTGCTTTCTGTCACTTGTCAAAGAAAATTGCACTGGACAGAGTTAAACAGGATTAGGAATACTTTATTTAAGACTATCAATAGGGAAGAGATTGAATTTAACTCCACTGAAATAAAAGGCAGGAGCATTTTTAAGCACTGGGGTGAGCTGGTGGAAGAGTCCCAGAGAAAAATCATGGTGTGTATCTTATGTTGATTAGACGAAATTATACACCTGGGCCTTAACTGCAATATTGTCCGTTCCATAGACCTAAACTTGAAGATGGTTGAAGAAAAATTTTTATCTTTTAAATGGTGTCCAAAGTCTTTAAACTTACATGCCTAAACTACCAAAAAAAACTCATAGAATGATTATTTTATTTTTCAAAGAATTCTAAACATTTTATCCTTAGAATTGCTTTTAAATCTCTCTGTAAATATAAATTTATTTTGTATATATAAAGGAATTTTAAAGTAGAGAAAAACACTGAACATGTTCCTTTGGTGAAAAAAAAAGACTCTGTAGGGTGACCTATGTCTTTAAATGTGCAAGCATAAATTTTTAAAAATCATTCTAGGCAAATTTTGCCTCACAGTGTTATTAAGGATTTAGGAGACTTGAGTTCTAGAATCATCCATCAATTAGAAAAGCCTGTTTGGGGGCAAGTTACTTTTCCTATATCTTAGATTACTCATCTGTAAACTAAGAATATTAGATGAAAGACTGGTCACTAATCATTTCAATGCAATATTTTTATACCGTGAATCTCACACAATATTCATCCTAATTGCCAGTGTATCTGTGGGCTTTTGTTTCTGATGACTAAAACTTCTTTGTAAAAGAAGAAAAATATTTTCACCTCACAAGCATCATCAGCTGGCTTCACACAGCCCATGAAGCAAGGCCATTTATACCACAGCCTGATCCTGCTACAGATCCACCTCTTGCTCTGACCCCACTCAAAACTGCGGTCAATCCACAAACGAATCAGAGCGGTATCCCAAGTGCAGTATATTCTGCTATCAAAATCCAAAACTGGCCAGCCAAGTGCTGTACCTCTTTCTTAGGAGTAGAGGGTTTAAGGCACAACTGGCCTTTTATGTTGGGGGTGAAGTCCCTGCATGCATATAGATCACTTGACCCCTAAAATCTTTACCATTGAGGCAGGTCTCTGCTCCTGTTTAGGATGTTTTGCTCCTCTGACACGTGTCATTCTTGGGCAAGTAGAGTACTTCCTACTAACCTCTATCCAAGTCCAATTAACCTGTCACCACAAAAGAGGACCAGCTTGGCATTCAACAGAATATTGAACTGATCCAGATCCCTGCTATGTTAAGATGCAGAGCAAGAACATTAACACAGCCCTGGAGCAAGACAGGAAAGGCATGCTTTTGTCCTTCCCACATAGGAGACACTGCTTTCTATCATTTTTACATATAGGAATTGCAAGTTAATAGCTGCATTTCAAATGCCAGAAGTTTTCATGTGTCTCAATAAAGATACCACAGGTGGCATGGCAGCTACAAGTAGGGGTCCTACTTGGTAAAATTTATTGTAATAATACAATCATCCACTATGAACCACTAGGTTTTGGGAGGTCTAAACAGGTGAACAGGGAACCACTACCCCTGTATCCTTTAAGTCTTTGATGCCAACACTCATCTCTGAAATTCCTCTGAGGATGTAGGATGGTTTCTAGTTTGCCATTTTTATTTGCGCTGTTGTGGGACACTTTTACAACATCGTTCGCCTCTACTTGGCCCTTCTTACGCAGTGGCTCTTACTCCACATGCCAGGAAATTCATATGAGGGTTCCATATGAATTTGGAACCCTCATATTTGAGAGTTGGAACTGCCCTCAAAAAGCCTGAGTAGTACCCTTTCCTCATGTACACTATCACCCTGAAAGTCGGACAAACATGACCCTTGCCTTGGATCTCTCTGTGACCCATATTTAATGGAAGACTGCTCCAGCCTCCAACAAAAACCCTCTCTGTAAGAGTCCATAGGGCCAAGAGGACATGTCCTCCCAGGGCTCACACCACCACTTCAAAACAATACTCCAAGGACCAGGGACTATGAAATTCCCTGCTCAATTAGCCCTGAGCCCACTTCTAGAACCTACAAGCAACTCTTCCCTAAGTCTTTCCTGTCAAGGGTAGATCATGCTGCTAGTATGCACTCCTGTAAACCCACAGAGGAAGTGGGTTGTGTAGTTGTTCATTATGAAATGTGCATATTGGAATATATACATATGTGTGAGTGAGGTCCCCAGGTGGAAAGAGAAATGGGATAGCTATGTATGTGCCAAGGGCTCCCATTTGTATACTTGCCTGGATCCTCCTCATTTTGGTAATTATGTACACCTTTCCTCTGTTAGTTATGTGTTGCCACCTGGCCTCTGCCAGCTCAGAATCCTTTGGCAGTGATACTAAGCTGAGGACATTGATGCTAGCTTGATGGCAGTATCTTCTACTGTCAACCCTGGTCAATCAAGGGTAGCCCATTGAACCAATCAAACATTCCCCTCCCAGTACTGCCCTTAGACTCAAACAAGAAGTGTGGGTTCCACACCCCAGGGAGGCCACCACTTTAGCGTATTTCCCAATATTTTCTCAATCCACCTCTTGTGTGTGGGACTGGCTGAGGCCAACAATGTCATCTAGGTAAAGAAAGCTGAGCTCAGACCAGGAGTTGCATGGACTCTGGCCCCCTTTCTCCCATTTTGGATGCTCTCCATCTAACCTACATGTGGGGTCACCAGATGCCCTGAGGAACACTAAAATGTGCTCCTAGGAGAGTGTCTTGGAGTCCCACAGTCAGGTCCAATTCCAGGAGAGTGGCCTGGTAGGCAAATCACTCTGACCAGCACAGTTTTTCTTTCACATAATCACATGAGATTAGTTTGCCAAAATGGCACTGATACACTGATTTTGGGGGACTCTCACTCATGTCAGACATAGGACAAGTTCAGGGCTCTGGGCCACTGATGGCCATCCTTGGGTTTAAGTAACATGTGTGACCCCATTACCTCCTCACATAGCATGTTTTTTCAAATTCATCTATATCAGTGTATATATTAATGGTTTGTTCTCTTTTTATCTATGAATTGTATTCCACTGTATGAATAGAGCAGTTTGTTCATTCATCCACAATGTACCTTTGGATAGTTTCCAATTATTGGCCATTAGTAATAAAGTAGCTATAAACAGTGAAGTGAAAGCCTGCACAAACATGTGGATATTGGTTGTGTTTTGTTTGGGATAAATACCTAAGAGTGGGATTGTTAGGTCATATATTAACTGAATTTTTAATTTATAAGAAACTGCCACACTGTTTTCCAAAGCAGATGTGAATTTTATCTTCTTTAAGTAAATTATAAAAGTTCCAGTTACTCTATATTCTTGTCAACAAATAGTATTGTCAGCCTTTTAATTTTACCCAGTCTAGTAGATATAAAGTAGTATCTTACTGTGGTTTTAATTTGGATTTGGCTTAGACTGTATATTAATAGTTTCTATGTTAGTATAATGATTGGCATATTTGATTTCCAACTGAATCCAGTTGTTACATGAGATTTGATGAATAACAATGTTGAGCATCTTTGTGTATGCTTACTGACCATTCACATATCCTCTTTGTGAAGCATCTATTCAAGCTTTTGCCCATTTTTATTGAGTTGTTTGTTGTGTTATTATTGAATTGGAGGTACACTTTATATATTTTGACTATACATCCTTTGTTAGGTATGTATATTGTGAATATTTTCATCGATTCTGTGGTTTGGCTTTTCATTTTCTTAATGGTGTCTTTTAGAAAACAGGCAGTTATAACTTTGATAACATCTAATTTATCATTTTTTATGGTGAATACTTTGTGTATTGACCCCCATGCTTTAAAAAGAAAAAAAGCTGACCATGTATGGAAGGTCTATTCTGGATTCTCTATTCTGTGCCAGTGATCTGTATGTCAACCTTTCTGCCAATACCATACTAAGTTGAATGCTATAGATTTCTTGTCTTCCTTTTTTTTAAAAGCTAGTCAAGTGAAGCAGTGGAAGTGGAGAAGAAACAAACAAATAAAAAAATCTGTAACTGGTTGTGATCAATTAGTTGTAAACACCACTGCACTCAGAGCCAGCCTATTGTAAGTCTTAAAGTAAGATAATGAAAGTCCCTCTGGCTGGGTGCAGTGGCTCACGCCTGTAATCCCAGCACTTTGGGAGGCCGAGGTGGGCAGATCACAAGGTCAGGAAATCAAGACCACCCTAGCTAACACAGTGAAACCCTGTCTCTACTAAAAAATACAAAAAATTAGCTGGGCTTGGTGGCAGGTGCCCGTAGTCCCAGCTACTCGGGAGGCTGAGGCAGGAGAATGGCGTGAACCTGGGAAGCAGAGCTTGCAGTGAGCCGAGATCACGCCACTGCACTCCAGCCTGGGCAACACAGCGAGACTCTGTCTCAAAAAAAAAAAAAAAAAAAAAAAAGTCCCTGTAACTCCAGTGTGTCTCAAAATAGTTTTAGCTATCTATTAATATGTCCTTCGCATTTTCACATAAATTTTAGATTAAAGTTGCCAATTTATTTTTAAAAGAAGATGGGACTGCTGTAATGGTGATTAGCACTTCATTCAATCTACAGATACATTTGCGGAGAATGGACTTCTTAACAATATTAAATTTTCCAAACCACGCATATGGTATATCTATTTATTTCAGTCTTCTTTAATTTATCAATTATTTGAAGATTTCAATGTGGCTGTACTATACTTCTGTTAAATTCCAAGTGTTTAGTGTTTTACCTTTTTTGGTGTACTATAAAAGGAATTTTTTACTTCATTCTTCAATTGTATGTTGTTAGTGCAAATAAAATAATTGAGTTTTATATAGTGATCTTGCATTCTGAGAACTCGCTAACTTCATTTAATATTTCTAAGTGTTTTTTAGAAGATTCCTTAGGAATAATCATATCAATTACAAACAGAAACAATTTTTCTTATTCCTTTAAAATTTTATACCTTTTATTTCTTTTAGTTGCCTTATTGCACTGGCTATTACTCCATGGGATAACAAGTAGAAGTGATGACAGTAAATACCTTTGCCTTATTCCTGATCTATAAAAAGGAAAAACTTCAGTCTTTCACCATTAAGCATGATATTAACTTTGGATTTTTCATGGATGTCTTTATCAGGGTGAGGAAGTTTCCTTCTATTTCTAGTATCCTGAATGTCTTTACCTTGAATATGTGCTCAATTTTATAAAATCTTTTTCTGCATTTACTGAGATGGTTATATGATGTTTCATTTTTATTTGGTTAATGTGGTTAATAACACTGTGTAATTTTCAAACATTAAGCCAAGTTTGCAACCATTATATGAACTCTACTGGCTATAATGTATGACGTATACTTTTAAAATATATTAATGAATTTCATTTGCCAATACTTTATTGAGGAGTTTTGAATCTACAGTCATGAGGAATAGTTGATCTCTTTTTTTTTTTTTTTTTTTTTTTGAGACAGAGTCTCGCTCCGTGGCGCAGGCTGGAGTGCAGTGGCGCGATCTCGGCTCACTGCAACCTCTGCTTCCCGGGTTCAAGAGATTCTCTTGCCTCAGCTTCCCAAGTAGCTCAGATTATAGGTGCACACCACCATGCCTGGATAATTTTTGTATTTTTAGTAGAGACAGAGTTTCACCATGTTGGCCAGGCTGGTCTCCAACTCCTAACCTCAAGTGATCCACCTAACTTGACCTCCCAAAGTTCTGGGATTACAGGCATGAGCCACCACACCTGGCCCAATTTTTTTCTTATTTAAGTCAGATATTGGTATCAGGGTTATACTGGTCTCATAAGATAATTTTGTTAAGCACTCCCTTATCTATGTTCTAAAAAAGCTTATGTACAGTTGGCATTATTTCTCACTTCATACATGATAGAATTTACTAATAAAACCATTTGGGCCTTGAGTCTTCTTTGTAGAATGGTTATTTTTTATTACAAATTCAATTTGTTTAGTGGATATATGGCTATTCCAAATTCCCATTTCTTATCAGGTCACTTTTGAGAAGTTGTATTTTTCAAGAAATTTGTCAGTTTCATCTAGTTGCTAAGTTAGCAACATTTGTTCCTAATATTTTTAATTTTATTATTAAACTCTGCGGGATATGTAGTGACATCCCTTCTATTTGTATTAGGTGATACTGGTAATTTATATATCTCTATGTATTTCTTGATTTTTCCTTTTGGGGTTTATCAATTTTATTAATCTTTCCAAGAATGAATTTTGAGCTTTGTTAATTTTTGTTTCTGTATCATAGGTTTCTGCATTGATTTTTTTTTCCTTCTACTTATTTTGGGTTGAAACTTGTTTTGGGTTTAATTTGCTCCTCTTTCTGTAGCTCTTTAAGTGGAAACTTACATGAAAAATTTTAAACTTTCCTTCTCTTCCAAAACAGGCATTTAAAGCTATAAATTTCCCATTCTACCAGAGGTACAAGGAAGAGCTGGTACCATTCCTTCTGAAACTATTCCAATCAATAGAAAAAGAGGGAAACCTCCCTAACTAATTTTATGAGGCCAGCATCATCCTGATACCAAAGCCTGGCAGAGACACAACAAAAAAAGAGAATGTTAGACCAATATCCCTGATAAACATCAATGCAAAAATCCTCAATACAATACTGGCAAACCGAATTCAGCAGCACATCAAAAAGCTTATCCACCATGATCAAGTGGGCTTCATCCCTGGGATGCGAGGCTGGTTCAACATACGCAAATCAATAAACACAATCCAGTATACAAACAGAAACAAAGACAAAAACCACATGGTTATCTCAGTAGATGCAGAAAAGGCCTTTGACAAAATTCAACAACGCTTCAGGCTAAAAACTCTCAATAAATTAGGTATTGATGGGACGTATCTCAAAATAATAAGAGCCATTTATGACAAACCCACAGCCAATATCATACTGAATGGACAAAAACTGGAAGCATTCCCTTTGAAAACTGGCACAAGACAGGGATGCCCTCTCTCACCACTCCTATTCAACATAGTGTTGGAAGTTCTGGCCAGGGCAATCAGGCAGGAGAAAGAAACAAAGATATTCAGTTAGGAAAAGAGGAAGTCAAATTGTCCCTGTTTGCAGATGACATGATTGTATATTTAGAAAACCCCATCATCTCAGCCCAAAATCTCCTTAAGCTGATAAGCAACTTCAGCAAAGTCTCAGGATATAAAATCAATGTGCAAAAATCACAAGCATTCTTATACACTAATAACAGACAGAGAGCCAAATCATGAGTGAACTCCCACTCACGATTGCTTCAAAGAGAATAAAATACCCAGGAATCCAATTTACAAGGGATGTGAAGGACCTCTTCAAGGAGAACTACAAACCACTGCTCAACAAAATAAAAGAGGACACAAACAAATGGAAGAACATTCCATGTTCATGGATAGGAAGAATCAATATCATGAAAATGGCCATACTGCCCAAGGTAATTTATAGATTCAATGCCATCCCCATCAAGCTACCAATGACTTTCTTCACAGAATTGGAAAAAACTACTTTAAAGTTCATATGGAACCAAAAAAGGCCCAGCATTGCCAAGTCAATCCTATGCCAAAAGAACAAAGCTGGAGGCACCACGCTACCTGACTTCAAACTATACTACAAGGCTACAGTAACCAAAACAGCATGGTACTAGCACCAAAACAGACATATAGACCAATGGAACAGAACAGAGCCCTCAGAAATAATACCACACATCTACAACCATCTGATCTTTGACAAACCTGACCAAAACAAGAAATGGGGAAAAAATTCCCTATTTAATAAATGGTGCTGGAAAAACTGGCTAGCCATATGTAGAAAGCTGAAACTGGATCCCTTCCTTACACCTTATACAAAAATTAATTCAAGATGGACTAAAGACTTAAATGTTAGACCTAAAACCATAAAAACCCTAGAAGAAAACCTAGGCAATACTATTCGGGACATAGGCATGGGCAAGGAGTTCATGACTAAAACACCAAAAGCAATGACAACAAAAGCCAAAATTGACAAATGGAATCTAATTAAACTAAAGAGCTTCTGCACAGCAAAAGAAACTACCATCAGAGTGAACAGACAACCTACAGAATGGGAGAAAATTTTTGCAATCTACTCATCTGACAAAGAGCTAATATCCAGAATCTACAAAGAACTCAAAGAAATGTACAAGAAAAAATCAAACCCCATCAAAAAGTGGGCGAAGGATATGAACAGACACTTCTCAAAAGAAGACATTTATGCAGCCAACAGATACATGAAAAAATGCTCATCATCACTGGCCATTAGAGAAATGCAAATCAAAACCACAATGAGATACCATCTCACACCAGTTAGAATGGTGATCATTAAAAAGTCAGGAAACAACAGGTGCTGGAGAGGTTGTGGAGAAATAGGAACACTTTGACACTGTTGGTGGGACTGTAAACTAGTTCAACCATTGTGGAAGACAGTGTGGCGATTCCTCAAGGATCTAGAACTAGAAATACCATTTGATCCAGCCATCCCATTACTGGGTATATACCCAAAGGATTATAAATCATGCTGCTATAAAGACACATGCACACATATGTTTATTGCAGCACTATTCACAATAGCAAAGACTTGGAACCAACCCAAATGTCCATCAATGATAGACTGGATTAAGAAAATGTGGCACATATACATCATGGAATACTATGCAGCCATAAAAAATGAAGAGTTCCTATCCTTTGAGGGACATGGATGAAGCTGGAAACCATCATTCTCAGCAAACTGTCACAAGGACAAAAAACCAAACACCACATATTCTCACTCATAGGTGGGAATTGAACAATGAGAACACTTGGACACAGGAAGGGGAACATCATACACCGGGGCCTGTCATGGGGTGGGGGGAGGGGAGAGGGATAGCATTAGGAAATATATCTAATGTAAATGACGAGCTAATGGGTGCAGCACACCAACATGGCACATGTATACATATGTCACAAACCTGCACGTTGTGCACATGTACCCTAGAACTTAAAGTATAATAATAAAAAAATAAAAAATTTTTAACAAAGCTATAAATTTCCCTCTAAGCACTGCCTTTGCTGTATCTCACAAATTCTGAAGTGTATTTTTATTATTCAACTCAAAATATTTTCTTATTCCCTTGTGATTTCTTCTTTCAGCCATGGGTTACAAATGTGCTATTTAATTTCCAAATATTTGAAAATGCTTAAAATATTTTAGTTGTTTTTTCACTTAATTCCACAATGGCCACAGAATATACTCTGCAACATAAAAATCTGAATCTTTACTGAGATTTGTTTTATGGCCTAGAATATGTCTACTTTGATGAGCATTCCATATGCACATGAAAAGAATGTTTATTCCACAGTTTTTGAGTATGTCTAGTAAATGTGAATGAGCTCAAGTTGGCTGACAGTGTGCTCAGATCTTCTATATCCCAATTGAATTTTCGTCTACTTTATCTACTCATTACTGAGAGAATAGTGATAAAATCTCCAACTAACTTTTTCCATTGGTTCTGTCAGATTTTGCCACATACATTTTGAAGCTCTTAGATGAATATGTATTTATGATTATGTCTTCCTAATAAATTCTTTTGTGATTCATAAATGTCCCTCTTTGTCTCTTGTAAAACTCTGTCTTAAACTCCACTTTTTCTGAAATTAATATAGCCATACCATCTTTCTTGATATATACCTGGTATATCGCTTTCCATACTTTTATGTTCAGTTTATACATGCTTAAAGTACATCTCATAAATAGTGCATACTTGTGTCTTGCATTCTTATCTGATCTCTGACCTTCAATTGGAACATTTTACATTTAATGCTATTTACATTTACATATCATGCAATTATTGCTTTGGTGTGTTTAAGTCTACCACCTTGCTATGTTTTCCATTTGTCCCTTCTGTTTGTTTTGTTGCTTCTTTCATTGGTATTTTATTTCTATTTGTTTCTTAGGGATTTTTTAAATTTTAGTGTTCCTCCAGAGCTAACAATGTGTTCTTATCAGAGTTTATTTAGTGTCAAAATTGCACTACTTCACCCTTGACACTACTTCCTTCTTCACACTTCCCACTTGATACTTTTCATTTGGCACATCTGTCCTCACACTTCATTCTTTACATATCACTAAACTCATAGCTTTACAATAGTGTAATTCCATTCATCCACTTCCTCCAACCTTTGTGTTTTTCATATATTTACTTCCACATATATTATACAGCCCAGAAATTTACATTTTACATAATAATGCTATTATTCTTGTTCTAAACAGTAACCTTTTAAGGAAATTATGAGGCAATAAAAGTCTTTATATGTACCCATTATTTGCCATTCCTGCACTGCTTTTCTTTCCCCTCTCTGTGGATTTGGTTTCCATTTTGTATCATTCTCCATCAGCCTGAAAATGGCCTTTAGCAGTTTTTGGTTTTGCAGGGGCCTGCTGGATCCAACTTCTCTTGGCTTCAATTTATATGAAATAAAGTGTCTTAAAAACCCAAGTTTTTAAGGGGCATTTTCTCTGGATATAAAATTTTGAATTGGCAGGATTCCCTCACCACCCCTTCCCACCCCATCAGCACTTTAAAGACATTTTCATTGTTGTCTGCATTCCACTATTTCTGGTAAGTCAGCACACATTCTTATCATCATTCTCCTGTGTATATCTTTTATTTTCCCCTCAAACTGCTTTCAAGATTTTTTTGTTTTCAGCAGTCCGACAATGATATGCCTATGTGAGGCTTTCTTGGTATTTATCTTTCAGTGAGTTCAGTGATTTTCTTGGACGAGTAAGTAAATGTTTTTTCATCAAATTTGGTAAAATATGGCATTATTTTATATATATGCACACACACACACACATATTTCCTGCCCCATTCTTTGTTCTTTTTACAACTCCCGTAACACATATATTAGACCAGTTGATATTTTCCACATGTTCCTGAGGCTGTGTTTCTTTATCTTCCTTTTGCCATCTCCCACCTGCTGTGAAGCCCATCCAATGAATTTTTCACTTACATAATTTTCTAAAATTTCCATTTGGTTTCTTTTAATGGTTTTATTTTCTCTCCCAAGATTTTCTGTCAATTCAATCAGACATTTTCTTTTAATTCTATAAACATATATTGTCTGTTAGCTGCTTTAAAGTATTTGCTAAACCTAACATTTAGGTCATATCTGTTTATTACTTTTTTTCAATGACAGTCCTGTAACTTTGCTTGTCTGGTAATTTTCTACTGTGTCCTGGACATTGTTAGTGATACCTTATAGAGACTCTGGATTCTGTTATCTTCTCTCCGAAGCATGTTGATTCTTGTTCTAGTAGGCAGTGCAGTTACTGGCTAGTCACCTTTAAATTGTGTACGTTTTGTCCTGTGCTTTGTTATGGAAGGCACGTAGAAGCCCAAGATGTTTCCCAAGCACCTCTGACTTGGCAGAAATCAACCTCCAGAATACGTCTCCCTTGCAGATCTTGTCATGACTTGGTTTCAGCCTTTTTTAGGATGGGTACAGAGCAGTGGTCTTCAACTGGAGATGATTTTTCTCCCCCAGTGACATTTGGCAATACCTGAAGACATTTTGATTTGTCACAATTGGGGTGCGGAGCACTACAGGCATTTAAGAGGTAGAGGCCAAGGAAGCTGGTAAACATCCTACAACACACAGAATAGCTCCACACAACAAAGAATTATCTGGTTTATAATATCAATAGGGCCAAGATTGAAAAATGCTGGTAAGCCTTACTCCAGGCCATGGTCCTTACTCCTGACTAGGGGATTAACAAGGTGTTAATGAGGCCCTCCTCTACCTGAAAGGAATCTCCAGTGATTTTCATCACTGCTTGATGTCCAATATCTCTAGTAAATTGCTCTCTGATAGGCCTCGTGTAGTCTTGCTCTGCAGATGCTATTTCTTGATGGGAAAGTCTGTAACATCATGTTGCAAGGGAATGAGCAGAGCAATAAGAATTTTTACAATGTAACCACTTCTGCTTTCAGTGCTAATCATTTTTAGTTCATATCATTTTCGTAATGCAAACCTTCATTTTCTTTTGAGCACTGAACTTAATGTAGGCTCTCTGAAAACCTGTCTTCATTATATTTTTATGACATGTATTTGGCAATGTTTACAAGTAATTTTGTTGAGTATCAGATTCTTAAATTCAAAAGGTAGTTTAATCTGAAGATACCAAAAGCTATACTTATACATGCTGGCCATACACCTGAAATTTTACTTTGTTAAAAATTAATTTACATATATGGATATGAATATTGTTTTTGGCATGGAAACTTGACCCTTTCATTATGTTTCACTAAGCTATACTATTGGCTCTCCTACTAAGGGATTTCAATGACAGCACTTTGTAATTAAGGAATCAATGCATAAGTAATAAAGTAAAAGACTGAAGACAAAAACTTAACTTTCCCAAAGGAATTTTATGACAAGGTAATGTGAATGAAATAGATACACCACCCTACTTGAATCAAAGAGTATATCAAGGCCCACCGCAAGCATGTTTTGTCTCAAGTGCCACAGAGCTGCTCTACCCCACTGCCTTCTCACCAATGCCAATCTCTCCTCTCTCCTAACACAGTTAGGCCCCAACTTAGGTGCAATCAATAAAGGATACTGCTGTCATCCATCCACTGTCTAATTCATAAACTGAGTTCTTCCACTCCTCTTCATTTTCATAATGTAATACATAATTAAAACTACTATCCTCACACTAGAAATTACACTTCCGCACTTTGTTTGGAATCTACTACCCTACCTAGTAAAACAACTGTTCTGGAGTATTACAAAATCAAGACGTTCTGATATGGGTAAGCAGAGATCAAGTAAATGGGCCAATAGTTGGCATAAACAATATGATGGTTATATCTGAATACTGATTTATTTATTGCATTAATTTGACCTTCATGTCTTTACCACACTGTTTTTTTTTTTCTGAGCAGACTACAAAGTTAGATATTCAGGTGACTTTCCATAACTATTCAGTATTGTTGCCCTTTGTTCTTGTTTGTAAATTCAAGGAAAACAATGCCAATTAGACTTGGATTTAATTTGCTTTGTTCAGTGCAAAATGAAAGTACTCAATTTCTACTTGATTAGAATGGCTAAGCTTACCAAGCTAGAAATGTAGAAGGTAATTTGAATATTCACAATCCATACTCAATAAAAGAGAATTAGCTATGTCAAAAATATACATAAATATGAGTAATACTTGAAACCCAGTAAACATGTAAGAAAACTATTTTGCAAAGATAAGTACTCACTGTTCATCATTTTCATGCTCTCCCATGGTAGGTGGCTGGCTGCAACAGAGCTATATTAATGAGCAGCATCAATGTTATTCTTTTTTTTTTTTTTTTGAGAGATCAGTGTTATTCTTTAGGCCGCTATTCATCTTAAGTGTGCATATTTAAATGAAGCAAGAGTCAGCAATTTTGTTATAACGAAAATATGGCATCCTATAGCTAAGTATCTTGAATACCTAACCTCTGCTTATTTTACCCTTTTAACTACCACATGATGCTTTGATTTTAAATGAAAAAAATACATCTGTTTTCCAAAAAAGATTATAAAATGAGTACTTTGTTTTAGGGTTCATATTTATTTTCCAATTACTTTTATTGATCTTACGGAATAGTGTCTTGGTCTCTCTATTGCATTAAACAACACCAAAAATCTACAACGCTGGTGTCAACAGCAATAATTACTAAAAATTGAGCAAGCAATTTACGACTATCTGCAATTATGGAAAATGGATTCAAAAGGCATCTGTTGCAATAACAATAGTATTTATTTGTGTTAAGACACAAAAAGCCAACATAACTTTAGTACCTCAGGCATTTTTCTAATTGTGATATTTATACAAATTTTAGAAATTGATGAGTACATTGACCAGTCACCAATAATCATGAAAAAGAAAATACATATAAGTGCCTATTTAGCTAATAGTGTGTTTAACTCTACCTTGACATTGTGTGATACTGTAATCCCTTTCAAAGCATTGGAAATCAGTCACATTTGCCTCAAGCTTTTTTAAAACAGAAGAATAATCTGATGAAGATGCCCTTATTTCAGAAACTGAGGTCATTACTATCTTTGCTTGAAACATTTTAGAAGAGTTGCTGAACAAAAAGAACACTCAATCTTAGTCTACTGGATGAACAGCGACATCTAGTGGTCATTGTATCCCTAAACAAACACCTTAAAAGCATAAACTCAAGTATCCATGAAATACATGAAATTGCCACTATCTTTAACGTATTTCCAAAGAAACTGTACAAGGAAAGTATAAACACATTCTAGAAATATTCCCTATGATTCAGGAATAATATAAATTGAAAGAAAAGTTAACCATGGACTTCTAATTTTTATTCTTAACAACCTTTTCATAGGTAAATATCCTTCAGAGGTTTTTATAAAAATCCAATTCTTATTTCTTCACGACTCAGTTCTTGTTTCTAACAGAGTGACATAAAGAACTCAAACACTATGAACTAATGAATAATAAGTTCTATGGCTCTAATGAATACATGGATTGGTATGTCCCAGCAACAGATTCAGACACTCCATATGATGACATACTAATGTGCAAATTTTAAATGTTATAAAAGCTGCTACTCAATTATTGTTTGACTGAGTTTACTCTGGAGGTTTTATTAATTTTTTGTAAATCAGGAACATATAGTTCATCAAGGTTTTCTAATACAACTAGGTCATGAAATGGAATTACAGCATCAAAATAGAATTAAAAAATCATTTTGCCATCAAAAAGTCATTGTTTCCTAGGTATGACTTTCCTATTAATAATAAAGTTAGTACATTCTTTGGCTATTGTTGTTCACTGGGACCTCAGCACATCATCTCTATGCCTGCTACCCACCAGACACCAGAAATGGCTCCTAAGGCCTTCATGGCCAGCTCCAGGGAAACTGCCTTCCTGCCACCATGAAAGACTTTTTCTGAGCACAAACCATTTATTGAAGTTCCAAGGTTATTCATGGGACACACCGAGACTGTACCTTCCACATGAACTGAGGTATCCCCCCCAAATCCCTTAAACATACATGAGTGAATACAGGTATGCATCACTATCTATCCATTTAATTCATCTTCCCTAGATTAACTGCCAAGTGCTAAGACTAGAGCTTTCTAGTAAGTCTTTGTTGATGATCATAAACAGATGAAAGATCTGGACAACCATTTTTGTGTTAACAGACCAGCCTCCCCAAACGAAGAATGAACATATTTGGTGCTCCCAGATCATCAAAATACCCACTACCCAGCCAATACCCAGACATGCTAGTGATTAGCTGGGAAATTCACCTAAATGCCACTTATGTGTATGAAGAGGGCTATAGATGCCATCCTTTCTACCTCCCACTGACTGGACATGACCATCCAGAGGAATGGTATCTTACAGGCACCATCTAAAACAGTAAGGAACCATTACCACTTGGTAATTCAAATTGCAGACCATCTGAAATGGTAAGGAATCATCTTAATATCACTTAAGACTTCTACAGAAATGCTAGGCAGATGTGTTCCAATGAGCATCAAATTTCTAGTATATAAGCACTTAATCTTACTAAAGCAATGTGTGTGATTCATAAGCATTTAAAATTAACACTGAGGTTAAATAAGAAGCTATACATATAAAGCCTGGGGTTCTCTCCAGCCCACTATCCCCAGTGATTCCCTAGTCCTCTCCTAAGAGTTCTCAATTACAGGAGTGTATGTGTGGGCAGTAGCCACAAGTAACTAAATGTGAGGTTTACCAATGAGACAGGCAGCCATGAATGTTGGAGGCACCCGAAGCTTACTTTCTATTGCTCTACCCTATACAGACTTCACTCTCTCATTTTTCCTTCTCTTATCTCTTTGCCTTCTTATTTCTGCCTGGAGCTGGCAGCTGTAGAATAAAGCAATTTTGTGTCCTATTGCTACCTGAACCCCTGTGTTGTGTAACAAAGATGACTTCTGAATTTTAGGAAAAAATACTGCTAACTACTCAATAAGACAGACTCAGAGAGCCATGGGCAATCACAAGGTCTAGCTAAATGCTTGGATGAGCTGCCACGACAAGATCCCAACAAACCTAGAAATAATTTGGTCTGGGTCTAAATGGTAATATCATGCTGCCAAGCCTCTTTCTGAAAAGCATAAAAGCAAAATATCCCACTCCTGCAAGCAAACCAACCACAAGGGTCGTGCCAAGAACTTTTGGGGCCCTTTTCTTGGCCACCCGGAATGCTGTTGGCAGCACTGCAGAGATTAATATATTGTTGACATGTCCTAAAACCTTGTTAAATGTTTTTCTCTTCAAGACACGCTCATAATAGGTTTCCAAGTTTGGTCGCTTTCCGTTTCCCCAGTTTCTCCTTGCAAACCCCAGGAACTTCAGTCGATGCAATGTGACAGCAAGTGAGACGTCTGCCAGGGTGAAGGATTCACCGCAGAGCCAAGGTTGCTGGCCCTCTTCTAATTAGAGAAAGGGACATAGAGAATTAGAGGCAAGCACTCTACAGATAGACTCCAGCTGGTATCAGTGGTCTCAGCCTTAAGGGTGAGTGTGAGTATAGCAAAAGATGAAGGCCATTATATATTTTCTTGACAGCCACACTCAGAGAATAATTTCATGCTTTAAAAAAAAAGTCCATGCAAATGTATCCCAGGCCAAAGGAGACTTGCTTGACATCTGTCAGCCATCCAGTTCCCTATGTAAGATTGCAGCCACTTGAGCTTATCACTTTGTAAAGGACACTAAGGGGTTGGGAGCCTCCAAGCTAGTTAAAAGATACTTCCTTCTGGTTTATAAAAGCAGTTCTGCTTTAGAAAAATCCATAAAGCTGAGTCTGAAACATCACTCAGTGGCTACTGCTCTTAGTCATTTAAAGCAGTAGAGCTTTTGTGACAGGTAACATAGTCTTCAACTCTAGTCGGAGTAGCATAAATGGCCCATGTGTATACACCTATGGCTTAACCCTGAAGCCAGTTCACTGGCCTGCTTACCAGCCAGTCTACAGATGCCCACGTGCTGGTCCTTATTACACTTTAGATTGGAGGCTGTCTCCCTGCCTAAGGAAAAAACTAGAGGGAACATTCAAGCAATTACTCAAGTTATTCAAGCAAACTAACTACTATAATTACAAATTTGTAAAACAGGTAAAAATCTCCCAAGCATAATTTAAATTATGCAGAAAAATCCTTCATGTAGATGCAAATTGAGTTACAATTAGACACCTGGGTTTTTCTGGGTGCAATATCATTATTGCTATCATAATTAAAACTGCCCGTGAATAACAACAATGAAAAGCAGATTACAGAAAGTTTTTGGTGAGACCTAAGAATGTTCCCATGAATAATACCGATGTTGAAAAGAGAAAAAGAATATAAATGAGAACCTACCTGGGGTTTCTTCATTTCTTCTTTGCAATTCAGTTTCAACCTGATCCAAGACTTTCTCCAACTCATCAAGAATTTTCTTCAAATACTTGACATTGTCATGATCAAGCAGCTTTGACTAATTAACCACCAAAAAAAGAAACCAAACAGATTATTTGCACCTTTAAATAAAATAAATCTAGGTAAAGCAGATACAAACTCTTACAGAGTTCAGCCTATTTTAGACAATGAGAATAGAAAAACTCGGCAAAAAAAAAAGAGAGAGAGAGCTAAGTTGAAGGGAAATATCCCAGCTGTGAAAATGACCCAGGAGCAGACCCACCACTCACTGGCAGCTCCTATGAGGCCAGATGACCAGAGAAGGCAAAGAATGGGAGGGACACGAAGAGCCGTCTGCCAAGCCCAACTCAGGAAAACAATTCCAGCAGCCATAATTGAAAGAGTAGCTGAAGGGTCAGGGATGAGAAAGAAGCCCAAGTGAAGGAGTTAAACAATGAGTGGAGAGTCAGTCAAGTGATTATGAGTGCAGGTGTTTCTTCTGAGGAGCTCATTTAGCTAAGATAGGATAAAGGAAGGTGGGAAGTTGGGGAGGGTGGGAATGCTGCTGTTTTCTACACTTTTAATATGACAGAAGCTTGCAATAGTTGCTGGGCCCAGGGAAGGAATCAATAGAAGGAGAAAGGCTGACCATAAAGCACACTCCTCAGGGGGCAAAGCAAGTTAGTGCGACACATGGAGGGATGTAGGTCTAGTGAGGACTTCCAGTGGTGGAATACCTGAAATGACAGATTCTAGAATATGTTATGAACTTCCTTTGCATTTCATAACTTTTTTGGCAACCAGCATGCTCAATATCTGCTTGTTAAGCACTTGTCATCAAGTTTGAATATCAAGTCTAATAAAAAATTCTTTCTAAAAGGAGAACATAAGCCAAAGGTAACATGTGTACTGGTGAATTGCAATATTTAAAAGAAGATAATCTAGAAATAGTGGTACTTTACAAAAAGTAGAACATTTACTCCGTGCAGTGTATGTCAACTGAGGACAGCTGATCGGCTTACTTTAAGTCGTTTCTGTTTTGCAATGTATGCTTCTTGTAAATCTGGGTTTTCTTCAGCAAGTTTCTTCAGCTCAGACTCTGTGTTTCCAATTTGGCCTGATAATAAAAACATTTTGGAAACAGAAAATTATTTTCTCCCTTCTACACCAGAAACAAGGAGAAGCAGAGAAACTCAATGACAAGAGCATGAGCTCTGGGGCTCATGCCCTGCTTCTCTGCCTTGGGCTTACCCTGTCTATGCCTCAGTTTCCTCACCCTTCAAATGGAACCATAAGAGTATCTGCCGGCTGGGCACGGTGGCTCACGCCTGTAATCCCAGCACTTTGGGAGGCCAAGGCGGGAGGATCAGGAGGTCAAGAGATCGAGACCATCTTGGCCAACATGGTGAAACCCCATCTCTACTAAAAATACAAAAATTGGCCGGCGTGGTGGCACGTGCCTGTCATCCCAGCTACTCGGGAGGCTGAGGCAGGAGAATCACTTGAACTCAGGAAGCGGAGGTTGCAGTGAGCCAAGATGATGCCACTGCACTCCAGCATGGAAACAGAGCGAGACTCCATCCAAAAAAAAAAAAAAAAGAAAAGAAAAGAAAAGAGTATCTGCCATGCAGGGTGAAGGCTAAATGAGAAGCTTCATGGGAAGCACTTAGAGCAAGGCCCAGCACTTTACAGTGCTCAGCACAGGCTTGCTGCTCCGCCTTCCTCTACCTTTCAAGCTTTCTATAATGAACTCCTATATGAAGGGAGGAAAAAGCCTTATTTTAAAAAAATATTAACTATAGATCATAGAATTATAGTCAAAACTCTTGTTTCAAATCCTATAAAGGGTATTTATGAAGAGGAGGAGGAATCAGAGAAAAGAGAAGCAGGAAGAGAAGGCAGTGGAGAAGAAAAAGGAAGAGAAGGGAGAAAAGGGAAGTGGTGAAAAGGGAGGGGAGAGAAGAGGAGAGGAAAAGGAGGGGTATCAAAAAGGAAAAAAAGAATAATAATAATAATAAAGGTGAGTATCATATAATGGGGAAAAAATGGTTTCTGGATTTAGAAGATGTGAGTTTGAGTGTTTCTGATCAACATTCCCAAAGTGAGACCACTGCCATCATCCTTTCCCTTCTTATCCCCAATTATCTGTGCTATAAAGCACACCTCCTGCTCCACAGATCATGCACTGACTATTCTCATGACAGGAGGAAGGCAGAAAGCTGGATGTCACAACTCAATCCCAATAAATCTCCTATCACTGAGCATAGAGACAGAGTAATAGTTAGACACCCTCTAGTCCAGTTTCCTCAAATAACGAAACAACAATTAAGGACCAGTAACATGAACTCAACTGCCCATAATCCTAGGCAGATCCCAGCTTTTCAGATTCCTAGGCCATCTGTTCATGAGAACATGTTATATTCTTCACTCTTCCATAATCCACTCTTCTGAGTTTTACGCAAGCTTGGCCCTCAAAGCCAAGAGCTGATAAATCAGGTCCTATAGACAATAAATGTCCAATTGAGCAAGTGAAGCACAGATTAATCTGACTGGTTCATGGATCAATCCATAACATGTACATCCATGAAGCAAACTCAACAACCCTATTCCCAATCTTCTTTTAGTGACCATGAGACATGCTAGGTCTCAAAATGAATTAAAAGAAAGTGTCAGACAGAATTCCAGGTCTTTAAAATGTTTACATACTACGAATCCTTGTAGTTGCATAAGCCGGGATCATGGAGTCCACAGTTAACTCAGGATGTAAAATGCAGCCATGTGTATAGGCATCCATTGGCAAGGAGTCAAGCAGCTCTCGGTAATGTTGTACCCGTGGGTAATACATGCTTCCTTTATCAGGCATTAACCTGGGTGTTCTTTCTGAAATACACACGCACAAATATTGAAGAAAAAGTTACAAATCAGTTGTTACACTCAAAAGCAAAACAAAAACACTATCCACTCATCATTAACATTTTCAACATATCTGTATATTCGAAAAATACTGTCTCCTCACCTCAGACATTCAAAGTTTGAAATGGTCTGATGCACCAGACAAGATCCCAAACCATAATCACACCGGTATTCTCTCATTTCTTCACCTTGCAAACTGCACTCAGCCCTCAAGGCCCAGTTATTTATGCCATTTATTCCATGAAGCATTCCCTAACCTCCTAAACTGCCAACATCTGACTGGCTCACATGTGCCTTCTTCTATATATCCATAACACATTACACACACTCTGTTACAGCCCTTATCACACTGTAATTCATTGCATCTTTTTTCCCCATCACTGTCTTCAGGGAAAGGAACCTGCAATCCAGAGTCTAGCACAGTTCTCCACACACTTTAGGCCCTCAATAAAGTTTGGTTAATTGAATGAGGACTCATTATGGGAAGATAATCAGGGGCTACTCTTTTCTAGGTGCCAACCAACATCAGGAGTGACCCTACTGACACATATGAATGTGAATGACAATCTATATGGAACAGGAAAGGCCTTTGCTCAAATATCATAGGTGCACTTTCCCCAGGAATTTCTAACAATTATCTCTGGAAAGAGCGTTCTACATACATCCTTATTTGCTAGTTAAAATCCAGACTGTCGAGTCCTTGAGGGCAGGGAACATGTACTGCTCTCTGTTAAATCCCCAGTGCATAGTATAATGTTTGACATGTCATAGGTGTTTAATAAACTATAATGAATACATTCCAAAATTTCCAATTATTATATAGATTACTTGAGCTGGAGAAGTGCTGCAGTAGTTAACACGTACACTCAGATACAAGGGCTGAAAATTTCTCCCAAGATCCCACAGCCAATTAGAGGCAGAACTAGAACTAAAGTCATCTGATTCGTAATGTAATGTTCTCTTTGATTATACCATCATAACATTTTCAAAGGATTTTCATTTCATAGACTATCCAAAAAGAATAAAAGTGAAGGATGCAACCCAAAGGTCACGGCTATGTCCCTTCAGAATCTCTTCCTACTCTGGCTCTCAAACTGTCCCTAAAAAATGTCAGGTCTAATAACTATCACAATTTCAAAGTATTAAGATATCTGCAATAACTTAACCATGAACATATCTGTGAGTTCTATTGGTTATCAAAGCCAGAAGCACTCCTGATATTGCCATGGATTGTGCCTACATTGCTAATGGAAGGAAATAATTCCTTTAAATAGAGATACAGTTATTCCCCATACAAGATCTCAAATCTCCTGAATTCTATTCATAAACCCCTAAGGGCAACAGTTCTCACACCATGGTCTGAGGATCCCTGCGTTTTCCTAAAACACGTTTGGGGGATCTACAAAGATATTTTTATAGAAATACTAAGATGTTAATTACTTTTTCACTCTTATTCTCTCTGAAGTGTACAGTAGAAGTTTCCAGAGGCTACAGGAAACATGACTCTATCACTCTGACAGCTAGTGGGATTGTGCTTAACTAGGCTAATATTTTAAGTTTTCTCAGTTTTGCTTTCTAAATGGTAAATATTGATAGCTATGATCCACATAAATAAATGCTCTCTGGTATCCTCAAAGACAAAGGGGTGCAGAGACCAAAAAGTTTAAGAACTAATGCTTTAGGGGTCCAAGAACCTCAGGCTAATAACCACAAATAGTACATTTTCAAATGCTTCCCAAAAGGTCAAAGTAATGGCTAGTGGCTCTGGCTGCTTTCTGGTGCTGGGCCCTGGGGCTTCTCTCCAGAAGAGCATACCATTTCCTTCCTAGGAAAGTGAATGAAGCAGGAAAAACAATGTCTAATTGCTTTCTGGGGAGAATCCATCAGGCCAAGCCCAAATTCTTCAAGGAGGACAAATGTTTAAATCCATGAAAATAATTTTCTTCTACTCAGTGTGCCATTACTATCTAACCATTTCCTGAAGCACTCTGTCAGAGCATGAGATACCCACTGAACCCAAGTTATCGCCCCACTCTCTTTCTTTGTGCGCGTCAAGCATGCCCTCTCCAGTATCACAGGGGCACTGCACTGCCATCCTCCTCACACTGAAGCACAACAGTATCTGCTGCTTCTGATAAAAGAGTTTTTCAAAGGACAACTGGGAATTTCCTTTGAATTATAGAGGAGATCCGCCCTCTCAATCCCATCCTATTTTATTTTCCAGTTCTTCCATAGAGCACCTTTATCAAAATACTAAAAGCAAGAATTTTTTTCTCAGTAATGTACCTCAATCAGGAGTGGGAAAGCAACATAAGGCATACTGGGGCAGGACAGAGAATTAGGGAGTTTTAAGAAGCAGGCAATGAGAGGAGGTCCCAGCACTGGGGAGTGGGATTGCAATAGTGGAAATGAGGCTTGGTATTAAGCTGGAAGAACAAATAAGTTGGCACAAGATCCGACTTGCTGGAAGAACTGAGTAGGGGACAAGTTTTATATTACACATAAATTTAGGCAGCAAATTATAAACCAGCAGATAGACATAAAGCAGAAAGATTTGATAAACAGCAGAGGAAACCAAAAGAAGCAAAAAATAAAATCAGAAAGAAACAATAAAAGCATTCTGCAGCCATGTAATGGAGACAAATGGGCCGCTACATTCTCAAGTCCCTGTAATGCTGAGTAAAATAACAACGGCTCTGAGCCATTTTTTAAAATTACATTTGGTTTTCCCAAAGGTAAAAACTAAAAAGAAATTAGGGGCTTAAAGGCATAAGTTTTCATTATTTTACAAAATTCACTACTCTGGTTACCCATCTTTCCTAGTAAAGGCAGATAAAGGAGGCATTATTATGCCTTGTTTTCAAGAAAGACTCCCCTAGGTCCACTTGTACAACTTTCAAGTCTCCCTTACTAGCTCAATGGAAACAGATTAGATTTCATTCCTCACTCTAGCCCTTTGCTATTTATTTTACTTAGACTGTATAGTGATTGCATCAGTATATAATATGCATAACACAGCTGAACAATATTGTACCCTTCAACTAGTCACACACTAGGCTATTAAAAAAAATACAATAATGGGCTGGGCACGGTGGCTTATGCCTGTAATCCCAGCACTTTGGGAGGCCAAGGCAGGCAGATCATGAGGTCAGGAGATCAAGAGACCATCCTGGCCAACATGGTGAAACCCCATCTCTACTAAAATACGAAAAATTAGCCGGGCGTGGTGGTGCGTGCCTATAGTCCCAGCTACTCGGGAGGCTGAAGCAGGGGAATCACTTGAACCCAGGAGGCGGAGGTTGCAGGGAGCCGAGATCACGCCACTGCACTCCAGCCTGGTGACAGAGCAAGACTCTGTCTCAAAAAAAAAAAAAAAAAAAGTATATATATATATATACACACACACACACACACAAATAATGTTAAACAATTAAGTTATGACCTGAGGCAAAAGATATGGTTGCAAACTGATTGATTACAATTCAATGCTGTCATAACTCTTGAACTAGAAAGAGCAAATCGAAATACAGATAAGAAAAAAAACAAAAAGACCTGGTGTCGAATTATATCAGTTCACTGTATGCATCCAGGATTTTGAGACAAATTTATAGCATTATTCTCAATAAATTTTATGTACTATACATTAAATGTTTAACTACTTTTAACTGGTATTATAGTTAAGACTTTTAACAGAAACATTTTTAATGATGGAAGCAAAAACTCCTTTATCAGACAGTTTGTTCCAATTGTTAGATACACATAATATAGAAAGAGGGCCTCTGAATTTTAATACCCCCACCTGTCTGCTAAAATTGGACAAATCACAAAGAGTAAAAAAGTTACTTTTTAAAGCAACTTTTACTGACAATAATTAAAGACTGATATTCTTTTCCACGCCATATGGTATATTTTCTCCACACTTTGTGCTAATCTGCAATTTCAGTATATGTGCTAAAAGGCCTATATTCAACTATATACAAGAGCCTTTTCTTGATGATCATAAATATAAATATTAACTGGTAATTCCTTAAATAACTATTTTTAATATAACAGTGACATCAGAATTAATGTTCTTTTTTAAATGTTACATTTGATGAAATTCAAATGTAACATTTAAATATATTTTATAAATAACATTGTATCTATAAATTTAGATATCCTAATAAGATTTATGTGATTTTAATATCATACTAGAATAGTTTATTTCCAAACTAAATTATATTTCCTAAGAATAAATTATATATCTAGACATAAGATATGAACGTGATGTTCAGAGAACTGTTACATTAAATCACAAAAATCCATTATTCTTGATTCCAGGTTACCAGAGTTATTTGGTAGTAATACATATGTTCTAGTATTTTATAGTTATTTCATATAATTTTGATTAGTAGCCAAGTTAAATTTTATTTAAAGAGGTTATGAGCATAATAGCTAGATTGAAAAATCCATATTTGTGTGTATATTCACCTTGTCACATCCATTCTTCCTCAGTTTACCTAGTTTGCTTACTCTCATACCTTATCTAGCTTAATCAATTGCTTGCTATAAAATGACTATTCCTCACCACATGCCCAGAGTTAAAGAGGTATCATGTATACATGAAACAGTCTATAAAACTGTACAGTAATAGCAAGTGTATATGTTAAGGACAGATTTGGAATTATCAGCAAACTTATAGAAAGAAATTACCTTTGAAGACTAGCAAGCTTCTAATGATTTTGGATCTTTAAAATATCTCTGAAGTATCCCAGGACCCTATACCCAATTAATACCCAATAAATGGTTACTTAAAGAATAAATGAAGAGATAGCTCTTGGCCAGCTCTTAGTTTGGCAGTCAGAAGCATCATTCATGTCTATACCATTCTTCCATGTGACTGCTGTCCAAAAAAAAAAAAAAAAAATCAAATATAGCCATTATCCAACAGATATTCACTATTTCAGGCTATGACTTGAAAAGGGTGACCTCAGCTATCAAACTACCAATTATTTAATGAACTATCCCAAAAGTACAAAGATAGAAATATGTAAATGTAAACAAAAAAGTTGAAAAATGTTTCTAGATCAGCAAGTCATTTTTGGCATAATCCCCACTGGATCGATAACAAGGGACAGCAAATAACAGTGAAGGACATACTAGTTCACTACATTCTGTTCTTTAGAGGAATGGCTACACTTACAGTCTCCTGTCATGACCATGGGCGACTGCACACCTCATGAAATCCATCCACTTATTCTATCTCATCAACGTTCCTCAAAGTTACATCCATAATTGGACAAAATGTCAACTATTCCAAACAGCTCAGAATGCAGAGGGTTACAACTCACCCTGTTCTCAACAAAATCTACAATTTTCAAAGAACCTGAAATCACACTAGCCATTTGTTTTAACACTGGTAACTTACTATCTATTAACCAGGTTCCCCATTCTTTTGGAATGCAGGTGGTTTTTTAAAAACAAAAGTCTCATACCTATTTTCCTCATACCATTTTATATTTAGCCTTGTTAAACTTTATCTTATTTTTCCATTTTGTTGTATTTCCATAAGAAATATTTTATAAGCTAGTCATCATTTTGACTATTTACCTTTTCTGTCATTCACAAATGTAATCGTATTTCTTCCATGTCTTTATTCAAATCATTGATTTGTTAGGCTCAAGTCAAAACAGAAGCCTACAAGAACATTACAAGGGATCCCTGTACAAGCTAACATCTGTTTCAATAATTCATTCATTTTAATCATTCAAATATATTTATTAAGCACCTATTAAGAAACATTCACTGTATAAGGCATTCGGGATAGTTTTTAATAATATACTATTCCCAACCTCATGGTACTTACAGTGGTGTACAATCAAACATTTAAAATAAAGTATAAAAACCATTATAAGTAAAGTGAGTGTCTATAGTTGAAGAGGTAATATGGTATTAGAAATCTATAAATTAATATTCTTTAATATGGTAGTTTATTCATCTGCAAATGTGCATTACAATCCTCTAGCTATATTTGCTCCTTTATTCCACAAGGGTATATGTAACGTAATCACAAATGTTCTACTTAAATCAAGATATACTATATCTAGAACCATGCCTGGCACATAATAGACAGTTTTTTAAAAGTGTTAGGGACATTCTCCAGCAGTGTAAAACTTAAACTGGTTCCTTTCACTGAGATACACAAAAATTTTAAACATAAATAACTTTTCACAATCTATTCTAGATTTCCACCAGACTTAAAGACAGTAATTTACACCAGTGCTTACTTAATTAACACTAATTTATAGCAGTATTCTCAAACTTTAATGTACATACAAATCACATGGGGCTCTTGTTAAAACAAAGATTCTAATTTGATAAATCTGCAGAGAGCTCTAAGGTTCTGCAGTTCTAACAAGCTCCCAGGTGACACCAATGCTGCTGGTGACTGGAACATACAGTAAGTAGCAAGGGTTGGTAGAATTCACTTTTCCCCGTCTTTGACAATAGGATGTTTGTCGATCTTGTCTGACTTTCATTCTCCATGAGTTTTTAAAGATAAAGTATCTTAATTATAATTGTGATAATGCTGTTTTTAAAATTTCAGTACTCTGAGATAAACTTCTTCTTGACCTTGATTTATATAACTTAGCCTTGATTTATATAAACTATTGTTCTCTTGCTGTCTTCCTATCTACCATAAGTTTTGGGTCCCTTAATCGTTTTTTCATCCTTCCCAATTGATTGAAAGATATTCAACAAGTTAGTGGCAGCATCAGACTAAAAGCTAGGACTCTTGATTGCTGAGTTACAATAATAGTTCAACCAGAATTAAACTCTGCGGTTTCCATATTTCCATCCTGTCACAGCCTACAGTGCCTTCTCTTCTAATTCTTAAGTAATCAAAAGAACTTAGCATTTCCTTTGTTTGGTTATTTAAATACAACTTAGCAGGACACAGAACATATTTCTGCTTTGTTACTATTCTGTACTAAAAGCAAAAGAGAAAGACTAAGGAAAATTGTAAGAAAACCTAATAATTGGTAACATTACTATGTTGTAAATATAATTTATATCACTGAATTTCTTAGAGGAAAAACAGTGGAAGGAGGGGATGGAGGAGGGGAATGATGACAGTAGAAGCAGTTCAAGCAATGCTACCAAAAAACTTAAATGGGATTTTCCATTTAGAATACCTTTTTAAGTTTTTGATCATTTAAAGTAGATTTATTAACACAATTATTTTGTTTTGTTCCATTATAATTACATCCCCCAAGAAATACAAATTAACAGACTTATCCATTTCCAAAAAGCTCAAGATTGAGAAAAATTGTCTTAAATGAACTAGTTGTCACTTTCAGTACAGTCCCTAGCAAATAAATTTACAAGGAATAGCAAATAAAGATGAAAAGAAAGTACATCATTAAATGCTTTGGTTTAGGCTAAAGTTACCTTTAATTAAAACCGCCAATCACAATCCTAGGGGACTAGCACTTAGATTAAGAACAGGGGTAGCCCATTGCTAATCTAATGCCCTGGGCTTCCCCCGCCTCACTTCCCACTATCTAGGCCTAATACTCATTTTCCTTCTAAGTACCTGAGACTTTTTTTGTCCTAGTAATTTCCTTTGTCAGCTTCCTGTAGTTTGGGGCTAGGTTCTGCTTTCACCCTACCCTATTAACATCAACATAACTGGTGGCAGATGAAAAGTAGCAATCTCATACAGCCTTTTCAGAAGAGCATTCAGCTGGAAGCTCTGAGCCCCATGTTCTGCTCTCAGCAATGTCCACTGTGATCAGCTGTGTAGTCTTGGGTAAATCTTTGAAGCTACAGTTCACCTCAAAGGATTATTATTAGGAACAAGCAAGACAATGTGTAAGTGGCAAGGACTATGGGAGACAGTCAGTGTAGTATGAAGGCTTTGGAGACCAAAGACTCTGCCATACAATAGCTATATTACTTTGGGCAACCCTGTTGCTTTCTCTTCATTTACATAATGGGAATAACTTGTCTACCATGCCTGTCTCAGATTCTTTTGAAGACATTATTGAAGAAATTATAAAATGTCTGACACATAACAAGCTGTCAATAAGAGATTTACCTAAATGCACTATACAAATTTAAGCCCTATAATTCCTTAGTAAAGATATAAAATTCTAACAATTCAGAAGTGACTGGGGCAAAGAACTCAGGTATACTAACATTCTATTCTCCTTGAAGATTTATTGCTCTTTTTTCCCTCTTGTTTTTAAGGTGAAACCATTTGGTATATTAGATGAAATCATCATAGTGCACATTTAGAATATTATGAATTTAAGACTAAGAAATCACCAACACAAACCACACATTTGCAGTTTTTTGCAAGTGAATTTTTTTAAGTTTCAACATTGACATTTGTACTTTGCATGAAATTCTTTTAAGTAGCGTTACACTAGCCTATACAAAATTTGTTATTGACCTATTTGATATTTGTGTGCTTATGGAAATGGAAAAGGTTTTTAATCCCAAACCACCATCAGGACACAAGAGAAAGAGAGAGAGGAGAGAGAGAAAAAGAGAGAGGGAACACATAGTTGTGTTGAAAGTAAATCCAAGAAATCACAAGTAGCCTTAACATTACCATCCAGGAAAGTCTGTTCAAGATAATCAATGATCTGAGTGGCCTCACAAATTATGTTTTCCCCGTGGATAAGGACAGGCACTTCTCCAGTTGAGTTCAAACGCATAAACCAAGGCTCATTGTGCTCACTCAAGGGCAGACTTACATCATGTTCCTCGCACTTCAATGCCTTTTCAGCAATTACCAAGCGCACCTGGAAGAGTTCACACTGGTTACTACAACACATGTAAGCTTTCAATTAAATGACTTCCCTGGACACCGCTAAGCAGCCTTTCTGGGCTTCCCTGTGTTACTGACATTTTCAACAGTCGTTTTAACAATTCGTATTCCTGGAATTAACAAGTAAGTACAGAACAATATTCAACAAATTAAGAGAAGAACGCAAAATAAGTAATGAAATGATTCTGACTGTATTCATTAAACAGCCACCCTCCTCATCACTACCACTTTCTCGGTGTCCTAAACCTGATTATGGGTCCTCCCCAGACAAGAACCTGACATGTAGGTACATCAGCTTTTGCTGAAGACAGTGAATGCGAGAGAGCAAATGAAGAGATCGCAGATTATGAGGATGCACGAAGGCACCTCCCTCTGCCTCTCTCCGAAGCCCAGCAGGCAAGGCCTCCAGGCCAAATACTGAAAATGATGCTTTTTTGTCGCATTTCGCGAGACGCAGGGCCTCGGTCATAGCCACATAGGATCATCTCCGATCGATTCTCCCCGCTCCTCACCCAGGCGCGTCCCCGCCTGGAGGGAGCGCCTGCCCGGGGTCAGGACACTGGAGGCGGATTTCTAGGTGGACCGGCTTCCCTGGGCGGGACCTAGCAGGAGCTGTCCCAGTGCTGAAGCCCGATCCGCGCCACTCGCCGCCGCCAAGGCCTGTACCTTTTGAGAGCTGAAGGAATGCGTCCAGTGGTACAGAATGAGCTTAACCTCCGCGTCGGCCTTGCCTTCCGCCCTCAAGGGCGGGCTCCCTCTCTGCTCTTCCTGCCTCCCAGCCATCTTGGGATGCCCGAGCACGGGTAGGCCCGGCCTGTCCGCCCTGGGATTCTCCCTCCCACACCGCCCCGCAAGGCGTTTCCGGGTTTTGAGCGGTGCCTGCCGGAAGGAGGGCGCGCGGCCCGCTGGGAAATGTAGTTTCGCCGGCGGCGGAGTCCGCAAAAACGCGGGGTCTGCGCCCGGAAAGCCCCTGGCAAGCCTGGGAGTGCAGCTGGGAGGTGCAATTGAACGGATGTTTTTTGGGTTTTTTTTTTAGAATTAAAAATCAAAAATATGAGACCCTGGTTATGAAGGGCAGTAAGGAAGAATGATGATAGCAAATTACTCTTCGGTTTGGAGGTTGCTCAGGTATAAAAGCAGCAATTTCCCAAGATATTGAGGGTTGCTCTTGGAGCCTCTTCCTTTGTTGGAAAGGAAGTTCCGGTCGACAAACAAAGCAACAGGAAAAGGATCTATAAGTTTTCATTAGAAGATGCTACTATGACATTAGTGGACTAATTCCACAAATGTGACTAACTGCTGTAGATTAGAGAATAGTCTTGTATAAACAGTAAGTACTTGATTTTGATAATTAAACTGTGCTTTGTAAAAGAAAAAAAAATGCCACTATGGAGTCATGCAAAAAAACTGTTTTTGTCATAAACAGCTAATAAACAATGGCGATATAAAATAGCCTAGTTGTTAAACACAAAAATTCTAGAACAGCACTGCCTAAGTTCATGTCCTGGTTTTTCCATTTTCGAAGTAAGAATAATAATTTTATTGTTTCCCTCATAAGATTTTTGTGAAAAATTAATAATAAAATGTTAAACAGTAACACCCTATCACGTTGTAGGCACTCAGTCTTAGTCACAGGTTCAGTTGCCTTATAAACATTCTGTTTATAACCACAGTCGGAATCATAATTTTATATTAGTCTAGTTATTATTGTATGTCTTTGAAAATTTGGCATCATATAGTAAGTTGATTTAAAAAATCTCTTTCAGTAGTATGTATAAATATGACCATAGAATACATGCCTGTACAATTTATTTGGCAAATATTTATTGAGCACCTACAGTGTTCCAGACATTGTGCTGGCTCCTAGTAATATAAAGATGTGTGAGATCTAATATCTAACACTCAAGATATAATCTGGCGGTAGAGACGACCAAAGAAATAGACAATCACAATAAAGATGAGAACTGTCTTAGGGTGAACACAGAGTACTATGAGAAAGGAGGGGCAGGCAGCCAACCGAGGTCACAGAAGGGCCCCTGGAAAAGACAAAATCTCATGAGGTTCTTCCTTGCCTTTACAGTACTTCATTTGTTACTCTCTGTAATTCTTTCATAATTTTTTAAGATTTCATAATGTCTTTTATATCCTTCAGTTAATTCAAGTGTTATAGAAAAAGTGAATTCTTTGCCAAAATTGTTTTTATCAGTTCACACTTAAGAGTAAGAGGGGAAAGAGGAAAACTTTGAAATCGGACAGAGTGGGGTTTAAATTCTAGCTCTACCCTAACTTGAGCTTTCTTGAGCTTTGACTTCATTGTGTGTAAAAAATGGATACATAAAAATTATATGCCTACCCAGATGGCTGTGGGAATTCAAGAAAGGATGTATATAAAGCACCTAGGGTATTGCCTGGAATGTAGCCATTGATAAAAACATATGTGTAAAAGCCCCTTCACTGACATTAGGAGGGCATCATATTACATTTCATCCTCTCTCTTTAGGTCTCAAAATTTTTACAACTACCCATATAATCCTCCTCTCCCATTCCTCTTCAGAACTTCATTTTTTAATTATCCACCTTCAGATTCCTAGTTTTCTATTCCATTACTTTCAGTAGCAAACACCACACTTACTTTTGCACCAACCTTAATACTAAATCATTCTAAATATTTGAAAAAATTCCAATACTCGTGATAAGCCATGTGTCACCTGCAGCTGAAAAAGTCCTGCCAATAAAGCCCTGGTCCCTCAAACACTTAACACTTTTCTCCATCACATCCTGCCCACAGCAAAGCCATAGAAGAAACACTGAATGGCTTGATTACTTGGTGTTTAGTACAAAGCATTCATAGATCTCATTGGGAGTGTAAACATGCACAGAACTTCTGAAGGCAAATGTATCAATATGCTTCAAGAATCTTGAAAATGGGCATAACTTCTAACCTAGAAATTCCTCTATTTGCAATTTAAGGAAATAATTCTGACAAATTCTGACAGTTGATCCTACCTATTTTCCCCTTCTTCCATGGTAATAGAAATTTTAGCTAAGCACATGACTGCTGAGAATAAAGACTGTATTTCCCAGGCTCTATTGCAGCAAAACATGGTCTCCTGACTATCTTCTAACAAGGGGAAAGTCATGGATGTGCCACAGGGCAAGTTCTGGGAATCTTTCTTAAAGAGACAATTAGCCCTGTGCCTCTTCTTCATCCCATCCTCCATCCTGCTTCAGAGAGGATGGATTCTGACCTGGACCATGAAGAATGGGGCCACGCCTTAGGAACAGCTGGGCCATGAACTTGGGGAAAATTGAGCTTCTAAAGACACTGAGGAGCAGAACCCACACCAACTTGAGTCTGCAAACCTCCAAACTTTTACTTGAAAAGGAAAAAAAGGATCTTGTGTAAGGCACTGCTATTTGATGCTTTCTGGATGCTATTGTCTTAACCTATCCTCATTAATACATCAATCTTGTAAAATACAGGTGGCTTTTATTTCTTTATGCTTCTGTATACTCTAATTGTTCTATAATGAATGTGTGTTGCTTTTACCTGTTAAAGGTGTGAACACTAAAAGAATATCATTAAATAGATGACACAAGGAAAAATGTGTGTTTGTTTTATCACAATAGAACTGCTATATCTACTTCCAATGATCTATAATCACTTCTTTCCCATCCCAATAAAAGCCACTGTTGGTAATATAAAAACCTTGTTATCCTTTCACATGTTTTTCAGAGCTCCTACTACACGGTGTATTCTGTGTCTATGGTTTTTGTAGATCATAGATATGATTATTGTGGGCTCCTTGAGGACAGGAGCCAGGTCCAGGTGAATTTGTTTTCAATATACATTTTTTGAGCCCTAAGTGCTTGATAGAGAAGATACAGAGTTCAAAGTCAGTCACAGTCACTGGCCTTAGGGAAATCAAGTGTGAAGGCAGAGAAATGAGATCCCAACACGGTGTGGTACTTGCTGTGACATCTAGAAAGTTATAGTAGGAATATAAAGAAAGGCACCTAACACAGATAGGCTTCCCAGAGAGGTGATAATCTTTACCATAACTAGTACCATACTAACACAATTACCATTATATCCAGGGTGGTGCCCCCACTGGCTCATGATAGCTGATTGTTAAATTTTCAGGAATTTGCAAAGTGGATGTTCAACTCAGCTATTCGTCAAAATTAAATCAAACTGAGTTGCATTTAAATGAATTATTTTCGTCAGGCATGGTAGCTCACGCCTGTAATCCCAGCACTTCGGGAGGCTGAGGCGGGCGGATCATGAGGTCAGGAGATCAAGACCATCCTGGCTAACACGGTGAAACCCCGTCTCTACTAAAAATACAAAAAATTAGCCAGGCGTGGTGGCGGGTGCCTGTAGTCCCAGCTACTCGGGAGGCTGAGGCAGGAGAATGGTGTGAACCCGGGAGGCGGAGCTTGCAGTGGGCCAAGATGGCGCCACTGCACTCCAGCCTGGGTGACAGACTCCATCTCAAAAATAAATAAATAAATAAATAATTTTAAAAATAAAACTATCAAATACTTAAAACTCATCACTTACGAATTATGTGTATTATTATCTATACTCCTGAGTTTATTTGTGTCTATCATATCCATACAAGGCAAGTAGCATACAACGATGTGCTACTTGTGTATCTCTTCCTCTCTGTTCAGTGATGTCATGTTAGTGACTTGAAATTGGCCATGGTAGAACTATTTACAGAAATCAGTAAATGCTATCATGTTTAACTTTTTCCCAGAAAGTTGGTTGTTAAATATTTACTAGTATACCATCGAATGTATCTATCTTATTTAGTATTTAATAAATTGTTTTGATGAGGAGAAAGAGAACCCTGGGTAAATTTGTGAATGAGTAAATTTGCATACTAATTTGCTTTCGGTACCTTTTCCTTTCCTAATCAGCTTTTGCTTCCTTCTCCATTTCTGAGACACCCACTATGCTTATTATTTTTTGATTTTCTTCACTATCCTTAGGAAGAACATAGATATGCACAGGTCAATCTGCCCACTATCAAACACTGAGCACTTTCTCTAGCACATCTTCCCAGCAGCAAAACCATGAACTAGTAAACACTGAATGAACTGATGACTGCACTGATGTTCAATATTAATACTTTATAAACAAAAGGTATAAAGTAGAACATCTGCATCTAAAGATCACAAACGGCTTTCTTACAATCTCATTTGATCTTCATGATAGCCTGTGAGGTAGCTACCATCCCTAAATTAGAAGAGCTTCGACTACAGTTATAGCTGAAGAAATGAGGTTTAGTAAGTGAAAGGCTAGTCCAATATCCTGGAGCCAGTAAGTGACAGAACTACATCTCAGACACACGTTTTCTGATTACTAGTCAAATATTAGCTTCTACTACACTATGCTAGCCTGAAACCAGAGACAAAGTTGTGGACTTGCAAGCTTTAACCAGCCTGAGGTGGACTCCGGAGAAAAATACAGCCACCTTATTGAAAATGAGTCCATGCAGATGGATATTGTTCCATTAGAGTCCTTGTCAAAGTGCTGTATTATTAAACTACTGTCTATATGTCTTTCTGGTGCATCAGATTCTGAGCCTCTGAAGGGCAAAGATCCAATATTATTCATTTTAGTGTCACCAGGAACCCAGAACAGTGCTTGGTACATAAAAGATGAACCCAAACTGCTTATTAATTAATGGAGGAAAATAGCAGGTAACCACTACCAACAACAAATAACAAATAAAATAATAATAAATTCTGACCTAATAGTCTACTGCTCTAGAAATTCTATATGTAAAAGTAATTTCATTTGATAAATTTTCCTATTTATAAATCTAGACTGTAGATCATGGCTCTGTAAACTGACTTTTTTTTTTTTTTTTTTTTTTGAGACGGAGTCTTGCTCTGTCCCCCAGGCTGGAGTGCAGTGGCGCGATCTCGGCTCACTGCAAGCTCCGCCTCCCGGGTTCACGCCATTCTCCTGCCTCAGCCTCCCGAGTAGCTGGGACTACAGGCGCCCGCCAACACGCCCGGCTAATTTTTTGTATTTTTAGTAGAGACGGGGTTTCACCGTGTCAGCCAGGATGGTCTCGATCTCCTGATCTCCTGACCTCGTGATCCGCCCGCCTCGGCCTCCCAAAGTGCTGAGATTATAGGCTTGAGCCACGCGCCCGGCCAACTGACTTTTATGTTAATATTTATTTCAAGTTCTTTCTTCATTTTGCCTATTTCTGAGTGAATGACGTTCACATGAATTTGATTGATGTTATAAAACAATGAATCATATAACTTCTGAGCCTGAGTCATCTTACCTATAAAATTATGATAAAAAATCTACCAGATATGCTGGCTACACAGATATATCCAATTTAGGAAAATTCCTCAAGCTGGACACTTATGTTTTGTGCAATTTCTTGTATGTTTTTGCTTTATGCTTCAATAAAGTTTTACTTTATCCTATAGTACTGTTACGGCTGAGGTGCGTATACATTTATATAAGTTACTGTTATGTAAAAATCCTATTACTGACTTATCATATATATTTAGACAGGTATTAGGTAATTCCTATATTTAAAAAAAAAATGACAACTAAGCTAGAGAAACCTGACAAATTAGAACACTCTGGATTTCTGGTTTTTTCTCGTACTTTTCTGAATGGCCACAAGAGGTCTCTATGTTTTTAAGAATAACCAATCCCCTGCTATCTTTCTTTCTTGACAAGTTAGAAAATAGAAATGGTGATATTCTCCAGAGAATAGATTTACCTAATTAAGCTAATTCAAAACCAAATTTTCCAAAATTAAAAAAGATCTGTTTTTTGTTGTTGTTGTTGTTTTTCTGAGACGGAGTCTTGCTCTGTCGCCCAGAGCTAGAGAGCAATGGCGTGATCTCGGCTCACAGCAACCTCCGCCTCCTGGGTTCAAGCAATTCTCCTGCCTCAGCCTCCCCAGTAGCTGAGATTACAGGCGCGTCCCACTCGGTCCGGCTAATTTTTGTATTTTTAGTACAGACGGGGTTTACCATGTTGACCAAGCTAGTCTCGAACTCCTGACCTCGTGATCCACCTGCCTCCGCCCCCCAAAGTGCTAGGATTACAGGCGTGAGCTACCACACTCAGCCATTTAAAAAAGATCTTTTATACCTGTAGAAAAAACATTGAATTGTCTCCACTTTCTCCTGACAGTAGCAATGTTAATACTATTAATAAACACCCAGAAACTACTTTGTCTGCTCAGCCTTGACCCATGCCAGTAATCTGATCCATGTGAATTACATAAGATTTTTAATTGGGATACACATAAGAATAAAGGGCGGGGGAGGGGGTGTTCACCCACATAGACACAGGCTTAAGAAAGCAAGCATACTGCGTGTGGCCAAGACATACTAGAACCACAGCACACTGTGGACAGGTGCTCAGTGATCAAGGCTCAGTGCCATGACAAAGGTATACTGTGTCAAAGGGGCTCTGTGATCAATATGCTGGGAACAATGTGTTGGGGACCAAGAAGCACTGTGCCCCCCCCCCCAAAAAAAGGGAGTCCTTAATTTAAAAATTTTTTCGAGAATTTTTATCTTGAATGTGAACAATTCTTGTTAGCTGATATTCTCAAGTGTCCATAAAATTCTAAATATTATCTCATTAAATGAGATAAAAAGATGGTTCATCAAGTACATTGATTTGATAAAGAACTGTGATGGTTCTGGCTAGTTTACTAGAGTTCCAATCAACTTGACTCCTGTACTGTATTTGATTTATTGCAGTGGTTCAAAAAGTATGGGCCCCTGACAAGCAGTGCAAAATTACCTAACTTCTTAGAAACGCACATTCTACTGAATCAGAAACTCTGGGGGTGGAGCCTAGAAATCTGTCTTAACAAGCCCTCCAGGTTTTTCTCATGCAGGTAAAATTTACAAACTATCAATTTAGTGTATAATTGATGAACTGTCTCAATTCTCAATCCCTAGTTTTCCCTCATCTGTAAAATTTTCAGAGCAGAATAGCGAGAGTCTAAAAGAAAAGGATAAATAACTTGAAACAACCTCCACAAAATGATCTGGTAAAACCTCATGGTGTCAAGCCACCAGTTAGAGGCCCCAGGTTCATGGTGCTAAGATTCCACCACCTTCCCCTCAAAAACCATAGATTACCCTCTGAGGGCTTCTAAGCAAAAGCCTCAACAACCTTAGAATAGAGCAGACTTGATTTTGAAACTCTAAAATGTTTTCTGTCTTTCAATGCATCCCAGAACAAATAATCATATTTAATAACAAGTGCAACTCATTAAGTCAGGACACCTTTGCTTTGAGGTCACTGTAGACTTATAATAGTTTAATATTCTAGTTTCCCAAAGAATGGCTAATAATGTTAATGATGCGCTAAGTTCTTTTAATAGAAAATTCGCTTTAAGTGAAAATTCACTTTTCTTGTGAAAAATATTTGACATATCTATCTATGCTCTTTCATCCACCTCTTCTGTGATGAACGGTGTACATATTCAGAATATGCACATGAATATAGACCAATCAAAGATGCATTTGCACCATGTGGTTGCTAATATTTCTTAGAGTGTTTTCTGTGTGCCAGGAAATGTTTTAAGGGCTTTATATGTATATTGTACTTAACACTTGCAAAATCCCTTAAAGCAGGGAGAAATATCATCCCTGTTTTACTGATGAGGATACTGAGGAACAAAAATTTTCCCAAACTCACACTGTTAATGTCAAAATTGGGACTCAAACCCAACAGTCTGGTCCAGAGATTGTGTTCTTACCACTATACGATCTGGCCTTACTATATGAGGCACAATCACAGTCACCAGTTTGATTGCACTAGTCCTACATATAAATATCACCTATTCCTTAAGTCACTAATTATTTTACCTTAGGAAATTTTTGCCCAAGATTGTTTTGAGTTCATAGAAAAAAACTGGGAGAAACAGGGTAGAGAGAATATCCTGCTAAAAGTAAACCAACACTTATTACAAATTTGTCCCAACATTGCTCTAATAATATCTAATTTCCTTCTAAAAGCTTACAAAGTGCCTTTGTAAACAGTACTCATTTGATTTTTCCAACAACCCTTCCAGTAGAAATAAGAAATTAGCACTGAGGTGTGACGTCCACTGCCTCACTAATAATCAGTAGAGCTGGAACTAAAACCCAACGCTTCTAGCTGCAAACTCACCGTACGCTCTAATCATTTCCCACAGCCTCGGTGTGGCCTCCCACTTGCCTCAGCTTGTATGCAGGACCAACTCTAGAGCCCTCTCTTTACCTATTGGCAACACAGCCTGACTTCAGTTCAGTTTCTTGGCTTTTGG
This sequence comes from Nomascus leucogenys, assembly GCF_006542625.1. Lineage (NCBI taxonomy): Eukaryota > Metazoa > Chordata > Mammalia > Primates > Hylobatidae > Nomascus > Nomascus leucogenys. The sequence continues at coordinate 33,183,535 of NC_044396.1, forward strand.
ACACGTTGATTGGGTCATGGAACCTTCCCAGTGTATGAGGGCAATGGCTTCACCATGTAATTTCTCCACTGTAACATAGCATTACCCTTCACTCCAGAATATGGAGTTGTAGTTAAGAGCTCAAAATCTAAAGCCAGAACTGGATTCAAATCGGGCTTCACTGCTCACCAGCTATGTGATCATGGGCACGGCTTCCTCATCTATAATCCAGGTAAAGTAATTACACCAACTTTATTGGGATATTTTGAGGATTCATTGTGATTTTTAACATGTTAACTATTTAACACAATTTTAGCACATGGCACATAAGAAGTATAATAGATAATAATGATAGAATGGTAAAAATAACTGATTTTTTTAATACTCTGGGTAAATGTCAGCTAATAATATGTTCTCCAGTGTATCCTGCTAGATTGGCTGCACTTTGTAACTTCATTTTTGGCAACTCTCTCTAATGGTTTACAATGAATTTTAGGTATTTATACTTCAAAAATTCATGTTAAATAATCACTACTAGCTGGAAATTACAGTTGATAAAAGAAAGAAATAACAAATAATAAAAATTCTTAAATACTACTAATATTTCCACAGATTCTTTTCTTGACTTCATGCTATGCCTGTTGAAAATCATTAAAAGAGCATCTCAATGGTTATATTAATATTCTGCAAAAATCACTTATAGTATGATGGTAAGAAAAATCTAGGAGAAAAAAGGAGGCACTTCCCACTGTCATCTAATATTTGAATAAAACTAATAATATCACAAACATTTGTCTTATTAAGAATAATTGAGATATATTTATAAATGCAACTATACAAGCCTGTAGGATATGTTAGACACAATCTTAGAAACGCACACTGCACAGAGGATACTTAATGCTTAGGTTTGAAATTGCAGCTTTTAATTAGTTATATTTCCTAAAGTTAAGTGCTTTCTTACTAATTTAAAATGTGTTTGTGTACATTTTAACTATCCTCTCAGTGGACAGTGCCTTTTTCTTGCTATTTCCCAATAAATGATTCAAGTAGTCTTCCTGGACATCTTATTTTATCATTCTCTTTTCATATTTAAAGGAATCTTTCCAGAGACTTAAGATCGTTTGGAATATAGCTTTGTCATTCAAATTAGAGTATTTAAGAATACACTGGAATTTATTTTTCAAACGTCCTTGCTGTTGTGTTCTTTTCATCACTAAATAATACATAGAAAAGTTAATTTATGTCTGCATTGTCTCTGGCTACGTGAGAAACATGGCATAAAAACTCAGAGACATAAGCTTTAAAGAAAGAAAATGCTAATGTTGCAAAGGTTTCTCTAAGTAAGATTTCGCTTTGTAACTGTATAAATAGGGCAAGTTAAAGTTCTGGGCAGCAGCAGACAATGAGCAGCAATAATCATTTATGTTCCTTCGGCACCAGCTTCAACACACTGGCATGATTTTTTTTTTCTTAACCACCCGTTACCAAGGACAGTGACAGCACAAATATGAGAATGATTACAGTACTATAAAAACATATTTCACTTACCTTATTTGTCTTAATAAGATCCTAAAGAAGCATAAGATAACAGTGACAATAAAATATAGTACTGAATTTTACAGAGGCACCAAAGTGTAAAACAACATTGGCTTTCACTTCTTAAGTACTATATTTTTCAAATAAAAGTAATATTGCAATCCATAGAGAAAATATCAATCTAAATCCTCAGTATGTAATTGAAACAAATAAAAGCACGGAGTTGAGTCTGTGGTTACTAAAGTTCCATGAGAGAAAAGGGTTACGTGGCCAAAGTGAACCTGCTTCCAGGGACTCCCTGCGGGGACAGGTTGGAAAAGTCGGTGAACCGCAAAGATCGCAGAGAGGAAAAGCTTCGCTTTATGCAACTGCATCATTTTAGAGCAGGGATGTTTAACAGAAAAAGGGAAATTGGTCAAATTCAGGTGATGCCTTGGTTTCCAAAGCACATATGAAGAATCAGCTACATATGTTAGTTTGAAAACTATTCAGCCTAAGAGACTCCTGCTGTATGCAAGTTATGACAATGCATAAGCCCCATCCTGCCAGTTTCAAGTGGCAAAAGAAGATGCTAAAACCACAACTCCCCAGAGATATGGACATTTAATATATGAAATTGAAATATATATGAAAATAGAGAGATGAATTTGCGGCATCTAGAGCCTTAATGGCTAGAACCCACTGGCTTGGTCTGGAAGGGAAGCCTTGATGAATTTTGAAGTAAGGGAGATGTTCCTTCCTGTTAGACTTCCCAGAGCAAAGGTGCTGATTCTGTGCAAAGAAGTCGCTGAAATCTGATGGGCCCTCTTTAAATAACTGATGACCAATGAGAGCCCTCTTTTTTACCTTCCTGATTACGCTTGGGCCTTGATGGCTGTGGCAGCTGCAGACAACAGCAAGTTCTCAGGCAGACATGCAGGGAAGTTCTCAGCTCCGCTCTCAAGAGCCCTGAGCCAGCTGTCCTGAAAGCTGATTTAGAATGTCCTCCCCTGTGGCCAAGAGGGTGCCAAGCCCCTTCTAGCTCTGAGTTGGGGTCTAGACCCTATGCCCTGTTTCTTTCTGTGCTAAGTCACAGCTCTGAAATCAGCACCAACTTTTGTACACGTTCCTTCCAAAGCCCTGAGCCACCCCCTTGTAGCAGTGGGCCTGCTGGGTGCCGTAAATGTGATCCTGTCTGTCGTTTTAGCCTCAGCAGAAGAGCGACATGACCATATTTATTGCTGTTGCTATTCTGGGGGGTGGATGACGTTTTTCTCCCCTTGTGGCTGAGCCCTGCCCGTTCATCTTTCACCACTCCCTCCAAGTCTACAAGACTAAAACCAGTGATACAAATAGATTCTATCAGGAGGAAAGTTAAAATGAGAAGTTCTTAGGCATTTCCAAATCTATCTGCTGTATGTCATCAAAAGCTTCAAAATCTGTTGACCTACATTTTAAACGTGTACTGTTAGCATCCCACTAGTACCATAAACAGTTATTGGTGGTAACCTTGTTAAGGAAAGAAAAGATGGATAAAGGGTAGGGGGGAGTGGGGGGTGAAGAAAACAGCTTGACTGATAAGCACAGCTTAGAAATTTGGCAAATATTGGCCTTTTCACTGCTGAGTGTTGGGAGTGTCCACGTGTTGCCAGAACACTTGAAGATTTTCTACTTGCCTGTGTGTGAGCTCAGTCTCTCCACTCTTCCTAAGACACTCCTCTTTTGTGACGTGAAAGAAACTAAATGACAAGCCACCAAAACTCCAATTAAGGATAAAATGATACAAGGCACAGGTGACGCTCCTGGGAAGTAACTATATACAGGTTTTCTAAATGAAGGACTTAGATACATAAATAACTAATTACAACATGCATTACATGATGCACCAAAAGAGAGGGATTCTCCCTGCCTTTCGGGGTTGTAAAAAGGAAAGAAAGAAAGAAAAACAACAAATGAGACTGATTTTGACTCCCTCCGTGTTTGTATGCACCTAGTTCATCATATGCATGTGTCAAAAATGACTGTTCAGATTCTTTGTGCTCTTCCGCAAATTTGGTTTAAAATATACACAGAAGCAGAAAAGCATAGAGGAGGCTGCAGGTTGCAGAGGTGATGAGCATGGGCTGTGGGTGTAGAGCCCTGCTTGGCCACAGCCCAGGTGTGGAAGTGCTTGAAGACTCCATTTCTTCTGTAAAATTAAGGTCATAAGAGTAGCCACCTTCTAGGCTTGTTGTCAGAATTAAATGAGAGAAATCCCTGAAAAAGCAGTTAGAAAAATCAAAAGGCTGAGAACAAGAGCCTTGTTTGCATTTTAGTGCAGGGACATTTAACCTCGCTCTAGCAAGTTTCCTTCGGATCCATTGTAGTTCATGTTCAACCTGTCTGTTCAGTCTTAAAATGACAATACACAGGAGTTGTGCTCCAGATTCCGATGTTTCTGGCTGTCTGCCGGGGAAATACCTTTTCAACATTCAGGGTATTATTTAAAGTGCACTATCAGCTGAAGGCTCAGCTAATTTTCTGAGACTGAGAAGTCCATAAACTATAGAATTATTTAAATAATAGCCTTAGAACAGGACCTGGTTCTCAGTGCCAAGAAAGTGATACATATATGTAAATATATATATAATCTTACAATAAATAAATATATATATCACATATATGGCTTTTCTGCACTGATGTGTTTTTTACTTTCTTCCCTCTTTTCAGTTGCATATTTCTGCACAATTACATCATAGATGTGTACAAATGAAGCCATCTTATTTCTCTAGGACCAAAATTAGTAATTCTAAAGATTCATTTCTACTAATGGTGGAAAAACTCTTCATTTTGTCCCTTTCAGGGAAACTTGGCTACCTCTAGTATAATATAATCCTTTTTCGGGTAAATATTCAGTCACCCTTCTCTGTCCCTCTGGTGATGGGAGGAAGGGTGGAGAACGGATCTAGTTTTCGGGTGGCTTGGTATCCTCTTGCCTCAAGGGAGGGGCATCTGGTTTAAGAAACACCCCCTTGTCCTCACTGGCCTACCTTGAAGTGTCTTTTCCACCATCTTTGGCACTTGACCTCTGGCCTTGCTGCATCTGCTGAAAGATTCATATCTGAGGTCACTCATGGTCAAGCCTCCTAGCACAGTCAGCCTGGGGGTGGCCACTCCTCCTCCCTAAGGCTGACTCAACCTTGGCTCTAACTGATCCTGTGAAATACAGCCATGTCTTCCATCCAGCCTGTCCCTTTGTGATGCACACCCAAAGCCTCACCTCTCACTACACCACAGCAACCCACCGGCAGCCCACCAGCTTGCAACTCTTACCTAGGTTAGGCCAGAAGAACTCATCTCCAGTTTCTTCCAAACCTCAATTCATGACCCAGAGGACCTACAGAGGCTTGTTGTAGCTACAGCATCATAGGAAACAGACTTTGAGATTTGCTTACAGAAGGTTTATCCTCAAGAGTTCTCCATACAACATCCATAGAAGTGAGGAGAGCTGGGTTGAGCAGAGAGAAGTTAGAGCTGCCACATAGTTGCAAAGAAGCTGACTGTACAGGTAACTGGAGCTGGGACAGCTTTTGTGAGTTGTTCCAATTGAAGCAAGGGAGCCAGACCTTTATTTCCCCAACAGTCTATCAGTTATTCGATGTGGGCTGCCCCCTGCGAGTTCGCACGGCCTCTCACTAGGAGGCCCTCTTTGGCTAAGGGCAATTCTGGGAGAAGGACTCAGTCACAGGCATCAGCTGCCAACACTCACATCAACTGAGCAACTGAATGCTGGATCCCCGAAGTGTGTCTGTGCAGCACTACAGGGTCCACTACAGGGCTATCTCAGGCTCTGCCTAAATACCCAAAACCAACCCCTCTATCCTACAGTGGCTGTCCTGAGTTGGTTCTGAATATTTGATGAGGCTGCTGCCACACCTTCTCCTAAGACATCTGTCTCAGGAGGAAGTCTCATTTGAGACACTTGTGCCCTCAGATACTCAAATCTGGAAACTTCTATCCCCACTCCCTCTTGCAGACCTCTCCAAAGTGCTCTGATATCATGTCCTACAACCTCTCTCATCTATGTTTCACAGTCAAAATCCTGTATTCAATTCTCCAATTGATAACTTCTGGGAACCCCATAAATCATTTTTTCCTCCTTTCAACAAAACCTGAATCTTACAAATATTAGCCTTGATCTCTTGCATATCATTTCTTCTAAAGTTAAAATCCGTTTTCAAGTTGGAAGTTTCAAATTTACACCCTTTGTAATTTGACCTCCTCTGCTCCTGAAGTAATGAACATTGTTGAATGATGAGAAGACTTGTGAAAACAGTGAAACTAGCTTAAGCTGATATTTCATATATATTAACCTAATCAGCTTACAAATGGAGACTACACCACTTTCTGCCATGTCACGAAATGTACATTTCTTTTATTGGCTGCTCTTTGCATTTGGCAAGTTATACAAAGTGTTTGGAGCTCTCAGTTTTACAGGGCCTCTACTCAAACTTCCTTACGAACTGTTCTTTATGTGCCTGAGAACAGGGCTCAGGTTTTCCAGGGCTCTTATATTTTCTTCCCACACCCCAGTGGATCAGTTTGTGGACTTGACCTTGGAGCCTAGTTCTCTAAGCCTTTTTCAGCCACATGGCCAAGGAGGCAAAGACCTCTCAGTCACCTTTTTCTAATTCTGTCTGTCCTGGATACCATAAGCAGGAATCGCAGGGATGTGTGATCTTGCTCAAGTTGGTCTCTCCTTAGTCTCAGATCTTAATGATCACTTGATCTTGACCATACCAAACCTTGGGTCTAATGATCCCTTTTTAGGATGTTAAAAGGTATAATTTATCCTGTCCCTATGGATCTATGTGAGAAGAAATCATTTCCTTTATTTTTTTCCTCTAGGAATAATCCACTCTTAGGATTCCAAACAGAAGTCCACATACCCATGGGAATTCACCCATGTATCCTAAGGGGTCTGCTGATTCTCTCCGGATATTTCATCTCCATGGGCTGTTACTTGATTTCAGAGGCTGATTTTATGTTTATGTTTAGGCTGACTTTGGCACTAAGTCCTTCTACTTTAATTGTTTCTGGCTAATGAGAAGAAAAGCAGACCTAATACATAATTGATGCATCTCCACAGAGCAATAGGCAAATGGTAGGCCAGCACACTGTACAAAGAAAGGCTTCCTACTAGATCACAAAGCAGAGTCCTGAACAGCATCTAGCAGGGCGCATGGGCTGAAATTAGGAGTGTGGCTCCATGGGTAGTACCGTAACATTTAAAAATGAAAAACATCATCTGTCACACTAAATTCAGGTTAACTTGAATATTATTTGTTTTCAATTATGTTAGCTTTATGTCGTAAATAAACTATAAGCATACGGAGGTGTAGCTTATATTTTATGTATCGAAGTACACATAAACAATGATTGTAAATTTAAATAAAAATAACAAAATTTAATCCACCATGGGAGAAAGGTCTGAACACATTTTTGTTTTCTTTCAAAAGTTATTCCTGGATTTCTCAAGTTTAAAAATAAACACTGTTCTATAGCAGAGGGGTCACATCTTGCTTCAGGATACATATCAGAACCAATAGGGAGGGGCTAGAATTAAACAACCTTTTTGTATTTTCTAATACTACACTTCTGCCTCTTTTGCTTTCTCTGCCCAACCTCAGCTATGGGAGGGGTGACTAAACAGTCATTGCTTCTTACTGAACTCTTAGAGTAAGATCACAAACAGGCCCTGGTCCCTGCCTTCCTCCCCATCATCTCTCACCAAGATCCTCTCCTTTGCTCAATGAGCCTTCGCAGTCCCTTCAATGTGCCATACTCATTGTGCCACACTCTTTTCATAATTATTTCCTCTTCTCCAGTTGATCTACTTACTTTTCTGGCTGTCTCCTACTCATCCTCCAGAGCTCGGCTTAAATGTCACTTTCTTTGAGAAGCATCTGAGCAATATCTATTGGAAGAATGGATGGGTGGATGGGTGGATGGGTGGATGGATGGATGGATGGGTGGATGGTGACCAGATAGAGGGATGGGTGTGTAGATGGGTGGATGGTGGATGGATAGATGATGGGTGGATGATGGATGAAGGATGAATAGGTGGGTAAATGGGGGAATGAATAGATGGTAGATGGATGGATGGATGGATGAATGAGTGGATAGATGGTGGGTGGATGAATGGGTGAGTGGATGGGTGGATGATGGATGGATGAATGGGTGGGTGGATGGATGGATGAGTGATGGATGGATGGATGAGTGGGTAGGTGGATGGATGGATGGATGGATGACGTATGGATGAACGGGTGGGTGGATAGTGGATAAATGGATAGACAGATGGATGGATGGGTGAATGGATAGATTGTAGATGGATGGTTGGATGGATGGATGCATGGGTAGGCAGGTAGATAGATGAATAAATGGTGGAAGAATGGACAAATGAATGGATGGATGGGTAGGTGGGTGCAGGGTTGGATGGGGAGGCCTTCCCTGATCTTGCAATCTAACTGAAAGTATCCCTTGCTATTCTTTTTTATAGCACTACTTTTTCTTCTGTAGCACAACAATTGGCAATGATATATTGATTTAATATCTATCCTTTCAGTGGACTGTAAATTCCCTGAGGGCAGGGAGTTAACGACCTTATACCCATTACAAAGCACTCTATTTAGAAGGTACTTGCTACATATATATTGAGTAAATGAAAAAAGGAATTCTTGAAGATTATATTCACGTCACTGAAATAGCTATAAAGAGTGGAAAAGACCTTTTCCAACATTTTAAATATTTTAATTAATGAATTATGTTAACATGGAACAATCTAAAAGAACAATACATTTTGAGAATAAGTAACCTGTAGCCTTTGAGAGGAAGAATCATAAACTGAAAGAGCATTTGAAGATGATCCTCCTCAGACATTAATCAGAGACAAAATATACACCATAGTCAGTATGAAAATGACCTCAAAAGCTGTATTTTTTAAGCAAAATTCCACTACTGCTTGGACAGAATAGTTCTTGGGATATATATGATTCAGCAGTCACCACATGCTTATAGTAGTAGAAAAGAAAAATTTGTTTTTTTTCATCCAACAATAAAGAGCATCTTGAAAAAAAATCTGAAAGAGGGGGTCCCAGGATCACTTGAACATACTCTCTTCCTGTATGTTCAACCCTACACCCCCTCCTGCTCTTAACCCCCAGGAGTGGTAGACAGGAAATCCAGCTAATCCAGATGCTGATACTCAGAAGCAGGGACAGGCCAATGTGCCCAGTTGCCACAATGTCCAGCTAGTCCAGGGCCATATGAAACTCACCAGCTCAATCAAGGGTTCCAGCCATTCTAAAGTGGCTGGAAACCACAAAGGGCTGGGGCACGGAGTACTTTGCTGTGTCATCGCCTAAGAGCAGAGCTCTTTGGGGCTTACTTAGCCCAGACACTGAGCCCCACTGCTTCTCCAAGGTGGATGAAAGAGACAGACTTCCCAAGACCAGTGATCCCTAGACAGCACCTCCTGAGTTCAGTCTCCAGATGCTGGGCAAGAGAAGAGAACTTACAAGTCCACCCACTGGTTTGGCCTAGTTATCAGAATTTTGTTAATGTCTTGGTTTCAAGGCTACCTCATAATGGCTGGTTTTGTTTTGTAAATATCAACTATCCATTGTACACTTATCCTTAGAAGACATGCTATTATATAGTACCTTTGAATTTTGCTTTTAAAATGACAAGGAGAAGGATATTCTTTATAACTATGAAAGCACTTTGAGAGATAATTCATATGAAAAAAATAAAGTCATGTTGGGATCACTACTGTTAGACAACTTTGAACTTATTTGACTAGCTTAAAGAAACTAAGGTAGTCCACAGGAGAGGATTACCCTATAGCAATGTTTCCCTGAAGAGCACTCAGTGTATTTCTTGAAAACACTGATTCCTGAACCTCAATGCCAAGCCCAAGGAATCAGAATTCATCTGATTCCTTGGGCTTGGCATTGGAGACCTGGGCATGTGTATACAGACAGTCCCCAACTCAGGATTTTTTTGACTTTATGATGGTGTGAAAGCAACAGGCATTCAACAGAAACCATACTTCAAGTACCAATAGTCATTCTGGTTTTCACTTTCAATACAGTATTCAATAAATCACATGAGGTATTCAATACTTTATTATAAAACAGGCTTTGTGTTAGATGATTTTGTCCAACTGTAAGCTAATGTAAGTGTTCTGAGCCCTTTTAAGCAGGCAAGGCTCAGCTATGATATTCAGTAAGTTAGGTATATTAAGTACACTTTTGCCTTACAATATTTTCAACTTATGATGGGTTTATCAGGACACAATCCCATAGTATGTCAAAGAGCATCTGTATTTAATAAGTTCCCCTCAGTGACTGTCAGCAGGGGAGTTTTGGAAATTGCCCTATGATAATGATTCTCCATCAGGTAAGTACATTAGGATTGCTAGGAAAGCTCTCAGAATATATGAGATGGGGCCACTCTGACATTTTGCTAGAGGAGAGCAGAACCTACACAAGCATATTTTGAAAATGCTCACCAAAGGATTCTTACCTTCGCTTTGATGAAGTTATCAGCTCTAAAGGAACACTTAGTATGGATCTGAGGTGTGGAAACAAGGCATGATTTAGCATAGGCTGTTACATTGAAGGAAATAATGGTGCATACTTCTTTCTAGAAATAGGAAAACTTTCAAACAACCAATATGGCAGGACTGACACAGCTGGAGGTTTCTAAATGTCCACTTCTGTCACAGACAGGCAGACAGTCTACGAATTATTCAATCAGTTGGTGAGTCGGAAATCACTCATACCATCTGGATTACCCAGGCAGTCTTTTCCCATTTCAGATGGTAAGTTTTGGAGGGTCCTAAAATTTATCAAGTCTATTTATTGCTCTACACAGGCTATTGCATCATCTGCCAAATGGCAGTTCTATTCAGTTACATATACAGAATGGAATTTTCAAATAACTAAAATAATAAAATGCTAAGATGCTGAAGACTGACATTTCAATTTAATTATTAATAAGTACTATAATTTCAAGTTTCAAATTGCTCTTCAGCAAAGCTTTCCTACTCTCACCCCCTTGATTTTTATTTGTATCTTTACAGGTTTTTATATATGTACAAATAGAGCAAACTATAGCATACTACATACATTGTTCAATATCTTGCTTTCTTTTCTATCTAATAGATCTTGGGGATTTTCCATATTAGTCCAAAGAAAGCTTCCCCATTCTTTTTTAAGAACCAGGAAATCTGATTTTAAACTCAGTTTAGTAAGTTGTGATTTAGACTTTCCATCTCTCTCTGACCAAGAACCACCTGTAAATGTAAGTGTGTATGTGTGCATGTGTGTGTTAGCTGTGTGTTCTTTAAAGACCACTGGGTGTAACAGTTCAAGGTCTCCAAGAAGCAGATTCCAAGATAGAATCAGACATATAAGAGATCTACCAGGGGAACACACATGCAGGATAAAGGCCACAGGAAGCAGGAGTAGGCAGGAAACCCATGAAAGGAAAGCAAGGAAGGAAGAATTGTGTAGAGAAGGCTCAGACTGCAATGTAGCCCTTAAAAGGTTTTAGCCAGGTCAGTGGGGAGCACAGGAAATCTCACCCATCAGAGGAGGTCTGTATTGAGAAGGAATGACCCAGTTCTTGAAATCCCACTGTGCTTGGTTATTGGCTGGAAACAACTTAGACAGAGTGTGGCCTCAGCATGAATGCTGTTGGAATTCAAAGGGGCAGCAGCTACAGGCTGTTCACCAACCTCTTCTCTCACAGCAAGTTCTCCTGAAGGAAGATCTGAGTGGTGCACATCTATGACCACCACAATCTCCCCTTGCACTGCAGAGATCATCTTCACATGTATCTGGGGGCAGTTCCTAGGGGCCTTTCTTCCTGAAGGGAAGCTCTGATGAGGGAAGTTAATGGGACAAATAGCAGTCCCTGTTTCTGAAGTTAGCCTTGTGGCTAAAAATGGTTCTCATCTTCTCCCTTTTCTTTACTTCATTCTCCTCACCATCAGCTATCACATAAGCAGGTTCTAGTGGCTTACCTAGTGGTATTACCTAATCCTTCATTTCTGGAAGGTCTGAACCCTTTGTAAGTCCTACCTTTCTCAGACCAGGGTTGCCACATGACTGCATCCATGGTTACAAGGGATCCCTAGAGTCCCAGGAAGCACCCAAATGGATCACCTGGGTCTGCACATTTTCTTTTCTGTCCCCGTTATATAAAAGCCTCCTTCTGCTCATCAAAATCAATCATTCCTGCCAACCTGGTGATTCCTCTTCTTACCTGCTGATCCCTGGGCACAATCCCTGGATCTGCCAGGCAGGAGCCATAGTTTGCAGCTCTGCCTTGTCCCCTGGCAAGAGTGCTTCCCCTCTGGGGACCCTGCAGAGTCCAGAGATGCAGCGATAGGAAAGACACTGGATGTGATAGTAAGTGAGGTACTATTGCTTCTACCTCTTAGTTCCTAGGCTTCTATGTCCTCCCTATTAGAGACAGTGCCATACAGAAATCTGATTCTGTGCATATACCACACCCCAAAAAATGCCACTCTATCTTTGCAGATTATTACCAGCAAACTAGAATTATAGCTGTGCCTTTAGGAGACCATTCCATTATTCTATGAGGTTAGCCCCTGAAATACTACAGAGGTAAGCAGTAATACAGTGTCTAAGACGAAGTGGACCCCACAATCAGGGCTCGTTCTGGCACCTCCTTCACTGTGAAGTGGGTCCCTTGGTTGGAGTTTATGTGTGAAATTCCATGCTTGTGAATCAGGTATTCTATAAGCCCCTGGACAGTGCTGGTACAGGCTGAGGCTCTGTGGGCAGGAAAGGTAAATCCATACCCAGAACGTCTATCCTGGCTCTTCTAGGCTGAAATGAGTCTAATATACTCAACTTACCACCAAGTAGGTGATTGATATTTGCAAGGAATACTCTCTGTTACTAACAGATCTGACTTGCAAAGTTAGGAGTAGTTAAACCGACCTCAGTAAGCAGCAGTCCTTGCTCTTGGGCCCAGGTACAACCTCCATCTCTGGCACTGAGGCAACTAAGCTCATGTGCCCCTTGCTCCAGATCTGGGATGTCTGTTGAGGAAGGCTGACATTAACTGGCTGAGTCCTGTCATCTACTTGGGTTTTCAGTGCCTCTTCCACTTTGTGTCCATTCCCATATGTTCATCCACATGTCTCTAACCTAGACCTCCATGTTTTCAGTCTTCCAGTCCTTCTCCGTCCAGCCTCTGAGCAGGCAAGGCTGTTAGCCACTGCTCAGAAATCTACATAAATATTCCCACCTGGGGCCACTTTCCCTTCCACACAAAATACATGACTGGTTCAACATTCACAGTTCTGCCCACTGGAAAGATTTTCCCTGTCTACAGATGTTCAAGACCACTCCTGAGTGTAGATGTAATGCAGCCTCCATCCATTTTCAGCTACATCCACATACTGAACTCATCCAACCATAAACCAAATACAGGTTTTTCCTCCCCCTTCAGCTAGTTATTTGAAACCCCAATCTGCTCAGAGAAGCAAACCAGTGGAACCCAGGTAGGGGACATGAGGGTCTGTCCCACTCAGCCCTCAAGAAACGGCAACCTGTTCTTGCAGCTTTTCATGCCCTCTGGTCCCACTCAGCTTGCTCCTGGAGATCCCGGTCCCAACTCACAGTAGATTGCTTCTGGGTCTGTCCAACTTTGTCTTGTCAGAGTCAAGACGACTCAAGCTCATAATGGGAAATTCTGAATGAACAGGCACTTTGTCCCATGGTCAAGCACTCCTTTACTACCAAGGCCAAGTAACTTTCAAATAAACTGTTTCTCAAAAGATGTAAGATTGCCTGTTGCAGATGATATAGATCCTTGCTTTAGATCCCCATAGACTTGCAACTGTGATTCTTCCACAGGGGCTTGCCATAATCTTCATATATCTTTTCTCACCACTGATACCTCCAACACCATAGGATCTGCCTGATCATATGGCCCAAGAGGCAGGGCTGCTTGCATCACAACCTGGGCCTCTGGCAAAACCCCTTCCTGCTCTGGGCCCTCTAAAAGCTGGTGGCCTCCCTTCTGTGTCACCTAGCACATAAGCTGAAGTAGTGTCTAAGTCGGTATGTGTTGCTTCCAGAACCAAAGAGTAGGCCTACTGGGTGTTCTGCTTCCTTTTTGCAGTAGAGGATGCAAGATGCATCAATTTACCCTTAACTTGGAGGGTTTGTCAGGGGCAGTGGCCTTGATGCAAAACCCATAGGAGATGTGAAGTTGTGGCAGCTGGAGTCTGTTTGCCAAGTACCCTCCAAACTGCAGGTTCTCTTGAAGGGAGATCTGAGCAGTGAACCTCCATGGCCACTCTTTGGGTGTTCTGATGTCTCTGTAAGCTTTAAAAAGTGCTTGCCACGTGAAAATGATGTAAAATGCAAGAGATGACAAAAATGCTAGAGTGTGACGAAGGAAAGGAAGAGGAATTTAAGATTTATTTGGAATGCAATCAGTATCTGAAGAATGGCCTACAAGGGCTTTGAGGTGTGCATGCTGAGCTGATATGCAGATTGGTACTGCGACGCTTGGCAAAGATACCACATCCCCTCTTGTCACTCAGTTAGAGGAAAGCCTCTTCTATTATTGGCTATTGTTTCAAATCCCATTCTCGAGCTCTTGGAACCATTCACTCCTCAATTATAATTTACATTTCTTTTACTGCCTAATAATTGATTTCCTTTTTCTTTCCTTCAGCTATGAGTCATTTAGTAGCTACTTACTCCTTTGCTTTCAATAATATTGTGTACCTCCCTTCTTTATGCAACTGCTTTATGAAAAGGTTATCTCATCAATTTTTACAACTTTTAACAACATCTCAATACTGACACTCTTCAAAATGCTTTTATATTCCCTTGCTATCTCCAAGTTGTGCAGTCTCAAATACTGAGTTGCCTTTCAGCCATAGTTTCAGAACAAAGCATTGTGATTTTAAATGTAGGATGAGAGATGAACTCATCGCCATGTCTCCTCGGATGCCTGGGACTTCTTTTTCAGGAAGTCTCTTCTGTTCTTAAAATCACAGATTGAAAGAGAGACTTGAGGCCGGGCGCGGTGGCTCACGCCTGTAATCCCAGCACTTTAGGAGGCCGAGGTGGGCAGATCACGAGGTCAGGAGATCGAGACCATCCTGGCTAACACGGTAAAACCCCGTCTCTACTAAAAATACAAAAAAAAAATTAGCCGGGCGCAGTGGCGGGCGCCTGTAGTCCCAGCTATTCAGGAGGCTGAGGCAGAAGATTGGCGTGAACCTGGGAGGCGGAGCTTGCAGTGAGCCAAGATCGCGCCCCTGCACTCTGGCCTGGGTGAAAGAGCAAGACTCCGTCTCAAAAAAAAAAAAAAAAAGAGAGAGACTTGAAAGAGTGGTAAACCTTCATTTCCTTCATTCCTTCCCTTGGTAGGGTGCCTCTTAATTCAAGAAGATCATTGCATTATAAATATCTGGAAGGGTATGCCTTTAATATATCCATAAAGTTAAACAACATGCCAATGATTACTGAAAATTGTTTCAACCATAGCAACCCATTAAATCACTCTGTCCTCTGAATTCTTATGATACTTGGCACTTATTGGCTACTTGTAGTTATCTCCCTTGTATTTTTATTATTTTTCTTTTTCATCTCCTGTCTTTTTAGAGATATTCTATATCCTTAAGTGCAAAGGCTGAGCCTTACTTCTCTATGTCTCCATACCTAAGATAGTAATCATGTACACATATATAAGATAAACAAACATATGCACACATATACATACACACACGTATACATTTTGTGGTTTGGTTCAGGCACTACATCTCTAATACAGACCTGCAATCCACTCTGTCTTCAAGTTACCACTCTTTCAAGTCTCCCTTTCATCTGAGGTTACCTTTTTTACTGTTAGAACTTTCCTAAAACCCTCTGTGAGCCTCATCACTGGACATGGATGGTGTCCAGGTCTATGTGGAGCTTTCCCCATTAGAAAGAGGAGGCAGAGAGCCACAAGGGACACATCATGAGAAGAAACCAAAGCATTGCCCTTGAGAGTTAAATAGGCTCAGCTGGTGTTTTTAGATCAGAATTAGACTATTTCTAAATCAGACTCTTGGCTTCTAGGGCAGGATTGCCTAGTTATACAAGATAAGCCAACAAGTATCCAGCAATTATACAAAATTCTGGTACCATGAGGCTAATAGTTGGAAAACAACAGATAGCATAAAGTTAAGGAGACTAGAAAGGGATAAGAAGAACAAAAATACACAGAGAATGACACAGCTGAAGTGGTGGGAGACGAAGAGGGAGAGGAGAAGCACGAGATATGGGCATCATAGAAGCCAAGGAGATGAGTGCTCACAAGTATCATATTCACTGCTGCCACTAGCAGGATAGCAACTGAAGAGATGCCATCATATCTGTCAAACAGAAGGTCCCTAATGGCTAGAAAAGCTTCACTAGACCGGTGAGAACAGAATCCAAATCAAGTAGTAGGTAAATTGGAGGCAGGGACATAAAGACCAGAATACACTCTTTCAATATCTGCAGTTTAAAGAAAAGACATAGAGGACTTAAGGAGATGGTAGACCAGCAAATTAGGACTGTTTTAATACGGAAAACACAAGAGCTTGTTTGCTGGCTGAAAGAGAAGAAATTAAAACATATTTAAAAGAGAGAAGGTTGGGAGGCCAAGATGCGTGGATTGCTTGAGGTCAGGAGTTTGAGACCAGCCTGGCCAACATGGTGAAACCCCGTCTCTAGTAAAAATACAAAAATTAGGCAGTTGTGGTGGCACACACCTGTAGTTCCAGCTACTCAGGAGACTGAGGCAGGAGAATTGCTTGATCCCAGGAGGCAGAGGTTGTGGTGAGCCAAGACTGCACCACTCCACTCCATCCTGGGCAACAGAGTGAGACTACATCTCAAAAAAGAGAGAGAGAGAGAGAGAAGGAACTGACCCAGAACTTGGGGAGGAAAAAGGCTATCTTTTCCTCTTGGAGGCAGGTGAATGGTAAGAGGAAGAAAATGGGAACCTATGTAAAGTTTCTGAAGAGGGGAAAGGTGCAAGTGTTCCTGGCTCCTTCTTCCTCTGTGAGACAGAAGACAGTGTCCTCTGCTCAGCAGGAGAAAGCTGCAATGGAGATGGGCTCCAGGACAGGGATAAATATCAGGAAGCCGCCTGGGAAAAGTTGTGCTATGTAGCATGGAGGACTTTGATGAGAACCAATGGTGTGTTCAGTGAGAGTGGCAATGAGAGAATGCTGTCAGAGTGGAATTGTAAAATCCCAGTTTGCAATTTTCAGCTGGACCTATACTCTCAAATTCCAGAGAGTTGGCCTTACTGGACCTTACTTGCTGGATCAAAGTAAGGTCCAGGCTATGTCCGAGGCCTGAGTGAATAGTGCAAGTCTCAAAAGGGGGTGTTACTGAACAACGGCTGTCAGAGGAAGAAGAAAAATGGGCATTATTTACTTATCAACTTACTTATTTTTAATTTTTGACCTCTCTTACCTAATTGCCTACTGATCATCTCTGGGGTATACTTCTGGATCATTGTCTCCTAAATAAATATATCTTTCCCAGCCCCCGTAATTTACTCTCCTTCCTCCTTTAAAAAAAAAAAAAATCTAGACAGCAACATTATCATTCACCCAGGCAGCTAATCTAAAAAAATAAGAAATAAAAGTCATCTTTTCTGCAACTTTTTGTTCTCCGCTGAGCATTTGAAAGCTCTCAATGTGTTCTCATCCTCTCTCCAATCAAGGACAGGAATAAAGAACCTCCTCTAAAGTCACACAGACCTGGGTTTGAATCCCACCTCAACCATTTCTATCTTGAATAATTCTGTATATATGAATGTGCTAAACCTTATTTTCTCCTTCTGTAAAGTGGTTGTATGACTAGTACAAATCATCTACAATTATGAGATTTAAATGAATTCATACCTGTAAAAAAAGCTTAGTATGGTATCTGTCATACAGTAGTTGCTATAAAAGATTTGAAGACCATTAATTTTGGAATTCTCTTCCTCTTCTGATTTCACGCTGCCTGCAAAGTTTCTGACCATATTTCTTAATTTTTATATTTATCACAGACAAATTTCTTGAATGTTTGTAAATTCTTTATTGCAAATATTCAAATTTTGATTATTCGATTGTATAAATCAAGATGGTAATACTTTTTGACTTACATATCAAGTGATTTTAATTGTATGTGTTTTTCTACACACTTTGAATCATGGTTTTTAGACAATGAACACCTACAGATTAGTTTTTTGTCATTTGTAAATTTTTTATTAAAAACGCTCAATAATCAGTCGGTTTTTTTTCATTTAAGCCCAAGAGTTTGAGACTAGCCTGGGCAAAATAGGAAGACCCCATCTCTAAAAGAAAAAACAAAAAACAAAAAAAAGCCTCCCAAAGTGCTGGGATTACAGGCATGAGCCACCTCGTCCAGCCAATAATTAATCTAATATGTAAATAAAATGAAGTCACCAATAAATTTTTAAATGCACCTTCATTTTTTAAAAGACATCATTAAATTCCAGCAAAACATCCTTACTAATATGTTGTTAACTGGTCATAGTCACACTCAAAATAGCTTACAATATGTTATAAAATTTTTTAGAATGTAAATATATAATAACTAGGTTTTCAACATGGAGGAAAACAAACTATAGGGCAGTTGCTGGCCCCTGGATTTTCATTGCCTCCCCCATTCCACCTGTCAAACCAACATTCACATTCTCTTCTTACTAATTCCTTCTTAAAGCTAAATTCAACTCCCCCTTATCCAGGGCAAAGGTTCAGAGGGAGAGGCAAAATAAGGACATTATTAACCCTGACTATTAAACTGCAACATTATTCCACTGTCTACTATCTGCTACGCCATCACTCTCAGCACCTCTTCCTCTTCCTAGTTTTCTCTCCCAGTCTTCTCCAACCATTACCATTGACCCTGAACATTTACACTAACACATACATCTTCGAGACTGGGGAAACATTCCATTGTGATGGCAGCTGGTAAATGGAAGCATGGCCTATATGGTTATTTGCCAAAAATTGTTTAGTAATTTACCAAAAAAAACTCTTTCTTTCATAAAGAAAGTCAACATCAGAGCTAGACTAGGATTAAGATTAGTTAAAATTTAATCATACATATCTGGTGGTAAAGTCTCACTTTTAATTAAGGTTCTTTGCAAGGCATCTATTAGGGATAGCCACAGGAAAAGAGTAAGCAATAAATGGCCATGTCTTTTTTCCTCCCCAGTTCTCCATATTCAATCCAGATGTGTGTGCACCTCCCACCACAAATGGACTAGATATCCATTACAGAAGCCAGAAACTTGGTTTGTGCTATATGTTCCAGAAAATCCCTCATTTGCATGACAACTAATTAGGAAAAGTAATAAAGAGATAAAGGTTTCCAAAATTTATCCCCTTAAAGAACATATATGTGTCCTGACACACTGGGTGGGTCCAAAAAAAAAAAAAGGCAAAGGGACAAAGACTACTCTGTGAAGAAATCTAGTTTAGAAAGAGACTCCCCCATTCAAAATATTGGCTTGAGCAACCACACTTTTTCTCATATCATACAGAACCTCAAAATATATGGGAATGTATCTTTCTGCATTAGCTCCTGATTCTGGTGTATCCCATAACAGAGAAATGGAATTACGGCTCAGCCGCAAAGCCCTGGCCCTCATCTTCCCAGCGGCCTAAATCAATCCCCAGTCCAGGACAAGATGCTTCGAGAGATGCATAATTATTTCAGGCCACTAGGGTAAGCACTATTCCTGGCAACTCTGCGGGCAGTGCCATGGATGAGGGCTTCTAATTCTCTTTGGTGATTTGGTTCTGCATAAACTGAGATTTTTCTTTCAGTCTTTCAGCCAGATAAGCAGGAAAGGTCGGCTCTCGTCCTGAGAGAAGCAATCAAGGCCAATTTCTGTTCCTTTTCTGTGCAGTTTAGTCTACTTTTTCCCAGGCTGTCTTCCTGACACCTGTCCTTATATCTATATCTGATTACCAAATACTTAGTGAGAGAACCTTTGGCAGCTTCTGATGCTCACATAGTCACCCAAAGGCCTCTCAGCCTAAGAAATAACAGGAATACACTTAAAATCAGTTTCCTTGAGAGGCCAGCCTAAGACCCTAGGCTGTGAACGTGGGAGAAGTTTCTCCCATGGGTATTTTGAGGGTGAAGTGAAGAATAATGCTTTCTCTCACCAGAGGCAATGCTGATCCAACTTGCCTATTACCAAATCTCTAATTTTTGGTTTGGCACTGCAGCCACAATATACTCAGTTATTACCAAATATGGAAACAGAAAGGCAAATCTTGTCATTCGCATTCGGAAGATGGTGAAATCGAGGTTTAAAAGTTTAGAAGAGTTGCCTAAAGTGAATTCGACAAAGCAATGTTGTAGCTAGAAAGTAGATTAGCTGACATCTGTCCCTGGTTTTGTAGGTCACAGCTTCTTTGCAAGTTTAGAGCAGTGTTTTACTTACCATATTCCTCCTTGCAAACTTCTATTTACTTTCTTAAACAGTGGATACCAGTGGAGAGGTGTGCATTCCAGACACTTATACAATGTACACAGACCTAGCCGTCTACCTGTTGGGCACATAGCTCCAGGCTCAAGAATCTCTAAGGCTGTTAAGAAGCACAAACGAGGCACGAGAGGGAGCAGGCTCTAATGTAAAAGGAATATCCTGTACCACTGCAAAGGCCGATTAAAAACACCCTCTTCATCACAATTAATAAAAAACTAACCAATATATTCTGTGCTTTTTCAAACTGTACTGCTCACCCTCAGTCTTTTCATTAAATAAATGCAAACACATGTGCTTTGAAACGGGTAGGTGTAAAAGAACACTCTGCACAATTATATCTAGGCTGCCGATTTACATCACATGCATACATATATCTAGGAGATATTAATTCACGATGACAGCTGAGCATGACAAATGCAACAGTACACAAGTTGGAATGCTGAAAACAATGCAACTACAAACCTCATGCAGACAAACACGCATACAACGAGTTTTCCCTCAACACACACGTGGCCGCACTCACAGGAGCTTAACCACATTGAAAAATCCCAAACACAAACACCGGAGGCTCCGGCGCCCGCAAGCGGCCCCCACGCAGGCAGCCGCGCCTTCATCTCCAGGCAGGGATTCTCGTGCGTCCCCGGGTACACTCGCCCTCCCACCGGCATCCCACTGCGCGAACACATGCGCGCCAGCCGGTCCCAGCGCGCGCCCGCCCGCCGAGGAAGCGGCGGCTCCCGGGGCTGGGGGCAGGGCCCGGTGGGGCGGGAGCGCCGCGGGGCCGGGCCTCGGCGCCCGGGGAGGGGACGAGGGGCGGGCGCGGGGCGGTGCCCGGCTCACGTGGGCGGGCGGGAGCAGCTGAAGGTCCGCTCGGGAGCCTGGGCTGTCCTCTCGCGCGCGGCGCTGGCCGGGGCGGCGGCGGCGGCGAAGGAGGAGGAGGAGGAGGAAGGCGGCGGTGGCGGCGGCAAAAGAGGAGGGAGGACGGGGGCGGCGTCGGACTGGAGCCGAGCGGCGGTGCGAGCTGCCCAGGGCGCTGTCGTGAGCTCGCCCGCCGGGCCCCCACCCCCGAGCTACACCCTGCCGTGCCCAGCACTGCCCGCGTCCGTGCCCCTGCGGGGAGCGCGCCGGGGCTGCCCCCCGAATGACGGGCGGAAGGTTCGACTTCGACGATGGCGGCACCTACTGCGGCGGCTGGGAGGAGGGCAAGGCGCACGGGCATGGCATCTGCACGGGGCCCAAGGGCCAGGGCGAGTACTCGGGCTCCTGGTCGCACGGCTTCGAGGTGGTCGGAGGCTACACCTGGCCCAGCGGCAACACCTACCAGGGCTACTGGGCTCAGGGCAAGCGGCACGGGCTGGGGGTGGAGACGAAGGGCAAGTGGATGTACCGGGGGGAGTGGTCACATGGTTTCAAGGGGCGCTACGGGGTCCGGCAGAGCCTGTGCACCCCCGCTCGCTACGAGGGTACCTGGAGTAACGGGCTGCAAGACGGGTACGGCGTGGAGACCTACGGGGACGGAGGTGAGCGGCGTAACGGGCGGCTCGGCTGCTCCGCGAGCTGGTGCGGTGGGCTCTGCCCCAGCTGCGGGGAAGCGGGGAGGACGCCGGGCGCACGTGTCCGGAAACCCGCCAAAACACCTGGGGGCGCCTCCCACCTCCCCCCCGCCCGCGCCCGCCTTTCCCAGAGGGGGCGCTGGGGCCGGACGGGGGCGCAAGGGCTGGATCTGACCCTGTTCTTGGAGCGGGCCGTGTGTCCACACTCAGGGGAGCTAGGCGTGAATGTACCTGGCCGGCGCCAGCGCTGCGCTGCCACCGGGAGGGAGCGCCGCCCGGGAGGGTTGGGCTGGAGAGAGGACGCGTCACTTGAGCCCGTCACATTACGTTCCTGATCCCTCCCTCTCCCGGCCGGGTTTGAAATCGCCACTCCCGTGGAGTTAGAGCGAACGCCCTGAGCGGGTGAGGCTGGCGGTCCGTGCTGACCGCTCCCCGGATTGGTTTCACGTGGAGTCGTATTTCGCTTCGGGTCCTCTAGTAGCCTAAAGATAGAAGCCAGAACCCCTTAACTAGGATGTTGGGGAATTGTACCTTATTTGGGGGTGCATTTGGAAACGTCCTAGTTATGGGAGCAGAAAGGCCACCTGATGCAGGTGGAGTTCAGAGTGTGTGAGTTCCTAGTTTTCATTCTGCTTCTTAAAGTATTGGTCTTAAAAGAGTAGCAGTCTTTGCTGACCTGGAGATCTTGGACAAATTACTAGGAAGATATTTTAGAAATGGGTAATGAAGTCTACATTTTAAAAAATACAATTGGCAGGTGTGTTCCTATAGCTGCTAAGTTAGCAGCTACTACTCCTGAGAATGGCAATACTGAAACAATAATTTGCGTTATGTGTGACCTAAGCAGTATTCCTGGCTGTGAACAAAGATCACCTTATTTTAATATTTAACAATATTTGCCAAAGAGATTGCGTATATATACCAGGACAGAAGGTCCTCTTTTATTAGGAAAAGTATACATTATTGAAACAGGTGTCAAAACCTGATGAATTTCCTTGTGTAATACGCTGAGAAAGATATTCATGAATAGCTTGTGCTTTAGCAAAGTGCATTTCCTGATAAACATAATCATATTTGGTTGAAAAGGGTTGTAGGAGGCGACATCACTTTTTGTAATTAAGCAGCTCAGAGTTGGAGGATATTAAAGAGATGCAATTAAAAGTTTCTCCAGCCCACTGCAACCCCATTTATACCATTGCTTATATAAAAGCTTACACAATTTGTACACTTCACTTAGTCAGAACACTTGGGCCGTGTTTCAAATGCAAAATGGCAGAATGGTAGAACTTGCTAAAAAGGACATCTTTTCATCCTACAGTATAAATTAAGCATATGGTTCTCATGGATTAAAAGAAAAAAGTTCTCTAATACTTTTATGTGGGACTGAGTCCCGAGTTTCACAGTAGTTAATTGGGACCCTTAAATGTTCTGAATGGGCATAAAGTACCTGGTTGACAGCGCTAAAAATATGTCAGTTTGTGACTGGATTTTGTTGGAGGCCCCAGCTCTACTATGTAACTAAATTCCATGCTCAAAAGTAGAAGGCAAAATTTATTTTTTTAAATGTGTGCCTTATTTTATAATCTTTTAAGAAGGCCAGGGATGGTTCTCTTCAGTTTTGGAAGGTTAAAAATAGTCTCCTTTTAAAGATACTATTCATTAAACACACTCTCTTGGTTTAGAGTATTCATTATACCTAGTAATCAAAATATATATAGCACAGTAGAGGCTGTCTGTGTACACGTCGTAGAAGCCCAAATAAGTCTCCAGAATGATTTTATGAATAATCTGCCTTCAGTTTTAAAATAAACTTAAAAAAAAACTTAAAACTTGGCATCATCCTGGGTGGTACTGTGGTTTTCTTCTTCTACCAAAAAAAAAAAAATCTAATATGCTACAGTTAGGCAGAAAAACCTTAAAAATCATTACTGAATGTCTATGCTAATAGATTTTCTGCTGTCTCATATGTAACTTTATTTCATTAGAAAGTTCTCAATCATAAAAAGGGAGTCTAAAGCAAGTGTATTGCTATAACTTATTTCATACAAAGGTTTTGGCCAAAATAGGAATATCACTAAAAAATTAGCTTGTTTTCTGCTGTTCTCACTAAGGAGTTAGCTTGTTTTTGTTTGCACTCTCCCCATCGCCACATGTCCATCCCTGTACACCCTGTGTCAGATTCAGGGAAAATCTGATTCCGAGTTTTTTGGTGGTGACATTAAACTGGAGGAGGAAGGAAGCAGTAATTCCATGTGAGAAGTATCACTTACTTTATTAGTGATTTGTGTATGACGTGTTGCTGAAATAGAAACCCCCTGAATATTAACAATAAGTTAGTATCATACTCATGAAATCCAAGTCTAGGTGCCCAGAATTTTTTGTGCTAATTCTGATCTGTACTTTCTTTTTTCACTTGTCATAAAACTATTGAAAATATCTGGGAAAACACAACGTTTTGTTAACTAGATGCATACTTGCACATACCCATTCGGAGCATATAAACTGAAGTCTGGCATAGTGCAGTGCAAATTTGACTGAAACTCCTAAACTGGATGCCTTCTACTACAAGATTTTGTAGTTAAAATGACTAAATCTAAAAAATTAGCTCCCAAACGAACACAGTTTAAAACTGGTAAAAGTAATTTTTATACTTGTGAAATATGCATCTACATTTTAGGAATCAAGAGGAACTAATTAGAACTTTATTTGAGCAGCAGGGAGAAGTTGGAACCCACCTGCTTCATAAAGAAATAGGCCCTTTTTTATTCTAGGTTCATTGACTAAACTAAACCTATTTTAAATTTCAGATGAACTGCTAACAGTTTGACTGTAAATTGGTTTCTAGCAATTCTGTGGAGGAATTCTTTCATATACTGTGATTTAACAAAATAGGAGAGGAATGTGGCCAATGCTCTTGTCCCCCCTTCCCTATTTGACAGTTAAGCAGAGACTTAAACTTTCTAATTATTGCTGTTGCCTTAAACAGCTTGGATTTTCAAACCATACTTTTTTGGAAATTCTAAATACTGTACTGGTCTTATTTTTGGAGATAACAGTTTAAGGAAACTGGCTGTTAATTTTCCGTCAGTGTTTAACATTTACCAAAATGGTATGGTTGTGTTTTAAAAGTGCAGATACTTATTGATATCAAACAGCATCTCTGCAAATTGTTCTAGCAAAATTAACTTGTCACTACAGACAAAAGTTAGGAGGATATGATTATAGCATTCTTTTAACCAACAAAATATTAAAAATAAGGTGGTTTATTTTAGTATCTTCAAGCCAGATTGTGAAACTTTCATCCTAGAATTTAAATTTTACCTGTATAGGCAAAGGAAAAGTCAAAGTCAAAATTTCCTAATAATTCCATTCCCGTTCCTGTTAAGATGGCGGTATTTGGAGATGGCCAGTATTCAATAGGAAGCTTCTTAGCCTGAAATGTTTTCCGTGACTATCTTATCCTCTTGGGTTAATCTTTCAGAGAAAACTATGGGCCACCCACCTCCTCAGAAGTTCATAGATGTCAGGTTAAGACTTCACATCTACCCAGAATATGACATTTAGAGTACCAGACCCACTTTGTATTTCATTGTATATCTACTATTGCCTGTGTTCACATATGCCAGAATGAACAAAAGGAGAAGGTAGTCTTGAAATTGGTCAAAACTGTTGACTTGGGAGTCATTATGGTTTTAACTTTTAAGTGCAATGAAATAACCAGCCATTGTTAACACAGTTTTATAAAACCACTAGCATTTTTGCTCAGTGTTTTAAAAATGAATATGTGCCATGCAATGGAAATCTGTGCATGGCAATATAAAATGCAAAGTGACTGCAGGGTAGATCTATATAATCAGAAATGGAAAGAGGTCAAGACAGACTAATCATTATTTGTTTTCTATGACATTGTGAATTGTTATGAATAACACAGAAGTAATTACATTTTAAATTTTCCAGATAGCTTCTTTTGAGGGATACTGTAAATTAAAATTTACCTTTAATTAAAGGAAATTGATTTTGAAAAGAAACTTCTAAATTCCCTAATTTAACATTCATTTCCTCCTAAGATTATTTTAAAACCTGTACCAGGTTATTTTTTAATGTCTTTGCTTATTTATTTAGTAGCAAAAAATTCACTACAAATGCTTTAGATGACAGACTATCATGAAAAAGCATAATATTTGTTGACAGAGTCATCTGGTATCAACAACATTTTAATAGATAGTGTCAAATATACCTTTCCTCTGAGATGAAGTCCAAAATGGTAACAGTAGAAGATTTCATCTGGCCTTACATCAGTTTCTCCAAGAGTAAAGGGTATACATTTTAGCCACCATAGCTTTTTACCGTCAACATAGTCATCAAACACCCTCCGTCCACAAATACAGACCAGAGGACACATGAGAATTTTGTATTCTCATATGAAGTAATTCCTGCCCTCAGGATGCTTCTAGTCTGTGGTATGATTCACAATGCAATGGCAGCTAGGGAAATCCATAGAGGATGCAGAGATTTGGCAAATGATATGGCACAAAGCTTTGGCCTTTTCACTTAGAAGCACAAAAATGTTAAATTGCTCATTTTTTTTCATAATTTACTGTATTCATAATATATATTGTGGTTGTCAATTCTCTCTGAGCTCAGAGGTTCACCCAAATTCAGATGATAATCCTGAATATTCAACAGTTTTCTCCACACTAAAAAAAGAGATGCTGAATGTAGCAGAAAATTTAAGACGTTCATTTGATGACTGTGTCCCAAGTATTCCGATTTAAGCCTGTATGCTTTTTGGAATGTTATACTGACATAGATCTAAAAGTCATTTTTTAGAGTTTTCCGGCTAAATTAGTAATATTAGAATAAAATTTACAAATAGAATTCATTTCATCTTCTACTGTTTCCTTGTCTTCTTCCCAAGAGGAATTTTTGATGCGTTAATTTCAGAGGAGAATGTTGTTTCCCAGTGTTCACTTTTTGTATTAGAAAGTAGTGGTTTTCCTCTGAAATACTTGCATAAATTTTTTAATGAAAAGCAAAAATTATCTGACTACTGGAAAATTCTGTGCAATGACATTAAAGCCTTATACCCAAAATTACAGGGTGGGGATTCACAAGTGGATGCAAAGTATCCCCCAGGGTTGACTTGGAAATGGGTCAGATTTGACCTTGGGCAGGCTTGCGCCAGTGTGCGCTGGATGGTGCAGGTGACCGTGCAGCTCTGCCCCCGACTTACGGTGTTTTCTTGCGGTCTCTCCAAGGTACCTACCAGGGCCAGTGGGCCGGAGGTATGCGGCATGGCTACGGCGTGCGCCAGAGCGTGCCCTACGGCATGGCCACGGTGATCCGCTCGCCGCTGCGTACCTCGCTGGCCTCGCTGCGCAGCGAGCAGAGCAATGGCAGCGTGCTCCACGACGCCGCAGCTGCCGCCGACATCCCGGCCGGCACCCGCGGCGGTTTCGTGCTCAACTTCCACGCAGACGCTGAGCTAGCGGGCAAGAAGAAGGGCGGCCTCTTCAGGAGGGGCTCCCTTCTTGGAAGCATGAAACTTCGCAAGTCCGAATCGAAGTCTTCCATCTCCAGCAAGCGCAGCTCTGTCCGCAGCGACGCGGCCATGAGCAGAATTAGTTCCAGCGATGCCAACTCCACGATCAGCTTCGGCGATGTAGATTGTGATTTTTGCCCGGTGGAAGACCATGTGGACGCCACCACCACAGAAACCTACATGGGCGAGTGGAAGAACGACAAGCGCAACGGCTTCGGCGTTAGCGAGCGCTCCAATGGCATGAAGTATGAAGGGGAGTGGGCAAATAACAAGAGGCATGGATATGGCTGTACCGTGTTTCCTGACGGCTCCAAAGAAGAGGGAAAATACAAAAATAATATTCTGGTCCGTGGTATAAGGAAGCAGCTTATACCAATAAGACATACAAAAACTAGGGAGAAGGTGGACAGAGCAATTGAAGGCGCCCAACGGGCAGCTGCCATGGCCAGAACCAAAGTGGAAATAGCAAATTCAAGGTAAGTAAATGCAGAGTGGTTGGTTTTGCTGGGTTGGTCAGAACAATGGAGTATCAAATATTATGTTTGTCTGTCTGCCAGTGACATCACTAAATGCTTTCTACAACTGCTAACAAATCAAAGGTGAAAAATGATTACACTCAGTAGAATCAAAGTCAGAAATGTACCTGCACTGTTCTGAAACTTCCTATCATCAAAAAATGTCGAAGGCACTTTGAGCTCCCCCTCCTGTTCTAAATTACTTCCCTCATATTTAACACCGTGAAGGAGTTCACTGAGACCCTGTACTCATCTTCCTGAGCCCGGGAAGTTGCTGTTTTCTTTTCTTTTTTTGTAAGAAGGACCTCTGAAATGCTACCATAGAAATCACTGTGTTTTGTGTACCAAAAGAAAATAGCAATCCACGTAGAAACATACTTAGTATAGATGTGTACCTTTATTCTGATATTGACATCGGAGGTATGTACACTTAGCCTAGCTTATACAATTCAGATTCTGTTTATGAAGTCTTATAGGTAAAATTGGTTTTGAGACAGCCACCAAAATCTACATATGGCAAAAGTGGAAAATAACATGACAAAATCTGGTATGCATTGTTAAAAACAACAGCTACATGGGAAAGGCAAAGAGACCTACAAGAATCGCCACATTCTATGCAGAAGAGATTAGGTCACTGGTGTATTAAAAGGAAAGGGGTGGAGAGAACCTGACAACCTGACATGGACAGATGGAACTCTCAATGTGCCAAGGTTGGAAGAAAGAAGAGCAGTAGAGAAGGGCTGGAGTGAGTAGGAGAAAACCGGTGAATAATAGATTGACAAGTGGGGTGTATGTGTGGGCACAGAAGGACTACGTGCTTGAAGTTTTACCATTAATAGCTGGTTTCAGGGATCCAGCAAGAGGTATGGAGAAATCTATTGGGAATAAAGTTCTATTAGGGAAGGATATCATAGGTGAGACAAAAAGAAAAACGTGTGGTAATAAATGGAAAATTTTATTTTTAGTCTTATTTAAGTGAGTACTTGAGTACTGACTAGCCACAGCTTTGTAAGACTTGAAGCATAAATGTAGCATAGAATATTAAAAATCCTGTTTCTGCTTCAATAACACTCTTCCACAGAAGTAAACGCCCTTTTGAAACCGCAAAATTTTAGCATGTCTTCAGGTTTTTGTTATTGGCATTGAATTAATGAACCTCCCTTTTTTTGGATGGAGCCATATGAAATTTCCACTGCTCAAATTTTTTAATGTACAAAAAAAAAATGGTGACATCATATGGTTCAACTTAGTACTTCTAGAGTTCTTTTTTTTTTAATGCCCCTACTTAAAAAATAAGTAAGGCTACCACTAAATAAGGTTGCATATTTTGCATTCCTTTTAGATATATATTATATTATATATTATGTTAAAAGGCTTCAAGGTTTTCATCTTTATCCCAAACTAATTTCATTTCAAAGCTATTATTTTTTGTTGATCAGCACAAACTTTCATGAAGGGTCTCTCTCTCTCTCTTCTGTCTTCTCTACCAGGCATCTTTTACTTGAGATCACAGTTTTGGATCTACTTTGCTTTTCAGTTTGCTTATAGATCAGATACTCAGCACATCTAATCTTGCTGGCCTACTTTTAGACCTAGTGATAAACATTTGTTATGCCTTAACCTCTAATTTTAAATGCACACTTGGATTCTTCCATGTTGTTTTCTCGTTACAACTTAGTGATATGCTAAAGGCAGATTAGTCTTGGCAGGTGAAAAATGAACCTGTGCAGAACACTTTAACAAACGACTTATGATTAGTTTCCATTGGAGGAGTTTGTATAACAGAAAGCGACTAGCAATGCAGAGATGATCTCTGATTATGCTAGTAGCATAAAACTCTCACCCAAGTCCTAGCCATGTTCTCTCTGTTGCAAGTCTTTTGGGGGTAGTATTATTTCATTTGGGAATACTGTATTATATAGTTATAATCAAGAGATCTTTAGTTTAAGACCTTATACTTTTAGCCAGTTAGTTACTTCATAGTTACTTAGCTATGTTTAAAATGTTTAATTCATTATGCAAATGAAAGAAGCCAGTCACAGAAAAACAAATACTGCATGATCTCACTTAATCAAATACTGCAATGACCTGACTTGATCTAAAATGGTCAAACTCATAGAAACATAGAGTAAAATGGTGGTTGCCGGGAACTGTAGGGTGGGGAAAATGGAGGGTTGCTGTTCAACAGGTACAAAGTTTCGGTTACTCAAGATGAGTAAGTTCTATAGATCTGCACTACAACATTGTGCCTATAGTTAACAATACTGTATTTTGCATTTAAGAATTTGTGAAGGCCAGGTGCTATGGTACATGCCTGTAATACTAGCACTTTGGGATGCTGAGGCAGAAGGATCTCTTGAGCCCAGGAGTTCAAGACCAATCTCTGCAGCATAGTGAGACCCCCATCTCTACAAAAAATAAGAAAATTAGCCGGACGTGGTGGCGCACACCTGTCCTAGCTACTTGGGAGACTAAAGTGAAAGGATGGCTTGAGCCCCAGAGGTTGAGACTGCAGTGAGCTGTGATTGTGCCACTGCACTCCAGCTTAAGTGTCACAGCAAGACCCTATCTCAAAAAAAAACAAAAAAAGAATTTGTTAAGAAGGTAGATCTCATGTTAAGTGTTCTTACCACAATAAATAAAATACTGTTCGGATGACACAATCAACAAATTAAAAATAAAAATATTCAATTAACCTTCTATATTTTACTTACCTTCACTGTGTTAGTCCTTTTCCCAGATTCCTTGCTATTATATAATGAATACTTCCGATTAGAGCTTTGTAACTTGTTTTTGGAGAAAGCAGTTAAAGGAATGACATTCCCCTTATAATAGCTCTGATTTTAGAGTTCTACAGTCTTTTAAAACGCTTAAAAATAAGAAAAGATTCTTTTAAAATTTGCTGCCTGAGGGATAGGACTTTTAGCTACATTATTGTCATTAACCATGGCTCTTTCTAATGCCAGAATATCTACACAATATCTATACAGAACATCTATCTGACCCCTCTGTGGTTGCTGTTATCAATGTTTTTGTTTGTAAAACTACTGAAAATTTAAGAACATAAGATGACACTCTTCCCACCTAGCCCAGTGCAGACAGAAGAAAAACTAGAAACTAAGTCTCTTGGAAGCTGCTGCTGTTGAAGTCACTAGTTCATCATTAGCAACAAAAGGAGATGATCAGTGAATAGTTATCAGCTATTCAGTTTGTCCACCCAGGTAGTGTAAATGACTATTCTCAGCAACATAGTGAGACCCTGTCTCTACAAAAAATAAGAAAATTAGCCGGGTGTGGTGGCATATGCCTGTAGTCCCAGCTACTCAGGAGACTGAGGTGGAAGGATGGCTTGGTAGAAAGGACTGAAGGCCCCCAATTTCAGATCTGGAAGGGCCAAGAGAGAGCATCTCGTCCAAGCCCCTCACATTGAGAGGCAGGGACTGAGGCTCTACCCAAGATCACAACACTGTCCCTGCAATGTTTTCATTCCATTCATGTTATTTCTTATGCTTTAGAGACTTTTATTTGTTATTTAAGTCCCAGGGAAATGGACGCACCCTTGTACCATCATCCTATTTTATCTTGAAGCAAAGGTTCAAAGTTGGCTCTAAGGGAAAACAATTATATTCTCCAGTAATGTCTCCAGGAGACACAGAACAAACCGTCTTTGGCCCAAAGATTCATGAAAGCATGGTGGATCTGTGGACCTTTGCTTTGCTTCTCTGAAGAGGGAGTTGTGTTGCTCCCCAGTAAACACATACAGGAGGCTTGTTTCAGAAGGCTTATTATGGGCTCCTGTATAATTCCAACAGATCAAGAACTATGGGGATGACATAACAGTAGATAGTAGATATCACATAGTAGATATAGAGTTAATAGATTCTAGCAGGTTAACACTTAGAGTCAAGACCATAGGGATACTTATAATTTGCTGACTCCTGGAACTTATTTTTAGGCCTCTGCTCTGCTCCAAAAGGTACTGTGTTTATAAGATTTACAAAATTTTATATCCCTTTTGTCTTGGTCCTGAGGGTACAAATCATCATCTGGGATTGAGAAAGGGTCTCAACCTTTTTTTTTTTTTTTTTTTTTAAGAAATGTTCAAAAGGTGGAAGAGCAACTCTAAATATCTCAAGAAATGAGTGTACCTAGCAGCTACTGAGACTGCTCCATGCTAGTAGCTGACATACCACCTCTAGTTCTGGATCCCAACTGCTCTGCTCTTAGATGAAGATGCTACTCTGAGAGATAGCTGTTAGAACTGGGGAGAGTGGAGCCAGTACCTAAGCCCAGGCTCCACAGTCTTTCCTTTGTCAGTGTGTACCCTGGATGGTAACTTGGCCAACCAGACCCTTTAGAGTCACTGGTGTGCTGCTTTAGAGCCCTAAACTATAACTTGAGCCTTATAACTTAGAATTGGATCCCCCAATATGCTGAATTTACTTTCTAGAAAATATAAGCAGAATCTGTTTTGGTAGAGGAGACGGAAAGCCCCCAATTTCAGATCTGGAAAGGGCAAGAGAGAATATCTGGTCCAAGCACCCCACATTCAGAGGCAGGGACTGAGGCTCTGCCCAAGATCATCCCACTGTCCCCGTTGTTTGCATTCTATTTCTTAGGCGTTCAGTTTTCATTCCCGTAGCTTTTGCCTCCTTAATTCCTTCAGCTGTTCCTGTCATTTTAACTATATTTCTCATTTCGTCAATTTTTACTCCATCAGCTCGTCTCCAATAATTCCTTAAATGAGGTGTTCAAAGATGTCACTACTCCTTGAGAAAAAATATTTTAAGAAAGAATCTTAAGGCATTTGGTTGAGAAAGCAAATCAGAAGTGGCCCTTAGAGAGCCCCACTTCTGTGGAAATGAACAGATCACTTAGGAAGAGGTGTGGACAGAAGCAGAGCTTGGTGTGATCTGAATATTAGAAGAAATAATTATCTTGCAAGAAGATAGAAGATGTAGGAGGGGTGGGAAAGAGCTGGCCTCACGCAGTTGAGAACCACAAGCCTTTGCTTGTATTGGCTTTTTTATATCAGACAGATAAGAAGAAATACTATAAAGTGAGGAGGTTAGCAAGTTAGTAGATAACTGCTCCATTTTGTAGACTCTGGCTAACTCTGACCAGTCTCACTTAAGCTAGTGAAGCTCATTGGTACACAGCTGGGCAGGCTCCCCGTACTACCAGGAGGTGTCAGTGATGGGGATAGGTGGCCAGTCACATGGGACTATGCTGCTCCTTTTGCCAACCTCCCCCTGACCATTACTGGTACTTCAGGTGATGATCAGGGCACCTAGACATGTAATCTTAGGAGGGAGTCTCTTCTGCTCCCTGTTCAGCTCAGAACTAAGGTTGGATGCCATGTTTGCCAGTTTTGGACGTAAATATAAAAACGATACATACTTTTCCTGTAGGATTTTAAAAAACCATTCCCCATACTTTTGTATAAAAAAGGATATATTGTGTTTTCTGCAGATCTCCCCCCATCCCCCATACTCAGAATGGTTCAACCATGCCAGCTTGCTTTCTGTTGGAAAGAAGCTCTCAGCCCCTGTCCCTGCTCCCTCTGGCTGGCTCCTCAGACTGCTGGGTCCTCACTCTGCTTTAAGCCTAGGTCCCTTCATAGTGGAAGTTTTCCTCAACCCCGCTTCTCTTAGCCCACTTCTAGTCTAAAATCCCCCCATTAGTCTAAATTGATATTTAATTTCACAATATTTGTTGAGTATCCCTCGCCCCAACTAGATTGGGAAGGATGGGCTGACTCTGAAGTCAGCTTTGCTCACTTTTGTACACCCAGCAGTGAGCTTAGATCAAGGCACGTTCGTAAGTGCTCTAGTAAATATTTGGTGAATGAATGAATTAAATTCTCACAACTTAAGGTATGACCACTGCCAGTGCTCCTAATTTTGTTTTGCTGGGCAAAACCACATTTTAAGGATGGAAACTTAGCCCTCATAATTCATGCTATAATCTAACAATAGTCAAGGAGTGCAGAAAATGTCAAAGTGTGTGCTACGGGTAACTTTTTCCTTAATTAGGTCAACATTGTTACAGGACATAACCAGGGAACAAGAGCATCATGTTTAGCCAAACTGTTATCTCCATTCTTCATAAGTATTGAGCTGGTCAGTGATACGTATGAGAGATTCCCTTCCAGATGTGGAAATTCCAGGAAGTCAGCTTATCCTAACTGCGATAACATTGGCTTAGCTTCTGTATTTGACAGCACCAAAACATGTAATATACTAGAATGTGGGAGCTTATTATTATTAATTTTTTTTGGAAAGTTTTTCTTGTTTGGAGGTCATTTTACTTAGGCTCAAAGAATATCATTTAATTTAACACATAAAGTTGGCTGGGATAGAACAGTTATTCACAAGATCACTTGACTTGATTCACATTTTACTCATAAGTAATTAAAACCCAAAGTCAACTATGAGTCAGTGCACATTATGGATCCAAATTAAACTGACTATTACCAATATCAGAAAAAAAAGCTCATTCTCTGCTAAGTTATTATAAAGGGCCAGGACTTTGAAATTCTTAAATTATTCTCAACAAAGGGATCTTTTGCAAGTCAAAGCTGTTTATAAGCTATCTTTATGTCTGTACTGTAATGACGGTGGTTGTATTATATTTTTAAACAAAGTTTAGATCACCTTTTCTGTGGATTTTTTTTTTTCTTCTGGTGCTCTGGTTAGTTTTCAGTAATTAGCACAAGTGATTTTAATGGGAAGAGGAAATCCTTCTGATGCCTTCTGAGTCATTTTAATGAATATATTGTTAAATAGTTAAAGAAATTTTAGGACAAAATCACCTAAAAATGTGGGCATTTATTGCTAAGGAAAGCATTAGTTATTTTCTTTAGTTCTACTACCTGTGTTCTTCCATATCTGCACCTTGGCTGCCTGTCACTCTTTGCAACTGTTGTAACCAGTGCTTCTAGGAGCAAATTCCAGAAGCTTGGTTGAAATACCCAGGCTCTGAGGTTCAGAAAAGTTATGGTAAACAGGGAGCGATTATTACCTTACCCTTCATGGCAGGGTTGTTTTGAGAACTGAATGGGAGAGTGGGTATCATGGGTCTTTGTAAACTATAAACCACACATAGCAGTTGTTATTTAGGAAAATGTTGCAATCCTAGAAGTACCATTTTCACAAGTGAAAGTTGATAGAAGACTAGGAAGCCAAACTGGGATGGAGGTAAAGATGAAGTGAGGAAGGAAACAGGAAGGGAAGGAAGGATTGGGAAGCAGGAATGGGGATAACCAAAGGAAGAGAGTTAAATCTACCGAGCTTGACCACCTGTGTGCAGACATGAGGATGTATCAAAACTTAGCCCATTTCCAGCACCAGATCTGTGTGAAGTCAGCAGGCAATTTTATTTTTTTGACTGAAAAGTGAGCAAGGAAATGGCATATGCATTTATATCAAGTTATGCCCCAGGTACTATTCTGAAGATAATGTAGGATAATAAAGGTCTTACCTTTATATTAAGTATGTTAGTGTAGGCCAGGCATGGTGGCTCACATCCCTAATCCCAGCACTTTGGGAGGCCGAGGCGGGCGGATCCCTTGAGGTCAGGACTTCGAGACCAGCCTGGCCAACATGGTGAAACCCCATCTCTACTAAAATTACAAAAATTAACCAGTCATCGTGGCAGGCACCTGTAATCCCAGCTACTCGGGAGGCTGAGGCAGGAGAATCGCTTGAACCTGGGAGGCAGAGGTTGCAGTGAGCAGAGATCATGCCATTGCACTCCAGCCTAAGCAACAGAGCAAGGTCTCCAAAAAAAAAAGTTAGTGTAGATCACCATCATCCTTTTATATTTTATATTGTTATCCTTTTGTTATACTTTATGCTTTATAAAGCATATGCTTTATAAACCTCTGAACTTCAGAGTCTGGGTGTTTCAACCAAATTTCTGGAATTTGCTCCTAGAAGAACATACAGTTTTCAAATACGTTTCTCTTCTTTATCAAGAATGTCCATTTCCTGTGGCAGAAAGTGGGGGTGCCTAGTCTAACTTCCTCACATTTTTTCTGGGCTCTTTAAAGAAAGACATGATGTCCATATGAAGGGGCCCAGGAGCAATCACTGAGAATTCTCTCTGTATGCATGCGCTGAGGGAACAGCTGAAACCGGAAAGATGACCTAGGTGCCAGCTCTGTCCTGCCCCGCCCCTCCAAGCAAGGGGTTAGGCTTGGATGTAATAGCACTGATAGGTGTGACTTGGGAGCACAGAGAAACTCCTCTGGCCAGCTCCTGTCCCTCAGCTCTGATGTCATATCACTCACCATGCAACGGATCATTACGCATAACATGGGAACACTTTGTGTTATGACAGCCTTGTAAAACCTCCTTAGGATATCTCGTTTCTAAAGATCTTTAAAACAAACAAACAAACAAAAAAAAACTCTTTCTCCAGCCCTCCCAAGTCCAGGCCCATTCAGACACTCGGAGGCATTGAGATGGACATGTGTTTTCGTGACTAACAAGTAGGTTCAAGAGAATACAAATATAATGAAAATTAGTCTTAGGCCATAATAAATGGGAAGGTCACACAGTTCTCCAGACTTTTAAGCCATTAAAAACATGGTTTTAAAAACTTGAATTGTGTAGGCATTGACTTCCACTTTGATTAAACAGGGAGGGCAAGGAGAAGAGACTCTATGGGGTATGAATGGGATATGAGACAATATTCAGTTCTGCAGAGATCTACTTAGTAAAAGCTGGCACTGAAGACTGGAAGGGAAAACTAAAATTCCAGGATGATGATAAGCCAGGTTTTGGGGACACATGTTGACCCTGTTTTAACTGTAGAAGCCTGAGCTTGCTTAAATAGTACAAACTTCAACAGATTCCAGCTCATTTAGCCCTGAAATAGGACCCTTTCTCAATAGTATGCGTATGAAGAATTAAAGCAGCAATTTCTAATGCATCATTTGTCATGAAAACCACCCTACTCCTATGTTTTCTGGAAAGCCCCAAAAATGAGATTGCATTCACATTTTATCCTGTGTGCTTTGTTTGAGTTTCAGCTTTGACCTGGAGAAACTCTGTTTTTAAGCAAGTGGCAGAGTTCTGCCTGCATGCTGCCATAGCTGGTAGACTTCTCCAAGCAGCAGCTGCCAGGCAGCCGAAGCACCCTGCTCACAACTTTCCATTATGGATTAAGCTGACTCTGCCAATCTCACTTTACTCAAGACACCAAATTGGACGCTTGCAAGACTAGTGCCTTGCAAATCTTTGAGATGCTTTTCTTATTATAGATGAAATATGAACATTGTGTTTAGGAACAGGATCCAACAAATGCCAAAGGTATTTATGTAAGTCATTCAGCTTTAGTACAACAGTCTCTTGAGAATAAAGTCAAATCAGCTTTTAATAATTTCACCTTTCTGTTTTAGTTGCTGTTTCACATTTGTTTGTATAATATGCTAAATTCAAAATAAGCTGCTTTCTCAAAAATTTAATTAATATGTAAGGAATCAAGATTGGCTCCCAAATAGTACAACTCTTTGAAGTCAGTCTTCTTAGGACTTCCATGTGGGCCAAAAGAAATTTATTTAAGCCAAGTAAAATACATTAATTCACTTTCTAGCACTTTTAATACAATAGATTGTCAAAAATTAAACAATTTTATTATTTTTGTTAATTTTTAAACTTAAATATGGTAAAAATTTTGGTGACTTTTACTATATTGAATCAATAGAATTTTGATCTCAGTTGTTTGGTCTAGAAATCCCTATCAATGCCATTTTTTAAATTGGTGTGGGAGCTTTTTTGAATTATTTCAAGATTTCAAACCTTCCATCCATTAGGGAAGCATTTGAGATACATGTAGGGAACATGTTTTGACATGTTGAGATAACCCATGGAAGCCAGCAATTTAGGGTTCAAGGGTAAGAATGGAAGAGCCTCAGATGATGGGGCTTACTGCCCCCTCATTTCCCCCACCAGCCCCAGACACTTGTTCCACATCCTGCTTCCTGCTCAGCCAAATGATTTGAAAATCAGTTGAACTGTGGACTAATAGATTACTTTGTAAAGACTCGAATGCCCTGGAAGGGGTGATGGTAGCCCAGCCCATTTTATAAGGTTCAGTTCTTAATGAAATAAGAACTTTAATTTTATCATTTAATCATTCTTTAGTTACATTAATCTTTAATCATTCTTAGTTACATTAATCCATTACATACAATGGAAATGTAAAATTGTGATTAAGACCTAATCCTTTTCATCGTGGAGTCTGGTTAGGACAGATGAAAAAGCAGTTATTACCCATTGGATTATCAGCACCTTGCTTAGGTAACACATAGGAAGGGATTGATCATAGCCTGGGGCTGGAGGCAGCTGTCTGCAGGCTGCATCCAGAGTGAGAACCAAAGGATGTGTGGGTGTTTTCCAGAAGATAGAGGTGGGTGCAAAGGACAGTGGACCATGTGTATTTGGGGTCTGGTAAAATGTGCATTGTGGTTGGAAAACAGTGCTAGGTATAGGGTGTTGAGAGATGAGCAGGGTCTCTTGAACCTATAAGAGGGAGTTTGGACATTATCCCAAGGATAGGGGAAGGCTATTGATAGGTGTTAGGCAGAATTACATCATCATCTTTAGAAAGATCACTCTGGCTGCAGATGGTATAGGGAATGGGGACAGTAAGGGGCAGTGAAACTGGAGACAGATTAAATAGTCACAGGCTGGGCACAGTGGCTCACGTCTTTAATCCCAGCACTTTGGGAGGCTGAGGCAGGAGAATCACTTGAGCCCAGGAGTTTGAGGCTGCAGTGAGCTATGATCACGCCACTGCATTCCAGCCTGGGTGACAGAGCAAGACCCTGTCTCTAAAAATAAAAAAATAGTTATCTGCTAACTAGTAGTCTAAGTGATAGCCTATGTGTTGGGCTAAGCCATGGCAGTGGGATGGAAAGAAGCAAATGATTGAATGAGAGCCTCCCAAGCAGATTCACTAGGACCTGTGGCTTGTTGAGTTAAGCATGGTAAGCCTAGAAAAGGAGTCATCAGAGTGGCTCCAAGTTCCTGGCTTAACCAACTAATGGATGGTGGTACTGCTTACTCAGAAGGATACCCAACAGGAAGGGACAGATTTAGGGAGGAAGATAAGTTTGGATTTTTGGCTTCTTGAATTTTAAGATGCTAGCCCAAAAGATAATGGGGGAAGATGTATCTGGAACTCAGAGATTTGAGCTGTGCTTGCAGAGCTTGGAGCCAAACCCTGGGAAAGACTTATGGGACATGCAGAGAAAGATGAAATCCTTGTATGTAATACTAGACACAGCTCTTTTTAAGAAGTACAAGTAAAGCAGTTCTCACATTAAGTGACTAGGAATTTGTTGCCTATGACAATGCAATTCAGGTATCTGAATTTCTATTCTTGAATTTGTGAAGTTATGCTTTCTAAGGTTTGTGCTCAAGGGACCTACCCAGTGAGCAAGCTCTGTTGGACTGTTTTTTTTTTTTTTTTTCTTTTCTTGGCAACCTACTGGAACAAAATATCATTCTCACAAATTATTATGCTAAAGAAACATCATTTGGCAAACATTTATTTAGTGCCAGCTCTGTCCAAATATGGCACTAGGCCCTGGGAATACAGAGATGAATAAGAAACAAAACCTGTCATTAAAAGCAAATACCCTGCCAGGTTCACACTACCTTTGTGCAACTGGCAGGTGCTGTGGGGCTGCAGGTTGGAGGGACCCACCGAGAGGCACCTGTGACCCATCCTAGGCGAGCTCGTCACAGACACTTTCCTGGAGCTCTTTGCACCAGCAACGCTCCTTGCCTGAATGCCTTCTCCCATGTCCCCCTCCTTGTCTAAGCTCTGTCAGTCCTTAGCGATTATACTCAAGGTCCATAGCAGGCATGGACTGCATTAAGAAACAAAATGTCTCTTCCAATAAGTAATTTTATACCTGATAACAGGAATGTTATCAATAGAGCATACAAAATATATGTACAAATTTTATAATGCAAAAGGGAAAATTACTAGTGGTTTCTTTAAAAAGTTTAAAAAATTATTTCTACATAGAGTCCATAAGATACAATTTTGGGTGGTAGCAGGATCTTATTAGCAGTATTTGTGTACAGAAACATTAAAGTTAGCAATTTGCAGTAAATGAATGTTTTGGCAGTGTTTCCAGATAAGGAAACAATGTAGATGCTGCTAGGTTTCCCCTAAGTGTGTTATGCACTGGTGCACGTTGTTCTCTTCTTGTGGTCTGAGGATAGTAATTTGGGTGATACCTTTTGGCTACACACAAACAGACCCAACAGGTCTTGAGTGGTTACCTGCTGTGTGAATTTGACATCTGTCATCTCATCTCATCCCCATGGCAACCCTGTGAGTTGGTAGGAAACTGAGGCATAGGAAATTCACATGGCAAGCACACGACAGTGTCAGAGCCCCAAGCCCTTCCCCACCGCTAGGTTTTGAGAATTGAGATAGGAATTTTTTTTGAACCCATGTACCCTCCTTAGGCTCATAAAAGAAGATCTGTCTGGGAACAGTATTATTTAGTCATAGACTTCATTTGGCCACTGTTTCATTTAACAGACATTGTTCATTCAACAGCCACAAATCTTGTGAGCCAAACAATCATAAAAACATAAGGTCAGCATAACATGGTAAATTCCAAGAAAAAAAACTATGACAGCGCAAAAGAGGGAAGAACACTGAGGGCATATGGGGCTTACAGGGATGAGGCTAAGCCTGTGCAGGTGAAGAATGAGTGGAAGTTAGGGGGCAAACAGTGGCCAGCGTTGCATACAGGAGGAAGATCCTGAGCAAAGGTGGAGTGGAATGAAAGTGTACAGTGTGAGTTCTTGCAAGCAGTTGGGTAGTGGAAGAATGCTTTCTCCAGGAGCGATCTGTCCACCCACTGCAGCAGATCACAAGGGGTGCTTAAAATTCTCTAGTCCTCCACCTAGTACTGAATTAATGTTTCTTTGCATAAGGTCCAGAAACTTGCATTTATTACAAACTTCCCAGGTTATTCTTGGGCACACTAAAATTTGGAAAGTGCATCGGAGGGATATGATAAGAAACAAAATTCCCAAGGTTTGGGAGCTGCATTTTCTACTCTTGGCTTCGGGGAGTCTTCAAAGGCATTTGAGAAGGGAGCCATCTGCCTGTGAATGGATGTCTGCCTGCTTCATGGAGAAAGAATTTAAGTGGGGCCAGGACTGGAGGACTGGAGGCCAGGAGTGGAGGAGGTGATAAAAGACCCTGGTTGAGGGCAGGGGTGGCAGAGACACAGGGGATAAAATTAGCAGGACTTTATGGACTGCAAGTAGTGGGTTAGGAACAGAGGCAAGTCTGAGATGTTGTGTGGCTGATACTCTAATACCCCTATTAAGGTTAATGAAAAAGATTCATTCATTCCCAGTATATGGGTGATAAATTATTCAATTAGTAAATGTAGTGATTCATTCCCAGTATATGGCTGGCTGGGGAAATGGGGGGGCAGTAAGACTCCATCATTCATATGAAACAAGTACATATGAAACAAG
This sequence comes from Nomascus leucogenys, assembly GCF_006542625.1. Lineage (NCBI taxonomy): Eukaryota > Metazoa > Chordata > Mammalia > Primates > Hylobatidae > Nomascus > Nomascus leucogenys. The sequence goes on from NC_044396.1 coordinate 33,224,759, forward strand.
TAATCTTTTTGGGTCTGTCTTTCTTATCAATAAAACAGGGGTGAGGAAGTGGAAAACTTGACCAGATTGTCACAGAAAACCTGAGTTTGGATCTCTACTCTTTTGTGAATTCCTCTCCTTTCGCCTGTTTTTGAACCTGACTTCACATAACAATACCAATGCTTCTTATAGAAATTATTTAGTTAGTAAATGTAGTGAGACATCATTGACATTTTACTCTTCCAACTCCAGATTTTTCCTCAATCAGAAGGTGGTATAAAATGGAAAATGTCCTCCTGTGTACTCTTAGGAACAAGATTATAGTTAGGACCCTCTAACCAAAATTAAAACCATTTTTAAGTACCAGTAAACATTCCACGCACACAACTCACTTACCAGTTATTCTTGTTTATATCAGAAGTGTTATCAATACTTACACACTTAGTACTGTGCTAGATGTGAAGGGAGGAAAAAGCGTGGGCCTGACCCCCTCCGCCCCCCGCAACGCACACACAAGCTTAGAGTCAATTAGAGAAAATGCATGTACATGGGAGGTAGTTAAAAAAATAACACGAAGCAATTCAGTCAGTCCCATATTTGTTTATTAGTGCTCTGCCACATTCCATGAAGGTTTCATAGTTTATATAAACGTCAAAATGGCTAGTCTTCTAGGAATTACAAAGGAGTGGATTGACTTGTTTATAAAGCAGTTCCAAAGACTTTTTACTTGGCCTATAGCCTAGTGATATTTTGTTTTTGTTTTTTTTCATGGTACTGTGTGAATTTGACAGTAAAAGCATTTTGAAAAATTATTCTAACTCTTCGCTAGATCAGAATAACTTTCAGCCTGTTGTTGGAACTATGAAAATGTGATTCTAGAGTAAGTAGTCACTAATGTTTAATTCCGTAAGTGAAAATGAGGCCGAGAAGAACATACTAAAGGGATTTTCTTTTCTTTTTTTTCTTTAAACTTTTTAGTAATGAATCACTTTTGTGGTGTTAAAGTTCAGCTACAAAACTTTATTGTTTAAAAATTTTCTTTAAATTACAGTTGCTATATTTGTAACAGTTACAGATGTGCCACTGTATTCAGCACCCAATGATAACATGTTAAAGATATTTCAAGGGAAATAGAAGGCATACACCAACAAAGGGAAAAAACAAAACAAGCCTCAGACAGGCACCCCTCTCCCCATAAACAGTGTCTATGTTAATATGCATATGTGGCTGTGGTTAAAAGAAAAACTTTAGCCAAATTTAACAGAGTTTAATTGAGCAAAGAACAATTCGCACATCAGGCAGCCACCCGAGCCAGAGTGGGTTCAGAGATTCCAGTGCAGCTGCGTAGTTGAAGAAGGTTTATAGACAGAAGAAGGAAAGTGAGGTACAGAAACAGCCAATTGGCTACAGCTGGTCATTTGCCTTATTTGAACACGGCTGGAATCGTTGACCCCCTTTGATTGGCCCAAAACTCAGTGATTGACACAAGAGTAAGCTACAGTCTGTATACAACTCCATTTAGGTTATAGTTCATGATGTACAGAGAAATCTTTAGGCTGAATTTAAAATATGTAAGGAGGCAGCTTTAGGCTAAACACCCTAAAGAAATGCTGAATAATGAGAAAAAGGGAGAAATATTAGAGAGACGAAGTGAATAAAGAAGGTCCCAGTATGATTAGTGTGTCTGGTGCCAGGACGAGTTGGTCTGGAATGACTTTGTAAAGAATTTGGTCCTTCGGCAACATTTTAAAGGGAAGCTAAGGCAAGATTTGTTCACAGTGGATGGAAATTTTACCAGGTGGGATAAGACTCCGTCTAGTGATGTACAGCCCGAGGAGAAAGAAACCCCCTCAAAGGCAGTAAAGATCACCAGTGTTCATTATTTGTGGTCAGTGTCGTCTTCGTGGCTTTTTGTAATAGGTCTTAATTTTAGCTTCATAGCCTGTTTAATCTTCTCCTGATATTCTGGGTTGATGTTCCCTAATGACTCCCATTGCCAGTAGTAGAACCTGAAAACGAGGATCTTTCATATGCACACAGCTCTCTCATGCCCTCATTCTACCACCAGGAAAAACATCCAGAAAGGTAATAAATTTTTGGAGAATAGCAGTGGTATGACTGCTCATATTTCTGAAAATGAATGCTGTTGTAGGAAAATTAGGAAAGTGGTGGAGATATTAGCTACAGCCCTACTGTCAGATTTGTACCCTGTAGCTTCATCCTCTTTTGAAAAGTCTTACAACAAAGCCACCTGGATTTTGCGTTGCAGTGCCGTCGAGTACAGCTGAGTCATGGCAAGAGAAGAGGACAATTAGATAAGGGGTGCCTGACTATTAAAGGATCTGAAAAGCACTAACCAGGGTATTATGCAACACACAAGTGGAAACCGTTTCAGAGTGCCGAGGAAGTTATTAACAGGAGCAAAACAACCTGTGAGGAGAGTGATTTAGCTACAGTGCTCAAGGTAGATTGCAAGCAGCAGAAGTTGGGGATGAGATCATAAAGGACATGAATAAATGCATCTAGGCAATAAAGAACTGCACCCTTGAAATTTGTGAAGGAAAACCCATCTTGTATACAACAACCAGCTGTATACAAGGGAGTTAACATTCTAAGGATGTGAGTACAATTAGCTAAGAGCATAAGTGGCACCATAAAGGCTGAGACATTATGGGGAGAAAGATAGTGAATCTGATGTGTGGACATTCAAGGTGATAGATAAAAAGATAACATGAGTTTCGTGTAAGAACAGTACTTTGAAGCCTTGAGCACTTAGCAGCTTCCCGAGGATATGAATAAATCAAAATCGGAGATTGGCACTGTCATTTATAACAGCAATTATTAGGAAAGTGAGTAGAGGGGGCTGAAATAGAGAAATCTCTAAAGAAGAGGCAGAGATGATGACCTGTGTGTGGAAAGAAGCAGATAATTATTTTTGTGCTACTATTAAGACAAAATGCTGGATAATTGTTGTTATAAGTGTAATTTCTCTATATAATTTCATCATCTAAAATCAAATTAGCAAATCCTTTTTATTTAAGGTGTAATAAGAGTAGTCATCACACTATCTAGATAGCCACACACTATCAAAGCTTTAACTGTTCATGCTGACTCTTTGACTAAGTTTATATAAAAGAATGAAATTCACATCTATGACTTTCTTTGCCTTAGAAAAGGCATTTTCCAGTTTTTATTAGTTGTGTGCAAAATGGAGCAAAAGAATGAGCACATGGCTGACATGAAGATATTTGTCTTACCAGTTAAGCAGTGTGAAAACTTTGCAATGACTAATTTCAGGCCCCAAACGCTGTGGTCTGGGGCTGTACCTCTGGGAGGACATTACTAGGCATTTTAACTGCATGGAGTCGGTAGGGCAAAGAACAGTGAGTGAGTTAAGAGGCTTGTGAAGCACACTTGGATGCAACTTGAGAACAAGAGCACGGGGAGCTGAGGGTCTGTTTTGTGTTATGTTCTTTGGTACCATCTGTATCTTCATGTTCCTTGGTCCCTGCTGGAACTTGTCACATGTTTACTCCGTTTGACGTCCCTCTCTGGTTTGTAATAGAGAGAATCTACATAGTCTCCAAAGCTGGTCTGGAGCACAGTCCAGCTGCAAATCTTTGGTGATGGCAAGTCCCTGCTTGAGAGGACTCCTTGCCTATCGGAGTCTGATCAACCCTGCTCCTGCAAAGAAACAGCCAGGTGCTGGGTGTGTTTGATGAAGTACAAGAGTCTCTGTTGGGCAGTCCGATTTTTCTGTTAAGAAAATGCTAGTTATATGAATGTTCTGCTCTAGTCCACCAGCAGTTTTTTTTAACTGTTTAGCAAACATGAAAATATGTAAAGAAAAAGATATTTTTACTAAATGATGAACAAATGAGTCAAAATATAAAATGGTTTATGTCCTGAACTCTTCAGGTATCAATTTCTCCTGCAAAATCATAGCTTGCATTGGCTTATGCCTTATACTTTTTGGCTATACGTGGACTTCGAGTTAGCCAGAGAGTAAAAGTTTTAAGTTTTCAAGCCATGGAGGTTAAGAAGGGATTTCTTGGATATATTTATTAGCTTGATTTAATAATTCTGCAGTGTATCCATATATCAAAGCATCACATTATACACTATAAATATATACAATTTTTATTTGTCAATTATATCTTAAGTTGAGAAAGGGGGAAGAAAGGGATTTCTTGGTAGGAAAAAATGAAATTTTTAGGCAAGTTGATATATTTGCAGGCCCTACATCAAGCAGCTATAAAGACCTTTAAGAACTTAAAATAGGCTTTGCATAACTGGATTTTCTCATGACAGTTTGAAGAACTTTTTTCCTTTGAGTTTTCTGTTCCTCCTTTCCCCATTCATTGCATCACTATGATTAGTATGAAATTCTGCTCACTTAAATTCTAAATAACTTTTAGACACCTGAATAAATACTAAACTAGTGAACTTTAAGTCCAGATAGAGTTGCTGTAAAATATTTTTCCCAATAGTTAAGCATAAATCTAAAGCAAGTTAGGATCATTTTTAGTGAGAACTAACTTTGGGTTTGCACCCAGAATAAAATGTTTGCGTATACCACTCTGGGAAAGAAAGCGATAATTATGAATAGGTCGTTTTTAGATGTCAGTGGCTTACTTTATGCTTATTAGTATATACCATATAGCTAATAAAAATAACTCTGTTTTCTATACCTTGCACGGGACCCAGCACAGATACCAAGACATTGTAGGCACTCCAAATACTTGATTTTGATTTATCTCCTTTGAGTTAATATTCTTCCTTGGAGATTTAGAATAGGCAGTATTAGGCTAAGATTTAATCAGGTTTCTCGTAGTTCATCTGTTAGCCCAGTACTCCGTGTGTGTGTGTGTGTGTGTGTGTGTGTGTGTGTGTGTGTGTGTCCTTACTGAGATTGCTGCATACAAGTTGTTCCATTTAGTGAAATGGTGATTATTCATTACTGAAAGTCTTTTGTGGTTAGTGATAGAGATTTCACAGGACACGGGTAAAACACACACGCAATGCCTGAGTGGTTTGAGCTAAAACCAATGAGTTGCAGTTTTGGAGGTTTTCTTGACTCATGACCTGGGGACTATACCCACTCCTTGAATAGGTTTCAGATCAAGGCCTAGGAGCAAGAACCCGAGAGACCCATCTGCAGGCAAGAGAATATCCTACTTTTCCTCAGGATACTAGCCCTGCCCTCTGTTTAGGGCCAAGAATGCCAGAAAGACTGTGGAACCTTATTAAACTGCGCCGAGGGGGGAGATTGTATTCAGTGTTGTCTGTGAGATCTGTTAAGCCTTAGATTTCTTACCCAGAAAATGGGATGATTTGGTACTCAGCTCACAGGAGTTTAGGAGAATTAAATGAGATCAAGTATATGTGAACGCCCTTGACACAGTGAGTATCACTTAGTAGGTGCTAAATAAACTGTTACAGCCAACAATTGTTAAATATTTTCATGCCAAGTATTGTGAAAAGACAGTCTTTGTCCTCAGAGTGTTCTGAGCCGAGAATTTGAGAAAGCCAGCATATAATATGTGATGTGATGAGAGCTGTGATATAGCAAAGAACTATATGTACACACATATAGAACTATATACACACACACATATAGTTACATGGGTGACTATATCATCGATGTATATATGAGCCCAGCAGAGGGTCCCTAATCACTTAGAGGAACCAAGAGACCTTCTAGAGACTTGAGTCTTGAGCAGGGCCTGAAGGAAACCAGTAGGAGTTTCTGGAAATAGAAAGGGGAAGAAAAGCTTTCCAAGCAGAGGGACCTGCATGGGCAAAAGCATGGAGGATTAGGAGCTCTCATTTGTTTCTTCCCTGCTAAAGTGCTATTGTCATTCAAACTTATGTAGGTCCAGGGCACAGAGAAGCAGCACGTGTGGTTAGTGGTAAAGCACACACTCTGTGCCGCCAGTCGTTTAGACCCTGGCCCTGCCAGTGCTGTGAGTTGGGCAGATGGCCTAACCTTTCCATGTCTCAGGCTCCCTCACCAGCAAAATGGGAAAAGAACAGCAATAGCTACTCAGAGGACCATTGTGAAAATTTAAAGAGTTGGCCGGGCGCAGTGGCTCACGCTTGTAATCCCAGCACTTTGGGAGGCCGAGGTGGGCGGATCACGAGGTCAGGAGATCAAGACCACGGTGAAACCCCGTCTCTACTAAAAATACAAAAAAAAATTAGCCGGGTGTGGTGGCGGGCGCCTGTAGTCCCAGCTACTCGGAGAGGCTGAGGCAGGAGAATGGCGTGAACCCGGGAGGCAGAGCTTGCAGTGAGCCGAGATTGCGCCACTGCACTCCAGCCTGGGCGACAGAGCGAGACTCCATCTCAAAAAAAAGAAAAAGAAAATTTAAAGAGTCAATAAATTTGAAGTAGAAAGTGGACACTAAATATTTCATGTTAGAGTAAATGTTGTGATCATTTGCACCAGCATTTTCCAAATGCCTGCTCTGTGTAAAGCAAGTACAGTAGGTGCCTTGGGAGAAACCAAAATGAAAAAGATACAGACTCTATCCTCCAGGAAATTTATAACCAAGAGACAGATGAATATGTAAACAACTAGCAATGCAGCTTGAAGTTAAATAATAGCTACGTGGAGGTTCAGACAATGTGTGGGAGCATCACCAAAAAAGAAATTTGTTCTGAGGAAGAGGAAGAATTCTTGTGAGAAGACAGATTGTTGTAGAATTTGTGCCTAGTGCTCATTTTGCCTTGCTTTGTCTTGGTTCTACATGAATCAGGACAGGGACATCCAGGCCTGCTGTTGGCCCTGTTTCCTCACCGTGGCCGACTTTGTCTTGGCTTCTCTCTGGTCTACCTGGACAGTGTTCAAATGCTTCACTTAGATTTGAAGCTGGAGAGGTGAAAAAGGTAGGTTTCATTTATCAGTTTTATTATTCAGCTGCTTGAGAGAAGTGCAGAAAGAGCAGAAGCCGAGGGCAGGCGGCACCTGGGGAACTTTATCTTCAGTGAGAAGAAATCAGGCTACAGAGAAGTCCCCAGGCCCTAGCTGTGGAGCACATTCGCATAATTCCCCTTGTGGCCATTGGTGCTCCTGCCTCCCACATTCAGAGGAGCTCCCTCAGGTGTGCAGGATTTCCCCCCACCACTAGCCCCGCAGGACAGACCAGAGTGAGGCCTGTATTGTGTTTTGGAAGTCGGGCTGAGATGAAGGCAGTCCTTTCCTGCAGTGAAGGGGAACCTTGGTCTGTGCTCTACAAAAGAGACACACCATGCCCAACCTAGGGGCTGCTGGCTCTTGAGTGGGAGGTTGGTGTCAATTGGCCCCCAGTGTCTTTGTCTTCCGACAGTTGGGTCCAGACTATCCTATTTTTGCCAGAAATATCTCACAGGCAGTGGTCCAAGCCTGGCACAGTCTCATAGTTTCAGCCCTGATAAAGTGCCTTCCCCTCTTTGTGGTCAGTCTGGTCCTGGAAGGAGAGGTGGTAAGTCAACTCTAATTCAATTATGGTTGCCAGAAATCAAAGAAGTGAATGTGAGCTGCATCACCAAGTATTACAGAAGGCAGAGAAGGCAAAGCATGCCTATAAAAAAAAGTCTTTAGCATGACAGCCTGGTTTTTACTTAGAGAAATTTAGGGAATTATTTTGAAATATTTCTGCAAGATGGGGTAGTGGTTCGTTCAGCTGTGCAACTTGAGATCTTGGTTCTGTCACTTTAAGTGGCCTTGAGCAACCAGTTTCACGTCTCCAAGCCTTAGTTTCCCCATCTGTAAAATGGGCATGATATTTAGTGGCACCTCCTCACAGGGTTAGAATGAGTGCTCGATGAATTGGTGTGTGTTAAGTGTTTGGAACGGTGCCCAACGCTAGTAAACTCTGCAAGTGTGAGCCCTTACTCTTATGGGGGTCACATCAAGAGATTTTTGGTGAATTTGTTTTCCTGCTGCCACACTGGGCCTATCCAAGGATATAATAGCGTCTTTGAGGCATTATCCAAGGCTTTTGTGAAGTACAGGTCATAATACGTATTTTTTCAGTTGCTGGATTAGTAGTAGGCGTTCATTGGCACTCAGGTCTCTGAGAAAGATAGCTGTACAGGTTCCTACCCAAATTCTGGAAAAGGGTAAATTATTTTCTCCTAATGCTTTGCATACAAATACGAGGAAAAATTCCAGCCTGTGGTTTGTATGACCACACCTCTGTTTGACGTTCCCAAAGGCTGCTCTAGGGTGTGTGCAAACTGTGGCTATAAAGACAGATTTCTTTGATGGAGGCTTCCTTTTTAAAACTCAGACCAGCCTGATTCACCCCTGCCTGCCATCTGCTATGAAGTTTAAACAGCTTTGAGCTGAACACCTGTGTCTTTGTCTTGCTTTTTGCCTTGCTAAACAGGACTTGATTGGACTTCCCTTTTCAACACAATTGCCCACCTACATATCTACATTTCTGTATTGCTGCCTCATATGGCTTTGATCAACCTGTTCAGAAGAAATAGCCAGAATTTAAAGTATGAGAAAATAACATCAAAGTTAGGTAGGAAATTCTCCTTACACTACTTTTCTGGTTTGTTTTCTTTTTTAATAGCAATGTGAAACGTCTGTGTTAAGATTCTTAAAATATCTTTATTTTACCCTTTTGTAAGTATGTGTGTTTAGGCTTTAAGGAAATAACTGAAGCCATTCTTTTCTCCCATATGCAGCTGGGTAAATTGTAATCTGCAAGATGGCATCAGAAGAATTAGGTAAAACACAGGAAACACAGGGAGCTAGAAGTCAGTGCCCACAGACCCCTCCACAGTGTGTATTAGTGGCGGTTCATGGAAGACCTAGACCAAGCCCCTTGCTTATTGGCCGTTTGATGTTGCTTCCTTGAGTAGACACTGCTGGGTATTCAGGGGGTTCCAGGTGAACATGGAATAATGCCAGCACTCAAGTGGCATATTAGTTAGTAGTGGAACATTCCACATCACTGTGATACGAGGTGGAGAGTAAGTGCCATGAGGAAATCAGTTTTTTTCTGTTTAATGTTTTTATTATTATACTTTAAGTTCTAGGGTACAGGTGCACAACATGCAGGTTTGTTACATATGTATACATGTGCCATGTTGGTGTGCTGCACCCATTAACTCGTCATTTACATTAGGTATATCTCCTAATGCTATCCCTGCCCCCTCCCCCACCCCACGACAGGCCCCGGGGTGTGATGTTCCCTACTCTGTGTCCAACTGTTCTCATTGTTCAATTCCCACCTATGAGTGAGAACATGCGGTGTTTGGTTTTCTGTCCTTGCGATAGTTTGCTCAGAATGGTGGTTTCCAGCTTCATCCATGTCCCTACAAAGGACATGAACTCATCCTTTCTTATGGCTGCATAGTATTCCACGGTGTATATGTGCCATATTTTCTTAATCCAGTCTGTCATTGATGGACATTTGGGTTGGTTCCAAGTCTTTGCTATTGTAAATAGTGCCACAGTGACATCTGGGTTGGTTCCAAGTCTTTGCTATTGTCAATAGTACCACAATAAACATATGTGTGCATGTGCCTTTATAGCAGCATGATTTATAATCCTTTGCGTATATACCCAGTAATGGGATGGCTGGGTCAAATGGTATTTCTAGTTCTAGATCCTTGAGGAATCGCCACACTGTCTTCCACAATGGTAGAGCTAGTTTACAGTCCCACCAACAGTGTAAAAGTGTTCCTATTTCTCCACATCCTCTCCAGCACCTGTGGTTTCCTGACTTTTTAATGATCGCCATTCTAACTGGTGTGAGATGGTATCTCATTGTGGTTTTGATTTGCATTTCTCTGATGGCCAGTGATGATGAGCATTTCTTCATGTGTCTGTTGGCTGCATAAATGTCTTCTTTTAAAAAGTGTCTGTGCATATCCCCACTTTTTGATGGGGTTGTTTGATTTTTTCTTGTAAATTTGTTTAAGTTCTTTGTAGATTCTGGATATTAGCCCTTTGTCAGATGGGTAGATTGTAAAAATTTTCTCCCATTCTGTAGGTTGCCTAGTCACTCTGGTGGTAGTTTCTTTTGCTGTGCAGAAGTTCTTTAGTTTAATTAGATCCCATTTGTCAATTTTGGCTTTTGTTGCCATTGCTTTTGGTGTTTTAGTCATGAAGTCCTAGCCCATGCCTATGTCCTGAGTGGTACTGCCTAGGTTTTCTTCTAGGGTTTTTATGGTTTTAGGTTTAACATTTAAGTCTTTAATCCATCTTGAATTAATTTTTGTATAAAGTGTAAGGAAAGGATCCAGTTTCAGCATTCTACATATGGCTAGCCAGTTTTTCCAGCACCATTTATTAAATAGGGAATTTTTTCCCCATTTCTTGTTTTGGTCAGGTTTGTCAAAGATCAGATGGTTGTAGGTGTGTGGTGTTATTTCTAAGGGCTCTGTTCTGTTCCATTGGTCTATATCTCTGTTTTGGTACCAGTACCATGCTGTTTTGATTACTGTAGCTTGGTAGTATAGTTTGAAGTCAGGTAGCATAATGCCTCCAGCGTTGTTCTTTTGGTTTAGGATTGTCTTGGCAATGTGGGGTCTTTTTTGGTTCCATATGAACTTTAAAGTAGTTTTTTCCAATTCTGTGAAGAAAGTCATTGGTAGCTTGTTGGGGATGGCATTGAATCTATAAATTACCTTGGGCAGTATGGCCATTTTCACAATATTGATTCTTCCTATCCATGAGCATGGAATGTTCTTCCATTTGTTTGGGTCCTCTTTTATTTTGTTGAGCAGTGGTTTGTAGTTCTCCTTGAAGAGGTCCTTCACATCCCTTGTAAGTTGGATTCCTAGGTATTTTATTCTTTTTGTAGCAATTGTGAATGGGAGTTCACTCATGATTTGGCTCTCTGTTTGTCTGTTATTGTGTATAGGAATGCTTGTGATTTTTGCCATTGATTTTTTTATCCTGAGACTTTGCTGAAGTTGCTTATCAGCTTAAGGAGATTTTGGGCTGAGAGGATGGGGTTTTCTAAATATACAATCATGTCATCTGCAAACAGGGATAATTTGACTTCCTCTTTTCCTTTATTTCTTTGTCTTGCCTGATTGTCCTGGCCAGAACTTCCAACACTATGTTGAATAGGAGTGGTGAGAGAGGGCATCCCTGTCTTGTGCCAGTTTTCAGAGGGAATGCTTCCAGTTTCTGCCCATTCAGTATGATATTGGCTGTGAATTTTAGACCAATATCCCTGATGAACATTGATGCAAAAATCCTCAGTAAAATACTGGCAAACCGAATCCAGCAGCACATCAAAAAGCTTATCCACCATGATCAAGTTGGCTTTATCCCTGGGATGCAAGGCTGGTTCAACATATGCAAATCAATAAATGTAATCCATTACATAAACAGAACCAAAGAAAAAAACCACATGATTATCTCAATAGATGCAGAAAAGGCCCTCGACAAGATTCAGCAGCCCTTCATGCTAAAAGCTCTCAATAAACTAGGTATTGATGGGATGTATCTCAAAATAATAAGAGCTATTTCAGAACATTTTAAGTGAACATTTTAAGAACTATTTCAGAACATTTAACATTTGATGTTCATAAGGGCAAAGGGCTTATCCATGCGGCAGCATCAGGCAAGGTCATGGGGAAAGGGGAGTTAGAATTGGATCTTGAACCATGACAAGGATTTGGGCAAGTAGAAATGGGGAGAGAGTATGCTAAGTAGAGCAAAGAGGATGAGAAAAGGGCACCAGTGCAGGTGCTGGGGGCGCCAGCAGCACTGTGGGAACACCAGTTCTTAGTGTGCTACTGCAGGGTTATGTTTATTGCAATTTAAATTTAATTGCATTAATTAAATTAATGTTAATTGCATTTAAATACCTTTAGAATTGTCTCCTCCTTATTTTTCAATCAAAGCATTAATCACCATTATTAATATGTTAGCCCGTCTGTTCTCGCTAAGATGGTGTTACCTTTCTCTGAAGAAGGCCATGCTGTAGCTAGTGGTGTCAGTGGGATGGACGCAGGCATTGCCAGACTGCAGTGGTGTTAAGCCACAGTAGCCATTTCCTATTAATTGTGTAAAGAAATGAAAATCAAGTCTGACTGGACTGTTGCTCCATTTTCTCAAAACAGGAAGGTTTCTATAGAAAACGTCCTTTCCCGTTACTGAAGGTTACCTGGTTTACAGGGTCCTGTGGTTTTAGTACAGATGGGTTTCCTTGGACTAGTTTGCTTGTATCTTTCAGAGTTTATGCTGCAGCTTCCCCACTCCCTTCACAGATGGGTGAGCCCATATTGGCCCAGCACTAAACTCTTAGGTAAAGTCTTCACTCCATGCACAAAAGAAGGGCATAGTTTGAGTGTCATTTTTAAGGCCAAGTCAGCTCTTTACATACTTAAAATTATCTACAAGCTTTTACCTGAAATGTGCAAACAAAAGGTTATTCAAATAACTGAAGACTGTTACAGTTACATAAGTCTGTGGTTTCACACCTTCTGTTTATTTAGTATTAGGTTGGTGCAAAAGTAATTGCGGATTTTGCACCAACCTAATTAATTGCAAAAACCGCAATTACTTTTGCACCAACCGTGATATTTACCAAAGATGACATGCATTCATCTCTCTTGAGAAATTGTCCATGGGCTTAACTCTGTGTTTAACCTTCCTAGTAAGCATTTCCTTGACTATTCCTGTGCTCCTTAACTATCCTTCCCTTCTCCCTCTTGCGTTTTCTTGCCTTCTGCCCACATTTGCCATTCCTGCCCAACCCCATTTTCTTACTCTTCCCACCTCCCCACTTATAGACTACGATCCTCTGTACTTCTGGATGTCTGGCTCTACTTTCCCCATTTTCACCCCAAAGTCATTCATCGATCTAGTTCATTTACTGGATGTTGATTGAGAGCTTGCTCCTTGCTGATGACATGCACGCTGTTGAAGAAATGGGTTTTCAGAGGCAGCCCTTGGGTGAGACAAATAAGTACACAGCCAATTGCAAGGCGTAAGTGCTGGTGCAGCTGAAATTCTGCTGCAGAGGGCGGCGGAGGCTTAGCAACCCACGGAGGATGGGAAAATGAAACCTGTCCTCGCCAAAGCCCCTCCTGGGGCTGCTTTTCCACCCGCCTCCATCCGCCCTCTTCTCCATGGCACTCAGTACAGACCTCTGTTTTGGTGTAATACTTATTAGACAATATTGTACTGAGTCCGGCCAGTTCTCTTTAATAATTGTATACCTTGCAGATCGAACACATCCAATAAATTGTGACTTCCCTGGAGTTAATTTTCTTTGCAGTAAAGCGAGACTGGTGACTTAGAATTGTTGTCAAGGGTTTTCTAGCTGAAAAAAAAAATATATTGTCAGCTAAAACAAGGACATATTTGTATTGAAAACGACATAGATGTTTTCTCTTTAGTTTGTGATTATAGGGACATAGTTTAAAAGTGAATTTCTTCAATAAGATTAATTTCCAAAAAAAAAAAGTTACTTTGTTTCATTTTTGCTGGTTTTGAATGCAACTGTTTGTTACCAGTGCCAAAACAGTGGATGTGAATGAAATGTATAGTCAGAGGGAAATTTCATGTCACTGGGTGGAATTTCACCCTTCTTTAAAAGTCTCCGCTTTCTGCCTTAAAAAAAAAAAGAAATTAGACTAATTGTTAAAGTGTATGTGCAAACTAATGCAATTTAGTGACCTTCTCAAAAATCATTTTGAAGTGATTTCAAGAATTCTAAGAAAAAGATCTAGGCTGTTTCTAAATTTAGTAGCCCATGATTTTTAAAGATTTCAACCCTAGGTCCTTGGGACTCATAACAATCAGTAGATAACCTTTTTTCCTTAACATTACAAGAAAAAATTAATTTTTAACTCACAGTAATTCTTTTTTTTTTTTTTTTTTTGAGATAGAGTCTTGCTCCGTTGCCCGGTCTGGAGTGCAGTCTTGGCTCACTGCAACCTCTGTCTCCCAGGTTCAGGCAATTCTCGTGCCTCAGCCTCCCAAGTAGCTGTATTTACAGGCACGCACCACCATGGCTAGTTTTTGTATTTTTAGTAGAGACGGGGTTTCACCATGTTGGCCAGGCTGGTCTCAAACTCCTGACCTCAGGTGATCCACCCGCCTCAGCCTCCCAAAGTGCTGGGATTACAGATGTGAGCAACTGTGCCCAGCCAACTCACAGCAGTTCTTATTAAACCATATCTAATGCATGCAAGAGCTCCAAAAGCATTACTGGGTTTTCTCCACCACAAGTGCCTGTTTCAGCACTTGAGAGTTGTAAATTCAAAGTAGCTCCCTGTTAGCCCAGGGTTCTATCTCCTACATAGACTCTCGTCATTACAGGTGGTGTGTGAGTCTTCAAAAGCCTGCCTTGATTATTTTTTCCATTTTATTTTCCATTTTCCTGGGAAATGATCATGTTTTATAAGCTTAATTCAGTTTGGCAAATATTTATCACTTACTGTTTGGGCAAGCCCTGGAAGCTCTTTAGGAAGATCAAACATACACACCATTTAACTAACCCTCAATACAAGAAAAACTGTACCAAGTAAAAATTTTAAAGCCAGATTATTTTATTTCTGCTTTCATGAATTTCCAGTGTAATGGAGAAGATAAGAGAAATAAGTAAGCATGTATCTGGCCAGTTACTTGTATGTTTTATAGAGTTACAGACATAATTATAACATCAGGTAGGTTAGGGAGATACAAGTTTCATTTAAGAAATGAACTGTAGGGGAAGGTAGTGGGGAAGAGGGATCAGGAGAGGTTGGCCAATGGGTACAAAGTTACAGTTAGGAAGAATAAGTTCTGGTGTTTTGTTGCACAGTAGGGTGCCTCTGGCAAACAAAAATGTAGTGTATACTTTTAAGATAGCTAGAAGAGAAGATTTTGAATGTTATCACCACTAAGAAATGATCAATGTTTAAAGTAATAAATACAGTAATGACCATGGTTTGATCATTATGCAATGTATACACACATTGAAACATCACACTGTACCCCATAAATGTGTACAATCATTGTGTCAATTATAAATATTAAAAATTAATTTTAAGAAAAGCAGAAAAAAACTCAACAGTGTTTTAAAGGAAGGGACAGTTGCATCGGAAAGACTTGGAAATGTGTAAGGTGACAGTCAAGAGAAATGGGAGTGTATGGTGACCGAGTAGGATATGGATCAAGGTAACCATCAGCAATGGGTGTGAAGCATTGCATATGAAAGGCGTGTTAACAGGTTGTATTTTAAATAGACCAGGTTCTTGCCCTGTATTTGCAAGTGATGATTTTTAAAACATTAACTTTCCGTATTTTTTGAATAAATGATACATGTTCATGGTTCAAAATTTTAAAGTACAAAACGGTATAGACTGAGTGATAAATCTCCTCCTCACTCCAGCTGACCACATCCTTTCCCTGAAGGCAGTGAAATATCTTCATAAAACTTTTTCTAATATTTACGTATATAGAAATATGTTTTATCCTCTTTGATGCAGATGGTTACATGCTCCAAGTCCGTAATTGCTATCCAAAACTTTTTGGGTCCAGATATTTTAGAATTCAGAACTGGATTTTAGAAAAGCAACATGTTGCATATAATGCAGATTACTTAATATCCCCAGGGGGTCTGAGCAGCACCAAGTAATCAGACACATTAATTCTCCAGGGAAACTGAATAGTCACACTAAGTGGGATAAAGAAGAATCATAAATAGCCTCATGTCAGTTTGCATTCAGGTGTTACTGTCAAGTTTTGACACTAAATTTATAAAAAGGAAATACTGGTTTTTAAAGCTTTCAAGATCTTGGAGTTGCAGATAAAGGATTCTAGCTCAGAAAACGCTGCATCCTAGTTTTTTTTAAATTTAATAATATACTATATATTGGATTTCATTCCATATCATTACATAAAGAGCATCCTCATTCTAAAAGTAGTACTGGCTCACATGCTAGACTTGTAGAAAATATTTTAAATACATATAGTATTTATATGTAGTATTTATATGGAAAAATTCATATAGTATAGTATTGATATGGAAAAATTCATGTATATGTGTGTGTGTATGTGTGTATGTGCAGTTAATAGCAGAATCAGGTCTAGATCGAGTCACTAACTTTGAGTGTAAGGCTCTTTACAACACCATAATGCCTATTGGTTTAAAAAAAAAAAATCTCCAGTTAGAAATAGTAACCATAGGCCGGGCGCAGTGGCTCATGCCTGTAATCTCAGCACTTTGGGAGGCTGAGGTGGGTGGATTACGAGGTCAGGAGTTCAAGACCAGCGTGACCAGCATGGTGAAACCCCATCTCTACTAAAAATACAAAAATCAGCCAGGTGTGGTGGCACCTGCCTGTAATCCCAGCTACTCAGGAGGCTGAGGCAGGAGAATCGCTTGAACCCATGAGGCAGAGGTTGCAGTGAGCCGAGACTGCGCCACTGCACTCCAGCCTGGGTGACAGAGTGAGCCTTTGTCTAAAAAAAAAAAAAAAAGAAAAGAAAAAGGAAATAGTAACCATACCAGCACGTACCGGTCTATGAAAAAAAAAAAATGCAGCTTAGCCAAGCTAGTAGAGTAGTAATATACAATATTATAATTTGTTTAATGTTGGAGGAAAAAAACCTTAAGAACTAGGACTCAATTTGTATTATTCCTTATGAGAATTCTTTTGCCAGGTAAACATATTCAGATTTATTTATAATATCATTATCTTTATTCTTTGTAGGAAACTTGCTAGTAGGAAAGGCTGTTTGAATAATGGAGACGCTTTTTTTAATTGGTGTGTCAGCAGATGACTGAAAGGAGAAAGCCTTGTAATAGCATGCACAGTTGTCACCGTGCACCGGTGTTTCAGCAGAGAAGTCTGACTAAATAAGGCAATGCCCAAGTGAGCCTTATCAGCGCTTGACTGGAATACAGGCTAGCTAGCTGATATACACCACCCAGCCACTCCCTCCACAATTCCTTAACTTCTCAGCAGATGTGCATTCATCACATCAAAAGTTACTACCTACAGTGCTGGAAGATGTTGCACCTGCATTTTATTTTATAAAAAGTTGAATAAGAATGGAACATAAGTCTCTAGAGAGGATAAAGGAGAGAGTTCAGTTTACTGTTCCAAAAATGTGTTATGCATGTAAGCATACTTATTTTTAGTGATGTGTCAATAGGGAGTTTGTTTAGGAGTTCATTCACCAGCCCTGGCTCCTGAGGGCTTTTTCCCCAACCACCACAGCCCTCCCCAGCTGGCCTGAGGTTAAGAGACAGGAGGACTCCGGGGTCCAAGGGAAGGAAATTTGCAATCACTGCCACCCCTTGAATCTCCTGGGTGGAGGGGAGGAATGTAAGGAAAAGGAGAAAGACTCAGACTTTAAATCCCATCCAAGCGCTAGCTTGCCACTGTTCTTTTCATATCCTCCATCTCTTTGCTCTGTGGTGTTTATATTCTGCCAGTCTATATATTTATAAAAAGAAAAAGGAGCATTTTTTATGGGACTAAATCCAAGAGTTCAATTCTAATGCCAACAAGTACCACTTTCAGTGTATGTTAGTATTCAAGCTGCAATCTGGGCTTCTAATCAGGGCTTGGGGAGGGGGAGCTGTGTGTGCACTCGGCACGCTGTTAAAAGAAGTTTCTGAAACTGATGATTGTATATTATACCACTATAAAATAAAAATAGAACTAAAAGATTAAAATGAGTGTGTGGAGCCAAAGCTCTGAGTTAGATTCATAACTTGTATTCATCCTCTGCCTACCTATATTTCTGCTCATCTTTTCTCCTTCCCACCTTCCTTTCCGTTTTCTTAACCTTTCAGTGTAGAGGGTTGATGTCATCACAGCCCTCAGTTTCTGGCTTTCTGTATGCAACCATCAGTGCAAGCCCCTCTCTTGTGCACCCTTTTTCCCATTCCCCTCTATAAGCACTCAGTAATATGTTTATTACATGTCATTGATTATGTAGACATTGAAAAATGTAGTGTTTTCTATATTTTTTAATTTATTTAAATGACACTATGCCACACAGGCCATTTTCTTTTATTTATAATTTAAAAATATATATTTAAGATATTAATAACATTTTATATTTTACATGCATTTTAAGTTGTATTTATATGTACTTTTCACCACTCAGCACAGTTTTAAGATTTATCCATGCAGCCATATGTACATCTGGTGCATTCTGACTGCTGCATAGTAAAGTCTACATACACGTTTTACTCACTGCTCCCCTAATAACCCCTAACACCCCACTGTCACAAGCATTGCTACAATAAACATTGTTTAACTGTCTTTTAAAAGTCAAGATGCCCTTCATTAAAATGCCTCTAGTAAAATATTATACCCATTTAAATTCATTTATTATGTTTAAATGGCACATATAATTGTACATATTTATAGAGAACAGTGTGATATTTTGATACATGTATACAATGTGTAATGATCAAATCAGGGCAATTAGGAAATCCATCACGTCAAATGTTTATCATTTCTTTATGTTGGAAACATTCCCGGTCCTCTCTTGTAGCTAGTTGAAAATGCATAATGAATTGTTAAATGTAGTCACCCTGCAGTGCTATAGAACACTAGAACGTATTTCTCCTACCTAGCTGTAATTTTGCCTCAGTTAACCTCCTCTGGCTATCCTCATCTCCCTCCTAACCTTCCTCGCCTCTGTTAACCACTATTCTACTCTCTACTTCTATGAGATTAACTTTTTTAGCTTCCGCAAAAGAATGAAACCATGTGGTATTTACCTTTCTGTGCCTGGCTTATTTTCAAATATATACATTCTAAAACTCTTAATTTAAAATGCTTTCCTACAGTTTAAAAGACTGTTGGTACCCATCTCAGCATGCATATTCATGACATCTCTATCCTAATGGCACAGAAAAAAACTTAAACTTTCCAATAGGGTATGGAATACATTCTGTGGTTGGGCAGATCGCCCCTGAGTGTAATATTTTAGAATAAAATATTCACACATCTTTTGAATAATAGCTTTGGGTCTTTGATAGGGAAAACTTGGTGGAAGGTCTAGACTAGTAGGCATGCAAGGGGGACTGATCTTATTCACACTCAGTGAATATCTCAGTGATTTAAGGTAGTGGAGTGTGGGAAGAACACATGCTTTGGGGTCAGGCAAAGTCTTGACTCCACCTTGGGCAAGTAAATTAACTTCCCTGATCCTTGGTGTCTTCATCAATAACTTTAGGATACTGATAGGGAAATCAAAAGGATTAGGTAGGTTCATGTATGAGCTGGATCTTATGTAATGCCTGATGCATAGTGATCCTTCCAATGCAGGGAACTATGGAACATTTGGAAAGTCTCCTAACCTCAGGTTGCATTAGACAGCTTCTTAAGCGTGTTTCCGAGAGCTAGTTTGGTCATTTCTGTGTAGCCTTTCCCTATCTTCCAGTCTGTTATAATGTCAAAGGTGGCTGCTATTCAGCTCTCCTGGGAAGGAAGAGGCTGGCAGTGGGTGGTACCAGTGGTTGTAAGAAAAGGGCAGGGTGTGGGAGGGGGAAATCCAAGAAGATTTATCCCATGACCTAAGATCACAGAAGTGTGAATGTGAGGGGATAGTTGTGGAATGAGTCAGGTCAGGGTTGGGGTAGCTCCCACTAACCACACAGGACAGATGAGAATGAATCTGGAACACATCACAGTGATCCCCAGGCATGGAGTTTGGATTCCCTGCAATCAGAACTCTTAGCATCTTTTACAGACTCTCATGAAAATGAAATGTTCATATCAAACATGAGTTAGAAAGTTGTCCATAGTAACTTGTTTCTAAAGAAGTACGAGGCTATTTCAGTGTGTTGGGTACTAAGGCTAGGTCTGTCCATCTGAAATAATTGGGTAGACACATCCGTCCACTTAGTATTTTCGTCACTCTTAACCAAACTGGCTCACTGAGGGATCAGTAGGATTTTTGCTCCTACTATATTAAGGCAAGACTTACATGTCCAAGTAACCACTGGTAACATTCTGATCCAGGGAGGATAACAGTAAGCAGAGCTGGTTTAGCAATGCTAGTTAATTTCCAGTTGATTATTAGTTTTATCTGTAGCTTGCAGAATTGATAAAAATCTTCTTTATCTGAAAGATCAATTTAGTGAAAGTTCATTTTAAGACTTTAAATACAAAAGTTTAAGATGTTTAAGACTTAAACACAACCAGTAAAATAAGCAAACAAGTAGCACAAGTTGGCAGATATTTCCCCATAACATTTTAATTATTTCCATGTGAAAGACAGAGCCATGTGGAGGAAAGAATATGAGCTGAATCATTGAACACACTCGGGTTTAGTCCCGATTCTGCTGTTTATTGGTGTGTACTTTGGACAAACCATTACCTACTGGAGCATATTTCCTTATACATAAAATAGAAGGAATAATAACCTTGCAGGACTGTTGTGAGAGTCCAGCATAATGATTTGTTCATAAAGTGTTTAGCAAAGTTTCTAAAATATAGAGGCTCCATAATTGCAAGGCAGGCAGTATGATATATGTGTATTATTTGAGTGTATATTTTCATGCATGCTGTAGTCTTATATAAATATTAAATTTTTAATTTCCACATTTTTGAGAACTTAAGATAGATTTTTGATGTTAAATTTAACTCTAAAATGTCTTCTGGTTAGTTACCCTCTGGCGTGCTGAATCCACAGTAGACGATGTATCGCCATCCTTCCTTTCCTCCTCAGTTTCCCTGTTATCCACTTTTCTCTGTGCTGTTCCTTCCCTTCCTGCCTCCCTTCTTCCTTCCCACCTCCATTCATTTCATCACTAATAAGAAAGGTGAATGTGTCAGCAGAATAATCAAAAATTAAAAACCAATATTATGTGAACCATCTGTCTGCTTTGCTGAAGAGTAGGCCAGTTCTTGGAAGTCAAATTTAAAATGGTCATTTCTGCACGTAGTGAGTTCTTATCCCATGAGGATGGCAAAGTCCCCCAAGTTTTCACCACCTCACAGCTGAGGAAGTGATACCTTTTGCCCAGTCCATTAGGGATATTTGTACTTTGCATCGTGTATGGTTCTATTATGATGCCTCCTACCATGCACTTATAAAAATAATCAACTATTAATCCTTGAGTGTTAATATGCATAAACATCTATTGCTAGACTTTGCAATCTACAGTTACAAATACATATAACTTCATTTTTTACTTACTACAGATTTCATTGCTGTGCATAGGCCATTATTTAAGATTCTTTATCATTCAAATGATAGGAAAGTTTAGTTAGAAGGTATATTTGCCTCTCCTTTGTTGAATGTGATACCTCTGTGCTTATTTACCAAAGCAAAAGAATTCATATTTAATATGGAGACTATCATCACTAAATAACAAAGAGATGTAGTTTTTATTTATACAAATAAATGAATTTATTTAAAAATAAAATGCAGCTACCACAACTATTGAATATTCAAGCTGAAGGGAACTTTAGAACTCTTTAGTTTTCCAGTGGTTTTCAAACTGTATTCCTCAGAATTCTTAGATTTTATTGAAGGGCTGTTGTTGGAGGCAGGGGAAAGCCAAGGGGTGGAGATGGGTAACTGTAAGCCAGAACATACACACTTTTATCTGCTTTTATAGCAAGGGGAAAGAATATGTTAGATTTTTGTATAAGAAATGAATTGGAATTGCTGTATTTCTCACCGCTTAATTTAACAAATGAGGAAACGAATATATCACAGGTAGATAGAAGGCCCTAGGCCTAAGTAGTGAGGAGTCTGCAGTAGAAGGAATCCAGTCTCTTAAGCCCCTGTGCAGAGCTGCTACTCCACCCATGCTCAGCCCCCTAGGAACCTAAGATCCCAGCTGCTGCCAGTGTCAGGAACACGGAGGGAATAAAGTCTGGCACCCCTGGTTTTAGGACTAAGCAGGTTGTGTTGCTTCCGAGGAAGTAAAAACTGCTGGGAAGTCTTTGGTGTCATTTTCTGCTCCACTTCCCAATTTACCTCTTGTTTATTTTCAAACCTTAAGCCTAGCATTAGGTAAAAATTACTGTTGACGACACTTTAGCTCAGCTCCCAAAGAAATTGGATCTATATTGGAAATGTTGAACAAAGTTGAGCTAAGTCAGAGTCCACCTCACACCAGGTCTTTGTTTCTCAAGGAATGGTAGAGCCTTGGGACCCTAGACAAGAAATGTCCTCTGGCCAGCCAGATACTGAATCAGAAATAGGGACTTGGTGTTTCCACAGCCACATACCGGTGTTTCCAGAGTGGAAAGAGTGGCCTTGTGGGTTGTGGCAGCTTCTAACTTAAAATGATGCTGTGTGTGTGTGTGCGCGCGCACGCACGTGCGTATGTGTTTCTGTGTGTGTGTGTGTGTGTGTGTGTCTGTCTGTCTTGCTTCATAATTTACAAAGCTCTTACACATATCCCTAATTATATTCCCACACAAACATGTTGGCAATACGACTTCCCCACCTCCAAGACTTTTAAGTGGTCTGCCAGAGTCACACAGCTTACAAATGGTGGAACAGGACCCAAATCCAAGTCTTTGACCAGCACCCCATTAAGTCTCTGCTGTCCTATTTCTCTGTCATCCCTCATGAAGGGAAAAGGAGTTTGGCACAACATATTACCTTAAGCTTGGTTACTGTTTCTGGTAGCATTTTACAAAGGTACATAAGTGTATTAGTCCGGGTCAGTCACCCCAGCCAACACTGTAACTCCCTTCTTAGCCTGTTGACTAAAAGGTAGGAGGAACCCAAAGTGTGCAGGTGGCAATCTTAACTTCTAGTTTAATGGAATTGTTGTGTCTTCTGGTGGCAGCATTCCTCCTTCTGGAACTAAGACCTCTAGGCCAGCAGACTGTAATATCACAGGAACAGGAAGCAAAAATTTTGCTAGTGGATCACTAGGGGTGATGGTGAGTGGGGCCACTTCCACTTCCCCCCGCTTGATTTCTGGACCAGTGAATCCTGGCTATGGGAAAAACAGTATCATATATTAGACTTACAGTTCCACATGGCTGGGGAAGCCTCACAATCGTGGTGGAAGGCAAGGAAGAGCAAGTCATGTCTTACATGGATGGCAGCAGACAAAGAGAGAGAGCTTGTGCAGGGGAACTCCTCTTTTTAAAACCATCGGATCTCATGAGACTTACTCACTATCACGAGAACAGCACGGAAAAACCTGCCCCCATGATTCAATTATCTCCCACCGGGTCCCTCCCACAACACATGGGAATTCAAGATGAGATTTGTGTGGGGACACAGCCAAACCATATCAATAAATATCATATATATTGCCTCTTTTTGTTTAGAAACAGGAAATAGGATTTTATATTCATATTTTCTTGTGTATACTTAAAACTCTGGGAAAATCCTTTTGATTAGCAACAACAAAAAAAGCGACACTGGTTAGCTATGGCTGGGTTAGTATCAGGGTGAATGGGAGACTCTTCCTGTTTTTTTTTAATATATCTTTGAGCCATGTGAATATATTACTTATTTAGGAACTTATTTTTAAGTTATTAATCAAATGGATAAATATTCTCTGCATGCCATTGAATGCTCATTCTTTGCCCAGCATTGTGTGTATTTTCTGTTGTTAGGATTTATGTGTATATCTGTGAGCCTCATCTAGCCCTAAGAGGTGGGTTCTACCACTATTCACGTTTCACAGATAAGAAACTGAGGCACGATGAGGCTAAGTAACTTACCCTGGGTTACAGGCTAGTGAGTGGTGAGAGCTGATTCACATCCACGCAGTCTGATTCCAGAACCCATGCTCTTAACCACCATAGGAATGGATTAGACAAACAGCAAGAAACTCAACTTCGGCTGTGTTCCAATATGATGTAAGAGGTACTTTGAGTTTGCCACTTCTGAAGTCTGTGAATCCTAAATAATGTGTCTACATCTGTAGTCCAGGGAGACTGAAATTCCATTATGCTTATCTAATCCAAGCATTGCATGTGTGCTGTGGTTGTAACAATATGCTGTAGATTGAGGTAGCCAGCTTTTCAATGCCAAATATTACAGGTGCCAAGACAGCTAAGGACATGCTGAGGGCAGTGGGTGGGAAGGGAACAGTGAGGGCCTCCAGATGGCGGGAGCACAGCGGGGACCAGGATGGGATGGCAAGTGTGGCCTCAGGGTGGCCTTGCAGGCAGAGGGCTTCATATGCCACCCCAAGATCACAAAGTGCTTGCTAGAGCGGGTTTGGCCTGCATCACCTGCTGAAACCTCAGTGAAAGAACAAACAACACTGGCAACACCTCAACATCTTACAAGGGCTTAAGGGAGATGTTGAAACTTGGTAAGTTTTTTATCTTTAAGTAAAATAATTTGAAGAGCTAGTGTAGCTAACAATCACTTGTTACATGATATGGTCGATTATACTCTTATTTAAACTAAGAACTTCATCTCTTAAAAGGTCATTATATGCAAGAATCAACTCATAACAATAAGGAGAACTGTATATGTTGATTTAAGAAAAATTTTAAAAATCATTTGGAAGAAAATGTTCATCTTTTATTAATTCAAATGATGAGGAAAACCAAGGATTTACAGACAGAACGGACAGAAAGACCACCATAGGAAAAATCTACAGCTCGACTAGAACAGTGGGATGCAGGTGTGCATGTGCAGTTCTTACCTTCAGGTCACCCTAGCTTCCGCCACTCACCAGCTGGTGGCCCAAGGTAGATTACAGATGTTATGCAGAAACTTCTCAGATAATGCTAGTTAAACCTGGCATATAATAAGCACTCAGTGTTAACAGTAATTATCATTATTATCAATACTCGATTGACTTAATATCGTCAGTATATCCCAGGTATTTATATTTTTGCAATGGTAGTACTTTATAGGTTGCAAGTCATTGACTAGGAACAGTCTGCCACTCTCCTTTATATATTGTCCTGTTACTGCCACATAGAGGCGAGAGCCTGGGGCTTGATCTCCATGTTACAAAGGGCAGAGTTCACAGGTCATCTCCCTGCTCCCACCTTCACAGCCTTAGATCAACCTGTTGTTCAGGATGAGTGGAGCACGGGCCTATGGCTAGTGTAGACATCTGGGACCTGTCCCATCTGTCACGACTCTTTTACCTAAAAACCTTGACCTGTGCCCCTTTTTTCCAGCTCCCAACACCTATGGTTTTATGTGTCCGTTTAATGTTAGTTTCTCTCCTGGCCTCCTTAAAAGAATATACACTTTCTCTTAACTTCTCCTTTACCCTCTTATTCCTAGAAATAATGACCCATAACCCTTTCATTCATTTAAATCTTAGAGCATGTATGAGCTATATGTGTGTTTCTAGTTGATAATATTACAGGGAAGCATACAATATAATCAAATTTGAACCATAATTAGGAATATTTTTAAAAATATTTTTAAAAGCTCAATAATAACCACTTAGATTGTTTTTTAAGGCCAGAATTGGTCTCTTTCCTGATTTGATTCTGACGTAAGAAAGAAGACTCAAAAACCTTTCCCCCCATTCTCGGAGCAGGGGGTGGGGAAGTGTGTCTGCCTCATATCCTTGTTCTGTGAAGAAAAACTGATGACTGTTACATTAAAGGATTGGAAGTTCCTTTAAGGACATTATGCTCCCATTGTCTGTTGTGATGTAGCCACAGTGGGCCTCCAAGGCAGGTTCTTGATCCAGATTAGTGAATACACAACCTCTTGCTAAGTACAGTTCTGCATAGTTTACGGTGGAAGAGTCACTCACATTTTTCGTTGTCATGCTGGCTTTAAGAATGAGCTTGGAGAAACATCTTAGGAAAAGAAAAGAAAAACTAAGAAGACCTTAGGTAATTTTCTTACTTAAAAGAATACCAGAGAGCTTGGGAAGGCATTCAGGAAAGAAGATGACATCTTGTTTATTGAAATCTGAAATTCGCTGTCTGAAAGCTCAGAGCACTAAGGGTAACATGGGATTTATTTGGGGTTGTGTTTTCATGATATTCAAAGCGTAATTATATTCAGTAACACGTGCCCTCCAGTAAAAACAGACATCTCTGTTTTGATCCATTTTCTTCATCTCTGTTTTGCTACTATGTAGATAAGTTTGAAAGTCTGTATCCCTGACTACATGTAACCAAATAGTCTGTGAATGGTCCCTCCTGTGTTAGGGACATTTAAAAGTGGCTTTGAATTAATTCAAGTCTAGGTGGATGAAAACTTTTTTTAACTTAACATTTCTAAGATGGTTTTCCTGCTTATTCCAGAAAACAAAAGCCCAGTCTGTTATTTACTGCTTGCTTGGGTAGTAATGTTTATTCAGCAAAAAATCAAATAGAAATTTGGCTGACAGTAGGAAAATTCTCATAGCCCAGGCAGGCAAAATAAACATCTTAAAAGTAAATAGTCCAAAACCTTGGTTTCTATACTAAAATTCCTCTAGATCTGCTAGGTGAATATGATCATATAAATTAAGCTGGATTTTAATTCCACTGCCAGCAAAATGAAGATGTTAATATCAGCATCATGTGTGTTAGGTCTTTAGGCAAAAGTCCTAGACATGTAAAATATTTCCTCAAAAGTTAACTGTCTTCTGATTTTTCATGATAGAGGGATAATTCTGGCTTTAGGTCAACTTTGAACTGTGAAAGTTTACAAGCCCTCAACAGCTGTTCTCTAGAAAGGTGTTTTGTACATTTTATGTAATTTTTAATGATTCAGGGCATTTCTGACCTATTTTTCTTCTCGAAGCAACAGCATAACGCCAGGTAAGAACTTATACCCTCTGTCTAGCACAGAAGTGTCTAAACTAATGGCAGTGGAGGAGGCAAAAGGGAGGTGCAGCTTAGAACCAAATGTTCTTAGAATGTCCACATCTAAACGCTCAGAAACATGAGAAAGCTGGCTTTTTTATGTGCATGCAGTTTCTTGTAAGCTTCTCTCAATAAATGTATTATACCTTGACAAAATTTATATCTGGAAATTGGTCTTTAAAAAAATTATTCTATAAATATTCCAGCAGTGCTCAACTGGAGCCAGAAAGCATCTTTACTTTTCCTTTCATTATTGTTCACGTTTCTCAATTCAGTCTCTTAAGTTTTTGGTGACTGCTCCACAAGTCCCTGCCATGGCTCATTTCTCCCAGAAAACGCCCACTGCCCCACCTATTGGGTGGTAAACACCTGGGAAGCGGGGAGTGGGAGTCAAGCCAGGGTGTGTGGTACAGAATCTCACAGCTTGATTCAGAGCCAGAGCACAATTGGATTATGTCAAAAAGGGAAAAGGTGCCACGTGCATTTGCCGTGTTTCTTCGCAGAGCAGGCCAATTTAAATATAGCCTACTACCACAACTTGTCCAGAATTAAAATAGCCCAGAACAAGTGGCAAATGGCAGGGAGTGGGGCTTCTTGCCAGGAGATGGCTAAGGGACGGGAAAAATGGGCTTTTGAGAGAGGTTGTAGAGGCTCAAGTAACAACAGAAGATAGGACACCTCCTTCATAACTTAAACTTCAGGTCAACGTAAGGTCCCAGGGCATAAGAAAGAAGACTGGTTAAATCACTCAAAAGCTTAGAAGGGTATTTCAAAAACTGAATAAAAATGTGCTATATTATTTTTAAAATAAAATCTGGTTACTGAATTCCAGTTTAATGATTTCTTACCAGGAGGCAAGGACAGTACCATTCCAATTAGGCTTTCCAGACAGGAGACATTTTTAAGCCATGAATTGAATTACATAATAGCCCTGTAATAAAGCCTTATTTGACAGAGGAGCCTGGTACTGTAGGTAATGAAATTATAACTTAAAAATATGAGCGATCCTGACTTATTGTCAAGGCAGGGCTAGTATAAGAGTTGTATCTAATATTTTGGTTAAATTATTCATTCCTGAAGTTTTCTGTGTGGTTGGGTTTGTTGTCGTTGTTGTTGATTAGTTTTTCTTGTTATTTTTCCTGGAACTCAACCAAAAAACATTAGAGGATAAGAAGAATTCAGTTAAGTATGTGCCCCAAATGAAAACAAAAAACTTTCAGATACTCCTAAGTTGGTGCAGATATATATGTATTTCAATCTAATATAATGTATACATATTTAAAATGTGTGTACATATTTATATATTCTTCTCCCAAAATCCACCATCATATTAAACCCACCGAGCAAACATTCAGTAGTTGAGAGATTTTTCATTATACAAGGGATTCATCACCTTATAACGTTTAAGTTGGTAGTTACAAATGGTGTGGTTAAACTGATAGTTTCTTCTAAGATTACAAAGAAGATTTTAAAAATAATCTAGGTCTTTCCATTATATTTAGAGTAGACAAGGTTTTAGTTTAAACATTAACTTCAGACTTTGAGAGCCAAGATAGACAAACTGTTTTCTGGAATTATGCCAGCACCCTGGAAAATATATTTTAATAAGTAACTTGCAAGAAGGTATATTTGTAGTATCTCAGAGCTAAGGGTCCAACAGAGGCATCTCTGATCGAATCAGAACCTTTTCGTTTCACTCTGCCATACAAGATCATGCTTTGAGCCGTTGTTACTATGACGTCTCGGAAAAACATTACAGAGAAACTTCATATTTATAATTTACTGTTGCCAGCAGTGATCTTTTGCCAGTGAGAGATTTAAGGGAGAAGAAGTTTTCTTTTCACTCCTAGCATTACAGAGGGGTTGGAGCAGAATGATGTATGCAATGTATGTAATAAGTAGGGAAAGAAGAGTGAACATGATATTTAGAACTAGGCAGAATTACCTGTGTGCCCAGAGTAGCAAATAATGTAAAAGCATTTCTAGAAGTGTAGATCATTAAGTATGTTGAGGTTTTGTTGGAGGTAGAAAATCTAGTTGATCAGGAAATGAGGATTTGGACAGCAATGAAAAAATTTCAGGGGAGACAGGCCAGGGTTGATTATTTTAGGGAACACAAATTCAAAAGTTATCTGAAACCTGGAGAAGTGTTACTAGGAAGACAAGGACAGCGGGACATGCAAAACATTAGTAAAAGCTCCTGACGGCATAGCTGCAAAGCAGTGAGCAAAAAAAACCGCCCCTCGAGTTTCTGTGCAGTTGCCTGCCCCTTTGTCTTGGATGGGAAGAGGCTTCTTAACTCTCCTTCTTATTCTGTGGAACAAATGCCATTTTCCAGGGTATTCCAGCTCTTGGAAGAAGCCCTGTCTGCCAGGGCAGTGGGAGCCCCTGCAGGATGTGATTCTTCCAAACAACATGATGGACCCCACAGGCCCCTCCTTGCCCTGACAGCCCTCATGTTTTCAGGGTTACTGATCAGCCCACAAGACTCCATATGAAACTATAAACGGGCTTTCTGTGCCCCTGTTTTCTTCATGCCATAACAAAACATTGCCTGTGAAGTCTCATCTCCCATTGTGTCTGTTGCAGCAACATTTAGGTCCAAAATTTTAAATACCTTTTACAAGTTTCCACCAGGATCCTAGAGAGCCTCATGGCTACAGGGTTCTCTGCCTTAAATGGAAGGGGATTTTTCACATTTGTGCTTCAGGTAGGGCAGTCAGCCAGTAAGGCGAGGGCACATCCTTTTGTCACCAAGTCTGTTGTCATGTCAGAAGACAAGTATGATTGTATTGAAAAGGCAGGAAGAACTATTTCCAGTACTCCTATTGCTAGCCAAGACTTAGCACATTGAACAAGTCTAACTTGGCAAATACAGCCTGATGTCTAGGGCAATCCTGGAGACCCCACTAAAGTAGCTGTCAGATAGCGACAAAGCAGCAGGCAAGGCCCTGGATCCCAAAACTAATACTAGACAACTTGCAACAAAGGGGAGGGTGGGCCTGGGGTGTTGGTGGGTAACTTTCCCTACCCCTCCCAATTCAGTCGACTTCCCCACGGTTAGAAGATGGCAGTCCATAGATTCTGAATTCTTGGGCCTCTAGAAATTCTTGCCTCGGTGGAAATGACTTCCTAAATTTCCCCCTTGTTTGGGGGATGTGCAGCATTCCCGTTGTGCCTAGAGTAATTCTTGAGATTCTTTGGACTCAGTCTGAACCTCGGATTGGTGAGGAGTAGTTCCATTCAAGTTATTTCATCTGTCACTAAGGAGTGGAGTCCAGGAGGGCAGACCCCGCATTCCTCAGTGGCTGCAGCGGGAGTCCATCCATCCCACCGACAGCCGTGGCATCCCAGGGCCCAGAATCAATCCCACCACGAAGATAATAAAGGTTAAAAGCTCATCAAAGTGTGTCTAGAGGAGATACCCAGGCAGACACAGGCTGCTGGTCAGGAATATCCCAAGTCCTATAAGCATGGTAAGTATGTAAGCTTTGAAGCAGTTCACTAACAATCTATGAGGACCAGAGGAAAAGATTCCTGTTATTTGAGCCAGGGTTTAACATGATTCTTGTACTTAGTTTGCTTGAATTCTGACTTGCTTTTCTACCACCATTTTTAATGAAGGAAAATTAAACATTTTTATCTTGATGTACATGCATTCATCTTCAAAACTGACTTTGCTCCCCAAATTGTACCAAAGTGTTACTTTTCTTTAAGGGTACTAAACAGAAACGAGTCACCCTGGTTTACATATTTGTTTCTGCTTCCATTTTCTCAGTGCCCTCAGATAAGCTATCATTTTATCTGTTGAGTATTGGGATGAAAAATTTGTTTTTGATGTAACACAGCAAATGCTAAAAATAGGTAAACTCAACAAATTTGAGATTCCCATGAGGAAAAATAAGAAACTTCTTAAGAATTCAGGAAGAACTAGATGATCTTCTGATATTTCCTTTTAAACTTGGAGGCGTTAATTACTAATTTGGTGATTTGGGGAAGGCAACTATGAGTTGGATGAATCTGTAGTATTTTTAACACCACCTAAAAATGTTCCTGCTAAAGCATAACCTTGATGAAAACCAAATCTGTCCCACAGTCTTTAGTAAGATGTTTCCTAAACTGTGTTCTTTCATTTGAAGGTCAGCCGAAACTCGTTAAAAAAAAAAATACATTGGGAGAAGAAAGCTCAAAATGTGCATTTTTCAATAGGAAGCATAGATGTATTAAAATAAAAGATTGAATAGAGAAGTAAGGAGAGCAGTGACAGATTCACAGAGAAAGCATGAATACAAGAAGATGAACTCTAGATATAAATGAATTCCTATAGTAGAAAGAAAAATGTATAGCTAGATGATAATAAAATGTTTGCTGAAACAAACCTAGAAGATGGTAATAAAGAAACCTCTTTTCACAACATAGTCACCAGTCTTCATCCTAAAGGTTAGTAGACCTGGGCTCTGCCCATTCATTTCTCTGGATAGCCATATGACTTTGCTATGTGACTTTGAATATGTTCCTTAATCTCTCTGAGTCTCAGGTCTCTATAGAAGGAAAAGTAATTACCTGGTCACCAGGAGGGATCATGTGGACTCTTAGAGCCCCTTTCACTTCAAACAATGTTTTTTAACAGGTCTGTTAAAGCAGAAGTTTTAAGAGCAAAACCAGAAGTTTAATATAAATCAAAGCAAATAGGCTTGTGCTTCTTATATTTTTGTCCTCAATATCTGTTGCAGCAAGAAACTGAAGATTTAAAGTAAAAATATGCATGGGCTTCTTAGTTGAACTGTAGAATGAATGATTCCTTGTCACCAAACAAATGTGAAATAAACAGAGTGACAGAGCAGCAGTTCCTACAAGGAAACATAAAGTGAATAAAACAAGTTCACTGAGAGAATAACTATACCCCTAATGTTTTAACATTCCTCACAAAACAGTTCTCTCATAAATTCTGTAACTTCAAAATACATACCTTGGAAAGGATAGAGCTTAAGATGCACAATGGTTTTGGGCACAGTCCCAAGCAAGTTCATGTTCATACTGTTCAGCATCAAAAGCCTGATAGAGGAATAGATCTTTTTGTTCTTCGCTAGTTGGGCATATCTAGACAGAACAAAGTGAGGTAGCAGACTGGTGGATTTGAGATTTCTAGAGAACCATTTTAGATAATATAAAACAGATATCTTACTACCTTAGAGAATGTTTTTCAACTGTGAGTTCAAGAAGGAGTTCTAGAGGGTGCATGTCACTTTTAAGGAGTGAATGGTGTTTGTTTAATTTTTTAAAATGTATTTATAAGTATTTATAAAATGGAATCATTTGAGCACCACAGTGTGCATTTAGTGGGCATTTGCAGCTGCTAAGTGGAGATGAGATCAGTTTATGATCCGATCACTTGGTCAGTGTGTCATTCAGCTGAATAGCCCTAGCTCCCGTCATGTATTTTGCCCATCATACAGTCTTGAATTACTCTAATTCCTAGTCATGCTTAAATTTGTACCCATAGTGGACCATTGGTAAAGGACAAGAAGCATAACAACACTGATATGTGAACAAAAACAGTATTGCCGTTGGTAATTCTCATCGTTACCCAGAAGGTCTTCTCAGGTTCTGAAGTTCTTATCAAGCACTTTCAGATGTTTGCTCCAGTGCTAAAAAGAACATGCGGTCAGGATTATATCTAGTATCATTTTATAGAATATGCATCCATTTTTAAATAATTTGGCCTGCCTGATTTTTCGCTTGATCCTAACTTCACGCTTTCTATTTCCTCTGGTCCAAAGGCCCCATTGGCTCTATATACTTCCTTCCTACCCAGAACTCTGTCATGGGTTACACCGTGCTCCCCATCCTCCTTGCTCCGTGTCTCTGACCCTGCATCAAAGCCACCTTTTCCCTTCTCTTCTTCTCCCAGAAGAGACAGCCCTGCTAGAGAACAATGCAGAATCATATAGTTTCTAATGTGCCTTTCTTCCATTCGTTAGAACTTCTGTACAGTGCTGACTCCAAATCTTTACCTCTTTACTTTAAGCCCCAGATTTCCCCTGCCAGCTGTTTATTTCAACAGAAGACTAATAGTGGGCATTTATCTGCTAAGTACCTCTCTATGTTAGTACTAAGTACTTCATATAAATCCGTCCTCATCCCAGAACAACTCTAGGAAGTAGTATTCTCCCTATTTTACAGGTGAGGAAATTGAGACTAAGGTGATATAGCCAACATGTGATTAAGTGGGGTGTGCATCTGGGTCTGCCTGGTTCCAAAGCCCACAACACTTTAGGTCTTTTTTGAGCTTAGGCTCCTTCAGGTTTTAGGATCCTTAAAACCACTGGATCACCCCTTTCACTGTTCTTACATTCTTTCCTGTTTCCTTTCTTTCACTCATCCAGCACTTAACTCCAGCAATTATCACCTTTTCAGAGCTGCTTCATTTTCTCCTGTTCTCTGGGCATCCTTCCCACCTTCCGACAGGATCAGCTCTCATTTTCTTAAAATACGAGTAAAATGTCTTTTTCCTTGACCCAGCTAATCTTTCTGGTTACTATCCAAATTTCCTCCTTCCTTTCTGGGTCAAAAGTCTCCAGCATGTGGCCCACACCTGCTTCCTCGGCTTCTTCTGCCCACTTCCTCGCCAGCTCCCTTCAGTCCGGCTTCTGGGGTGGCCTCCTTGTGAGAACTGCTCTCTGAAAGGTTCTTATCAAATTCAGCAAGCTTTCCCTAGCCCTCACCTTCTCCAGGACTGACTCATTTCAGTGACTGCACATAAATCAGCCAGTCAGGCTGAGAAACATGCAGCTGCCCCAGAGATAAGGCAAATTCAGATCTGGCCCACTTACCTCCTAAAAGAAGCCCAGGATTTATGCAAGAACAAGAACTGTGAACAGCTCTATTAGAAGTTCCCCTTCCACTTGTATGTTACTGCTGTTCCGTTTACCTTCCTGTTTCCTTCACCCAAGGACACTTTTGTCTCAGTCCTCAGTTCTTTGCTTTTTTGACTCACTTATTTGGTGAGTTCAACCACCTTTCGTTGAACTCATCTTCTGTGACAGGACGCTCACAGTTCCGTTTAGAACCTTGACCTTTAATTTGCATAGCAGCCCTGTATCTCCAACTACAGATGCCTATGTCATGTAAAATCCTACTTGTCTAAAACAGAACTTGTCATCACTCTTAGACCATAGTTAGGTCATTTATTCATACACCAAGTTAGAAATCTTGGGGTTATCTTTTTTTTTTTTTGAGACAGAGTCTCGCTGTCGCCCAGGCTGGAGTGCAGTGGCGCGATCTCGGCTCACTGCAGGCTCCGCCCCCCCGGGGTTCACGCCATTCTCCTGCCTCAGCCTCCAGAGTAGCTGGGACTACAGGCGCCCGCCACCTCGCCCGGCTAATTTTCTGTATTTTTAGTAGAGACGGGGTTTCACTGTGTTAGCCAGGATGGTCTCGATCTCCTGACCTCGTGATCCGCCCGCCTCGGCCTCCCAAAGTGCTGGGATTACAGGCGTGAGCCACCGCGCCCGGCCTGGGGTTATCTTTTATGTTTCTCTCTTTTTTACCTATTTATTCATCTGCTAATATTTGTTGAAGACAGCCTCCATGCCAGGCTTTATGTTAAAAGCTAGAGAAACAGGCATAAGTCTGCCTGCATTTTACAAAGTTCTGACACCTCTTTCCTTAAAATGCCCATCAGTTATTGCTATACATTACAGCTGTTTCCTCTATTAGATTCTTAGCATGCCAGGGCTGGGTTGCATGCAGCAACTTCTCAACGGAGAGCCCAGCCTTTGTTTTTTCTCTCCTCACTTCCTCTGGACATATAAGATGCTCTGTAAATAGTAGTACATTAGGTGACTTTCTTTTATTTTTAGGTGTGTAAAATATGTATAACATAAAATTTACCATCTTGACCATTTAAGTATATACATTTCAGTAGTGGTAGACCCACATTGCTGTGCAACCAATCTTCAGAACATTTTCATCTTGCAAAACTAACAATCTGTACCCATTAAACAATAATGCTTTATTCTTCCCTCCTCCAACCCCCTGGAAATTACTGTTCTACTTTCTGTCTCTGAATTTGACTACTCTAGGTACCGCATGTAATATTTGTCTTTTTGTGACTGGCTTATTTCACTTAGCATAATGTCTTCAAGATTCATCCATGTTGGGGCATGTATCAGAATTTCCTTTTTAAGTCTGAATAATATTCCAGTATGTATGTAATCACTGCATCACACTGAATGGGAGAAAATATTTGCAGATCATCTCTCTGATAAAGTGTATCTAGAATACATACAACACATTTTGTTTATTCATTCATTGACATTAGGATTGCTTCTGCCTTCGGACTATTATAAATAATGCTGCTATGAACATGGGTGTATAAATATCACTTTGAGACCCTGCTTTCAGTTTTTTTTTTTTAGTATATACTGAAAAGTAGAATTGGTGGATTATGTGGTAATTCTATTTTTAATGTTTTTAGGAACCACCATACTGTTTTAACAGTAGCCTCACAATTTTCCATTCCCTCTGGCAGTGTACAGGGCCTTCGGTTTCTCCACATCCTTGCTAACACTTGTTATTCTCTGTTGTTGTTGTTTTTTTTTTATAGTAGCCATCCTTATGGGTGTGCAATAGTATCTCATTGTGGTTTTGATATGCATTCCTTTATGCTTAATGATGCTGAGTGTCTTTAAGTGCTTATTGGACATTTGTGTCTCTTTGCAGAATTGTTTATTCAAGTCCTTTGCCCATTTTTCAATCAGGTTGTTTTGTTGTTGTTGAAGTGTGGGAGTTCTTTATGTATTCTAGATACTAACCCCTTATCAGATACATGATTTGCAAACATTTTCTCCCATTCAGTGGGTTGCAGTGATTATGTTTTAAAGAGAAGTTTTCATTTTATTTAATGGTAATGTTTTTGAACTTTTGAATGACCCTCATTATTAAGGACCTTTCTCCAAAAATTATTCCAAGAAGAAAACATCCCTTAAATATTTCTACATCAGATTTTTCTCAACACGTAAATAACATGGGAAGGTAAGTCTTATAGATAAGTTTTATAAAGCACAATGAAGTAGAATAACCAATTATTTGGCATATTCCAGTCAAGGATTAGAAATGTGCCTTTGATCCCTCCTATCCAGAGAATATAGCCTTTAAGCTTATTAAGTTTTTGATCAAATGTTAAGGAAAAAAGTCTATAAAGTACTTAATTAAAAATAAGTACTTCTTTTCTAAGCTTAAAAAATGTTCTGGTGATGGACGAAAAGAAATCTTATAAAAGGAGGCTGAATAGTAGACACCACTATTCCCAAATTATTACATATGTCCCCTGAGAATGAACACACTGCAGGGGGCTAGAGTTCAGAAAACTTAGTATTACAAGAGCTTATTAATCCAGGAATGTTTTGTTTCATTTATTTATCCTGCTTTCCAAAAAGTATTTGCAGGACACTATAATGAGTTACATACATGATAGAATTCCAGATATTGGGGGTATAAAAATAAAGTCATGTGATTAGAAAGGATTACCGTGTGCATACGCTGAGGATAGTTTTACTCCAAGTTTCCAGGTAGCCTTAACAAAAAGAGAAACAATCGATCCCGTAGTTCATGTTGTATGATACAAGGAAGCACAGGAGTTAAGATCAGAGACCACATTTTTCCTGGCACCAGACTCTAAGGAGGAGTGTATCACCTAGATCTTTATAAACATGACAATGATTCCCCATAATGGATAGCCTTTTACAAATGGCATGTGAACATTCTTCATGTGAATCTTGGCTCCTCTCCTCTCCCTACAAATCTGTGGATGCATTTGTATGATGAAGTAATGTGGTTTAACTTTTTATCTCATTGACAAAAATCACTTGTGGCTCAGAGTGGCTTCACCTACTCTGGCTATTAATACTTTCAAAGCCTATATCATAACACCTCTGCAAAAGTTTAGGCCCTTGAAATATCAAATACCAGACTTCGTTAAGGATAGTGTAACACGGGGCATAATAGTTTACATTTTATATTGTTTAGAAATAACTAGATAACATAATAGTTTACATTTTATATCTAAATAACTTGATATTGTTTTTAGAGAAAAGGAAGACAGGAACTCCTGCCTTGGCAAAGAGGACAACTATTCACTGGTGATATAACTTGTTTTAAACCAGGACATAAGAATTCTGTCTTAAAGTTATTATTCCACGTCCTATCTCTTAAAAAAAAAGGAATTTATGGAGAAAATTAACATTCAGTAATGAATAGATGGTGAAGATGGGTTCACATAAGTCATCTTCCCAAATCAAGTTTACTGAGAATGGAGCTTTAGCAGAATTATTGTCTATTCTAGACCAAAGTCTTTATCAGCTTCGTCAGTTAGTAGATGTATAAAAGATTGCAAGTTAGAAGTTGGGGCAGACATCTCAGGCCCTATGTGTACCTGTGCTGAGCCTTGCTGAGTCTGTCTTATCAGAGAACCAAATCAAGATTGAAAGACTCATTTCTTACTAGGTGCAGGTAACTCAGAAATCACACCTCTGATTTTAAACTGACACCTGTGGAGCCAGTTGGTTCTTATCCCTATCAAGAATATTCCTTGCTTAACAGACTGATTTCTTCTTAAGGGCTGCAACTGTCTGCACAGGATAATTGGTTTTCTCAAATCTAGGTCTCTCATAAATGAATAATGTCACAGTCCAAAAAAGGCTAACGTCTCCTATATTTTGCATTTTCTTACCCATGGTGCCATAACCCAGGAATGTGTTTTTGGTTATTAAGCCACTTTCAAGACAAACCTGGAAGGAAATAAAATGGCAGAGAGGAGGATCGAAGTAGGGAGGTCAGTTACGTTTGTACTAACCCTGGTGAGGTGACAGTGAACCAGAGCACGTGAAATGGCTGGGTGGGGGGAATATACTCTGAAGGTGGTGCCAGCTGGATTTGCTGACAGTGGATATGGTGTGTGAGAGAACGGGAGTTGTCAAGGATGACTCAAAGGTTTTGGCTTGAGCACCTGCAAAAATGGTGTTGCCGTCAACCAAGACTTGGGTTTTTATGTGCCAATTGCTTTTATTTTTAAATTTTTCTAATAATTTTCTTGAAATACTTGTACATCAAAGCAAATCACAAGGATGGTCCCTGAATCAATTAGGTTATCACCTCTGCTGTCAAGTTTTAAGTTAGATCAGTAAACTAACTTAGACTTAATATGTCACAGATTTTTAAAAACATCAAAATCAGCACAATTTTGAAGCAG